>NC_138236.1:4170872-4398372 GCF_964197995.2 Scardinius erythrophthalmus
TATTAATATGACACTGGCTCATATAATTTTTTATTTGAGGGATTTTACGGTCACAATCAATTGTTTTTTTTCCCCTTTTTTAGCTAATCTTAATTTCTTTCTTTCTAACTTTTCTTTCTTTCTAACTAATCTTTCTTTCTTTTCTTTCTTTCTTTCTTTCTTTCTTCCTACCTAATCTTTCTTTCTTTCTAACTTTTCTTTCTTTCTAACTAATCTTTCTTTCTTTTCTTTCTTTCTTTCTTCCTACCTAATCTTTCTTTCTTTCTTTCTAACTTTTCTTTCTTCCTACCTAATCTTTCTTTCTTTCTTTCTAACTAATCTTTCTTTTCTTTCTTTCTTTCTTTCTTTCTAACTTTTCTTTCTTTCTAACTAATCTTTCTTTCTTTCTTTTCTTTCTTTCTTTCTTTCTTCCTACCTAATCTTTCTTTCTTTCTAACTTTTCTTTCTTTCTAACTAATCTTTCTTTCTTTTCTTTCTTTCTTCCTACCTAATCTTTCTTTCTTTCTAACAAATCTTTCTTTCTTTTCTTTCTTTCTTTCTTCCTACCTAATCTTTATTTCTTTCTTTCGAACTTTTCTTTCTTCATACCTAATCTTTCTTTCTTTCTTTCTTTCTTTCTTTCTTTCTTTCTTTCTTTCTTTCTTTCTTTCTAACTTTTCTTTCTTTCTAACTAATCTTTCTTTCTTTCTTTTCTTTCTTTCTTTCTTCCTACCTAATCTTTCTTTCTTTCTTTCTTTCTAACTAATCTTTCTTTCTAACTTTTCTTTCTTTCTAACTAATCTTTCTTTCTTTTCTTTCTTTCTTCCTACCTAATCTTTCTTTCTTTCTTTCTTTCTTTCTAACTAATCTTTCTTTCTAACTTTTCTTTCTTTCTAACTAATCTTTCTTTCTTTTCTTTCTTTCTTCCTACCTAATCTTTCTTTCTTTCTTTCTTTCTTTCTTTCTTTCTTTCTTTCTTTCTTTCTTTCTTTCTTTCTTTCTTTCTTTCTTTCTTTCTTTCTTTCTTTCTTTCTTTCTTTCTTCCTACCTAATCTTTATTTCTTTCTTTCTAACTTTTCTTTCTTCCTACCTAATCTTTCTTTCTTTCTTTCTTTCTTTCTTTCTTTCTTTCTTTCTTTCTAACTAATCTTTCTTTCTAACTTTTCTTTCTTTCTAACTAATCTTTCTTTCTTTTCTTTCTTTCTTCCTACCTAATCTTTCTTTCTTTCTTTCTTTCTTTCTTTCTAACTTTTCTTTCTTTCTAACTAATCTTTCTTTCTTTTCTTTCTTTCTTCCTACCTAATCTTTCTTTCTTTCTAACTTTTCTTTCTTTCTAACTAATCTTTCTTTCTTTTCTTTCTAACTAATCTTTCTTTTCTTTCTTTCTTTCTTTCTTTCTTTCTTTCTAACTTTTCTTTCTTTCTAACTAATCTTTCTTTCTTTCTTTTCTTTCTTTCTTTCTTTCTTCCTACCTAATCTTTCTTTCTTTCTAACTAATCTTTCTTTCTTTTCTTTCTTTCTTCCTACCTAATCTTTCTTTCTTTCTAACTTTTCTTTCTTTCTAACTAATCTTTCTTTCTTTTCTTTCTTTCTTTCTTCCTACCTAATCTTTATTTCTTTCTTTCTAACTTTTCTTTCTTCCTACCTAATCTTTCTTTCTTTCTTTCTAACTAATCTTTCTTTTCTTTCTTTCTTTCTTTCTTTCTTTCTTTCTTTCTTTCTTTCTTTCTTTCTTTCTTTCTTTCTAACTTTTCTTTCTTTCTAACTAATCTTTCTTTCTTTTCTTTCTTTCTTTCTTCCTACCTAATCTTTCTTTCTTTCTAACTTTTCTTTCTTTCTAACTAATCTTTCTTTCTTTTCTTTCTTTCTTCCTACCTAATCTTTCTTTCTTTCTAACTTTTCTTTCTTTCTAACTAATCTTTCTTTCTTTTCTTTCTTTCTTCCTACCTAATCTTTCTTTCTTTCTAACTTTTCTTTCTTTCTAACAAATCTTTCTTTCTTTTCTTTCTTTCTTTCTTCCTACCTAATCTTTATTTCTTTCTTTCTAACTTTTCTTTCTTCCTACCTAATCTTTCTTTCTTTCTTTCTTTCTTTCTTTCTTTCTTTCTTTCTTTCTTTCTTTCTAACTAATCTTTCTTTCTAACTTTTCTTTCTTTCTAACTAATCTTTCTTTCTTTTCTTTCTTTCTTCCTACCTAATCTTTCTTTCTTTCTAACTTTTCTTTCTTTCTAACTAATCTTTCTTTCTTTCTTTCTTTCTTTCTTTCTTTCTTTCTTTCTTTCTTTCTTTCTTTCTTTCTTTCTTTCTTTCTTTCTTTCTTTCTTTCTTCCTACCTAATCTTTATTTCTTTCTTTCTAACTTTTCTTTCTTCCTACCTAATCTTTCTTTCTTTCTTTCTAACTAATCTTTCTTTTCTTTCTTTCTTTCTTTCTTTCTTTCTTTCTTTCTTTCTTTCTTTCTTTCTTTCTTTCTTTCTTTCTTTCTTTCTTTCTTTCTTTCTTTCTTTCTTTCTTTCTTTCTTTCTAACTAATATTTCTTTCATTTTAATCCTATCTATCTATCTAACTTTAAACTAAACTTCAAACTACTTTAAATTTTCAACTTTTTCAAACTCCCTGGTCCGACTTTTTCAAGCCAACGTAAAGTTTGTCATCAAGTTAAACTTTTTAATCTAGTTAAACTTGATGTACTGCTAAAATAACAAAAACTAAAACTGAAAATAAAAATTCATAAAATTATAGAGACAAAAACACAACAAAATTAAGTAAAATCAAAAAGAAAATTATAAAGATAAGATCAAAACTAATTCACACTGGCTCATATCATTTTTTATTTGAGGGATATACGGTCACAATCAATGGCTTTTTCTCCTTTGACGGTTTGCTGTTCTCCCGGTGACAGAGACAGGAGAATTGACGGTGAGGAGCGGAGCCGGCCTGGCAGCAGCATGCAGAAGGTCTGGATTGAGATATTTGGCCCCAGTGAAAGCGATAAAGGGAAGTACACCCTGGAGATGTTCGACGGCCAGGACACACACCAGCGCTCTCTGGATCTGTCTGGACAAGGTACAGCCGTACACACACAAAACATGCGAGTCGAGCAGGGTGATGAAGCCTGAAGCCTAAACCTCTCTTTCTTCTCTGTAGCTTTTGCAGATGCTTTGCTGGAATACCAGAGGCTAAAGTAAGTGAGGATGCTTTTGAATATTCATCAGCTGAATTGAACCTTTGACCCATCGCTAAGCTCCACCCTCTTTGGTTACTGTTGCTAACTCAGACGAACTTTATAGAACATACCATTAGAATGAATGGCGATTTCTGTAAATTTCAGTAAAATGTGACCCTGGATCACAAAACCAGTCACAAGTCGCACGGGTATATTTGTGGCAACCGCCATTGTATGGGTCAAAATTATCGATTTTTCTTTTATGCCAAAAATCATTAGGATATTAAGTAAAGATCATGTTCCATGAAGATATTTAGTAAATATCCTACCGTAAATATATAAAACATTTATTTTTGTGAGTGAATGCTGCACAATCACCAACATAAATGAACAACTTTAAAGGAGATTTTCTCAGTGTTTTGATTTTTTGCATCCTCAGATTCCAGATTTACAATAGTTGTATCTCGGACAAATATTATCCTATCCTGACAAACCATACATCAATGGAAAGTTTATTTATTCAGCTTTCAGATGATGTATACATCTCAATTTCAGAAAATTGACCCATGTGACTGGTTTTGTGGTCCAGGGTCACACATGTGCTCATAAAGTGGTAAGAACTGATTAGTGGACTGATCTTACTCCTAATATCTGTATGTATATTAGTAATAAGATCCAATCAGGTTTTACCAGCTATGCACATTCATTTTTGCACATTCATTTTTTATTCCTCTACCAAAGTTGTAGGGAAAAATATAAAAAGTTGTCAGTTGTCAGTCTTTTTTTTAAAGATAAGTATATATATATATATATTGTTTAAAATTAAATTTAACATTTTACCATGTTATTTACAAAAAAAAAGATTATCAAAAATACAAAATCTTTTTCTTAATATGTATTAAAAGGTTGGATCACTAGTTGAAATCTTTAGCAAACTCATTCTCTATATAATTGTATTGTTTTGTCTTCATTCACAGGCAGGTTGAGTTTGCTGAGAAAAGTAAGTATTGGTTTGTCATGATTCTAGCTGTGTTTTAGTAAAGCATTCACACACTTCATCATAACTGTCCGTCTCCGACAGATCGAGCCAAAGTCACGAAGGGTCTTCCTGATGTGGTGGCCATAATGGAGGAGAAGGTACGTCTCCATCACTTCTGCGTTTCAGTGACTCTCTACTTCAGCTCACACGATCGTTCTGTCTTTCTCTTCAGTCTCTTTGCCTGACGTGTTTTTCCGATGGCGACCCGGTGCCGGAAATGTTCTGGCTAAAGAACGACAGAGAAATCCTCTCCGGCGGCCAGTACAACATTGCGAACGAGAATAAATCCTCCACGCTCACTATAAACCACGTGACCATGGAGGACTCGGGCAACTACAGCATCTTTGTACGCAATAAACACGGATCGCAGACGGTTCCCGTGACCGTCAGTGTGTATAAACGAGGGGAAAAGCCTCGAGCAGATGCAGTGGAGCTGTAAATCAGTAACACCAGGACAAACTCATCATTTGCATTAAAGTCAACAGTGATTTCTTAGATGGACGTTTGCTTTTGCCACGGAATAAAAAATGTAAAAGGTAATTGCGACTCTTTATCTCACGATTCAGACTTTTTTCTCCCATGAGATGAACTCAGAATTGCAAGAAAAAAGTCAGAATTGTGAGATAAAAAGTCCTAATTACATTTTTCTTTTTTATTCTGTGGCAAAAACATATTTCCATGGCATGTGTTTGTTCATTCTGGAGCGTGAATGACTGTTAATGGTGCTTCAGAAAGCAATATCAGTGTCCTAAAAGGCATTGAAGACTGAACTGATTTAATGTGTGGTTTGTTTCCTCTGATTTTATCCTGTGCCACTTACAGAATAAAGTGCAAATTAAACCTGTTTCTGTCTCTTTTTTTTCATTAGCTAAATAAATCATCAGGGAATAAAAGTGTACAGCGAGCTTTGATCAGATTGACTGTGAACACACTTTCCAGCTGCATTACAATAGTGCCACCATCGATTTTTTTTTTTTTTTTTTTTTTTTTTTTTTTTTGCCTGTACATGGATGGATGGATGTTTCATCTGCTGATATTTCATAATAGAGAGATCGAGGCCTATTTCTATCATTATGCAATCCTGGGGTGAACCTTCTGAACAGATAGAAAGCAAACTCCACAGTCCACAGAGTCATTCACCCCTCATGTTTAAACAGACTAGTATGTCAGCCGGTTCCTTTTGTAAAACAGTCTTCAGATAAACTGACAGGAGATTCTAGACTTGTTAGATTTGTTTGCTTTTATTTACTTGTATATAAAATGCTGGATTCATGCATGAATAAATCGTGTCCCGTGCATTATATTATTTGCACCTGTGTTTTCATGATTGCTATGTGGTGATAACAGAGTGCATCTTCTCTATTGAGCGTGACCATGTTTGAATGTGTTATTAATGTCGTATACTCATCTCATTCTGCAGAGATGCTCATTTTAAAATTGTTCGTGGTGATTTCTCATTTACTTTAGTGCAGTTCATCCATTTGGCTTCTCATTTTCAAGCCCTATCCATTGCATTGTGCTCATTTATTAAATATTTTTGTTAATCTTATATGCATTCAGCTACAGTATTAAGTATTACCTGTTGAAGTCCATCACCAACTAAAGATAAAACTAAATTAAAACAAGCTTGCATGACCGTGAGGAAGGATTGTTGCAAGAGATACTCTGTGCCATTCAAAAGTTGGAAAAAGGGTATTTTATGCTCACCAAGACTGCATTTATTTCATAAAAATACAGTGAAATGGGAGTATTGTGAAATATAACAATGTAAAATAACTGATTACTATAAAAATGTAATTTATTCCTGAGATCAAAGCTGAATTTTCAGCATCATTACTCCAGTCTTCAGTGTCACATGATCCTCCTGAAATCATGCTCAAAAAACATTTATTATTCTCAGGGCTGAAAACAGTTTATATTTTTGTAGAAACTAGGCTACTTATTTTTTTCAGGATTCTTTTATGAATAGAAACGCTTTGCATAACCAGGCCCACGTGGATCCCCACAGAAAGCATCACACATTTCTAAATCTATTAGATGAATGGATGCAAGCCAATGCTCTGTAAAATTCCATCAAACTAAATTGTGTTTTAAAAAAAGACTGGGTCAGTTGCAATGGTGTTAGCGAACTCTGGGTTGTTCAAACAGAATGGGAAAATGCCAAAACGTCAATGATTAAACTCGCATGTGAATTATATAAATACTGGACTGGAATGAACGTCCTCTTCACATTGTGTTGAGCTTCTTGCCCGATCAGATCCGATCAGCAGACATGGCTTTCCAAGGAACGTGGCAGGTGTATCTTCAGGAGAACTACGAGGAGTTTCTTAGAGCTATTCGTGAGTTTTTACGTCCTATTTACCAGAGCTTAAATGATCAGGGTTGCATTTCCCAAAAGCATCGCATGGTGTCAGCGGTTTCCACAGGCAACTGTTGGGAAATTTCCCGTTACTATATTCATAAAGTCAAATGAAATGAAAAAAATGCCAAATTTTGAACAATTTGAAATTGATGTTAAAATATACTTGGAAACAATATCAAAAAGTAAAAACTTGAAAGCAATGAACACTACAGATGTTTAATAGCCAATAGGCCTACAAGTTTTTTCTGTGAAATGCCTTTCTTTTTTCTTTTCTCTCTCTCTCTCTCTCTCTCTCTCTCTCTCTCTCTCTCTCTCTCTCTCTCTCCCACCTTTCTTTTTTTTCTCGTTTATTTATTTACTATCCCTGACAAGTACCCTGTATTTACTGTAGGCCTATGTAGCCTAGATTATGTTTTGTTTTCGTATTAAAATTCAATGACAATAAAAAAGATGGGAAATGGGGGTTTTGGGAAACTTTTGGGAAATATTAAGTTTGTTTCCGCCACAAATAAAAAATAAAACCGTTAATAGGCTAGCTACTTTTTATCTTACAATTCTGACTTTATTCCTCACAATTGTGAAATAAAATCAGAATTGCGAGATACAAACTCTGAATTGCGATAAATAAAATCAGAATTGCGGAGTATAAACTCAATTGTTAGAAAAAAAATCGGAATTGCTAGATATAAACTTGGAATTGCGAGAAATAACGCTGGAATTGCAAGATATAGCCTAGGATAAACAGACTTTTTTTTCTCGCAAATACTTTTTCCCTCAAAGTTGCGAGTTATGAAGTAGCCTAGGCTATAAATTGTAAGATATAAACTCACAATTGGAGAAAAAAGTCACTTTTTTTATTTCGTGTCGAAAACAAGCTTCCATAGAAACCATATGGGATGGAATGGTAATTTGTAATATTCGTCTTTGTCGTGATTGTAGGTCACTCAGTAACCTATCTGTGTGTTTCTGTTCCTTCAGCTCTGCCAGAAGATATTATTAAACTGGCCAAGGATGTTAAACCAGTGACAGAAATCCAACAAAACGGCAACGACTTCACCATCACATCCAAGACCCCCGGGAAAACCGTCACCAACTCCTTCACCATCGGCAAGGAAGCTGAAATCACCACCATGGACGGCAGGAAGCTCAAGGTGGAATATGTATAATTTACGACTTTGTAAATTGTAAGATGTCAAAGCTCGAACTGTTCACAATGAGTTGATATAGTGTGCAGGAGCTCAGTTTTACAAGAGATCAAAGTCTTACTTCTCAACTGAAAAAAGTACAAAGATTAACCAGCACCAGTGAATCATTTAGGCTAATTAGACCAGGGATATGTATTAAAGGGGTGTTTGATTATGATTTCACTTTTCTAACTTTAGTTAGCGTGTAATGTTGCTGTTTAAACAACATCTGCAAAGTTACAATGCTCTCAAAGTTCAAAGCAAAGGGAGATATTTGCTTTTAAAAAATCACATTTTAAAAACTACAACAAACAGTTGGAACTACACAACATTCCTCCCTGGTTAGTGACATCACCAATCCTCAAATTTACATAAACCCCGCCCCCGGAACACGATTTATAGATTATCAAGACAGAATATGCTGATCAATGACTAGAAGATAACTACACATAAACTACATAAATACGGTTTGAACATAAAAGGCTAAAAGTTGTTGACATTTTCAGTGCATGTCTGTGTGAGTGCAAGCTGTTGTAGCTCCGCCCTCTGTGCCGGGAGCAGCAGCTCATTTGCATTTAAAGGAACAGACACAGACGGTGTGATTTTGCTCACCCTCAAAAAATTTCAATTTTAACATGCTATATAAAAATATCTGTGGGGTATTTTGAGCTAAAACTTCACATACACACTCTGGGGACATCAGAGACTTATTTTACATCTTGTGAAAAGGGCATTATACCACCCCTTTAAAGGTAGGATTGGTGATTTTCGGAGTGACTAGCAATAGCAAGCTAGCTTTAAAGCCACGCCTCCTTCAAAACACATGAACGCGCACAGCAGGGAGCAAACAAAAAAGTCACGGGAGACTGCGTTAAACTACCTCATGTCTCAAAGCACATAACATCACAATAATAATGAACTTAAGCAACTTGTACCACCTGACTGCTTCGGATTCATTTCAGCGTTGATAGTGTTGCCTATGAAATGCATCCGAGTCACGATCCGCTCCGAGTATAACGTCATGGGTTTCCATCTCTTACAAATTACAGTATATGGCGTGAACGCAGCATAAGCTCATTGTTTGGGTTCAGGAGGAACTGTAAATGGTGACTCCTGTTTCGGTTGTGGTGCTCAGTGACTGACGTCTGTCTAACTCTGCATAGCATGAAACGCGCTGATGACGTGATGTCTGTGAGGTATGGAAATACATATGTTGACTGACAGGTAGGACATCGTATCATTGCAGTGGGACTGAATGCAATGATGGGATGAACATTTTATGATCCTACGCCTTAGACAGACAATATATACGTATAAATACATTTAAACCGCTTAATTTAGTGATTGCAAGATGTGAAGAGACTTTCAATCAGCATAATAAAACATGTGTCTGGAACAAATCACCTTGCCTTTAAGTAAATCAATTTTAATTTCCAGTTGACTTTAAGTTTGTGTATTTGTACTAATTTTTCTCTGACCTCTTAATAAAAAGCTCTTTATCCATGAACTGCACTCTTATATTCTGGTGTGTTTCTTTCTTCCAGTGCACTGTCAAACTGGAGGGAGGGAAGCTGGTCTGTCACACGGATCGATTCTCTCACATCCAGGAGATCAAGGGAGGAGAGATGGTTGAGGTTTGTACTGGAGATCTATATGCATATTGCTCATCAGAACTGTAAAATATGAACATTTGTAATATTTCTATTTTCTCTTAATTATTTTCCAGACCCTGACAGTAGGAGGAACCACCATGGTCAGGAAGAGCAAAAAGATCTGAAGAGCTTGATAATCACTTGCTATTTAAATAAAGCTCTGATTTATCATAATAGTGTGAGTTTGTTGTGTTTTGGTACATTGCATCATTCACAAAAACATTTTTAATAACACTAGCTTTCAATAACAGACAGTTCCAGGAATGGGAATTTTTTTACTCTGTTGAATGTGGGTTTATTTCTGAAAATCAATTTTTGTATAAACAAACCTTTAAGTCTTGATCAAATATACAATTATATTCATTTCCACTGATATTTTATACAGAAATAGAGGAGACAATTCATTGAACACACACTGGCATTAGTGTGATATGTTTTCTATGGTTTTCTAAGTTCAAACAATGTAACAATTATACAATTCAAAATTATTAATGAAACAGTAAAAATGTAAACGATAACAGAAATAGTAAACCGTTTTGCCAGCATGTATAAAGTGTGTTAATAAAGTTTATATGAAATTAACATATATACACGTGACAAGCCTGCCCCAATCTGACATTTAATTGAAATATTTTTTTCCTGAAAAACTTCAAATCTAAAATACAAAAGAAAAAAAAAACTGTAACACTTTACAGTTTTTTACTGTAACACATTTTTATTATTATTATTATTATTATTAATACATTAACTAATGATAACAAATGAGACCTTATGTTACCGAGAGGAAAAAAAAAACATATTTATGGAACTTTCTACATTTTATTGGTTATAAGATGTACAAAAAAAAGCCAACAGGATAAACAAACAAACAAATGCCTAAAGGCTAAATAAATATAAAAATAAACATTAAAAATGTTGTTTTTGTTGTTGTCTTTTTTTTCTCTTTTTTTTTTTTTAAAGATTTCTTATTTTTCGAACTTAATATTGTTTTTAGGTATTTTTGAACTTCTGCCTTCAAAACAAAGGTTCCATTTATTTCTTGAATGATATAATGTTTTTACAGGAAAACTTACACTTTTGAACGTGGAATTTTACCATTAAAAGGATAAAATGTACGATATAAACCTGACTGCTTCTCTACAGTTCTTCAAAAGACCAAATAATAAATGATTAAATCACAAACATTTTGCCAAAATGGTCTTACAAACGGGCAGTGCCAGAATATAACCACATTTTTAGGGCAACTGTCACAAAAAGTGCAAATAAAATCAATATCACCTTTACATTTCACAAAAGTAATCTTTCACTGGGTAGCCTGTATCATTTTTGAATGACACCCCATAAGAAATTTTACCATGATGTACTATAGTACATACCATGGTATACCATAGTAGTACCATGGTAGTACCATGGTACCTTACATATAACCATGGTACATACTATATAGTACTTCAGATATTATCATGGTACCATGGTACATTGCATGGTACTGTAGATGTTACTATGGTACATAGTATGGTACCTCAGATTTACCATGGTACCTACCATGGTACATACCATAGTACCTCAGATATAACCATGGTACATACTTTATAGTACTTCAGATATTATCATGGTACCATGATAATATCTGAAATACTGTATACTGTACAGTATGTTACTATGGTACATAGTATGGTACCTCAGATTTACCATGGTACATGCCCTAGTATCTCAGATATAACCATGGTACATTCTGCCGTACAGATATTACCATGGTACATACTAACTTACCTCAGATATAACCATGGTACCTCAAATATTACCATGGTACTTTGCATGGTCGCATGGTACAGACATCTTTTTACTTTAAGCCCGGGGTAAGAGGAATTAACACTTTAGGCTTATACTTTAGCAAAAATAAAAATAACTAATGAATAATAACTAAGCCAAATATTTTTATTTTATTTTAATTAATTAATGAACGAGTCATAGATCTCCAAAATCAGTTTTAAATTCATAATTTAATATTAATGAGATTTTTATTTAAGTAATGTTCTAATTCTAGATGTTTGTAAATGCTGCATGATTTTGACGTGGTTTAATCAATGGCCGTGCGCGTGAACTTTGAACTTTCATGTCGCTTTCAAACACTGGAGCGGCCGCGGCGCAGAAGTTGCTATGAAACGGCGCTGGACCACTGTGACTGGTAAGCAGGAAAACTCCTCTTTGTAATTAAATATTGATTAGGTATAAGCCAAACCCTTTCCAATAAGAGTAAATATCATAGACTGTACAAAAAAAAAGGTAAATTTAAATTTGAAATAATCCGCAAACATTTCCTTTCTGTCTTGCTGACGCGGCGGTGACGTCACGGCGAGCTGGGTGCGCATGCGCGTGCGCGTGTACGTGTGCACATCGAGCTGGTCTGCGGCCTGTGAGCCCGTTTGTCTGTGGATCTGAAGTTTGCAGTTTTTATTATTATGGCGAGATACATGCGACCTCCAAACACATCTCTGTTCATCAGAAACATCTCCGATGACAGCAGGTTAGTGCGCATGTGTACTAGTTACTGAGCAGTTTGTACGCTGCGCGAGAGAGCTCACGCCCGCGTTTGCGTCGTTAAAACCTCACTAACTATAATAAATGTGTCATGTGCATGAATATACATCATGATTAGACACTCATCTAAAGTTATATTTCAAAACTGACATACCAGTGAGTGGGTTTTCTCTATTTTGCCAAAAGGCTGCCTACTTCCTACTAATCAGTTAATATGGATTAAAGGGTTAATGAAAACATAATTGGTCCGTTTGTCTCATATCATATTATGTTGAATGTTGTTTTTAGTCTAATATTTGCAGCAGGATTTGAAACAGGATTGGGATTCATTCCACTATGGCTGTTATTAGACGCATGCATATTAATGAGGAACACTGCATACATAATGAGGGAGATTCCAGAAGAACAGCTTTCACGTTTCAAAATATGAAAGCTTGTTATAAGATGCTGTTATTTTCACTGATTGCTTCTATTTTTTGACATGTTGCAACTAATCGATTTCTCACCCAGCATTATTATATTCTATTATAATGTATCTTTAATTAATTGTGTTTTAACATTATATTTATTTTGTTAATCATTATATTATGTGCTTTTGTCATTTTATTAAGTTTTTATTATAACCAAATAGTAATATAATTTTTTATTTTACCTATCTCAGGTAGCAAACGTGTTTTTAATAGTTTTAGTTTTTAAAAACCCTTTACTACATAATGTAAAACTAAGTGTAAGATTGTAGGGAGATTCAATTGCATCATTTGCAAATTGGGGTAGTTTAGTTTTTCACCATGAACTCTGCAATTAAGCATGATTTATTTCAACACTAGCTATGTTTTCATCCACCCATTATGGAAGCAATTGTTTCCGGCACAAAATAAAAAAGGTAATTGCGACTTTTCATCTGGCAATTCTGTCTTTTTTTATTTTTTTATTGTGAGACATGCTAAACTAGGGCTGGATGATATTACCAAAAATCTAAATATTGATTAATTGTACATTTTACCTCTACAAATAATTATTATTATTATTATTATTATTTTGCAATGAATAATTGAAGGAAACATAAGTATGTTTCCTTCAATTATTCATTGAAAAAAAAAATCATTATTTGTATATCAATAATCGATATTACTGATGTTGGCTTGCAAAATCTTATAGGACTCGGATAAATCACAGGACAATGTCGATAATGAGTTTCTGCACTACACATTTTGGGATATCGCATTAAAAAAAACGCTGGATGAAAAACACCACGATGCGCATAATAAATTCATAAAAGTGTTTATGTGCTTATTTGAGGCGGACTTAATTTTTTATCTGATAAGAAGACATGCGCATAAACTATGTAGGAAACACATTTACCGAATAAATTCCTCGATGCACAACAAAAAAACTCACATGATGTTGCCTCAACAGAGGATGTGATTGGATAACTGGACTAATCAGCGGACCAATCACATCACATCACATGTTGAATGAAATGCCTGAGCCAAAGTCTGTCATCAGAATGATTTGGTTTAATTCCCTCTGGTTTAATTTGGATTGCGTTTACACACTGGCATCCAAATCCGTTTATTGCGTTTCGTCTCTACGCAAGTCATTTATGATATTGTGAAAAGAGCCACAGTTTCTTCCACATTACAGCAACTTCACTTTTTATTCCAGATATTTTGCGCGAATTTCCCATGAAGTTAAGTTTTTATTCTCTTGAACACATGGGATGGAAGCGTTGCTTTGTTAACCAATGTTTTATGCGATATCCCCAATTTTGCGTTCATAACTTTGGATGGAAGCATAGCTACTGACTTGTGGCTTCTACGAAAGCAAATATCAGCGCTTCAATGGCACGTTATTATCCTCAAAGCACTCTGGGAGAGGCTCTCAGTCAGAGGAATGAATGTCCTGTCATTTCATGGTACTTTAGGCCAGAGGATTTGCGTCGTGAGTTTGGTCGTTACGGACCTATAGTAGATGTCTACGTTCCTGTTGACTTCTATTCACGACGACCAAGAGGATTTGCATACGTTCAATATCCTTTGTAGGCAAATGTGTAAAAGAAAGAAAATATTGCAAACTTTTAAAGGGATGGTTCATCCAAAAATACACAAAAATACATTGTTCTGTATAATGAAAGTGAATGGGGACTGGAGTGACAATTGGCAGGTTTGGTTTGATTAAAACCAATTATGTGGTTCATTTGAACAAGTGTGAATCCCTAGTGTGTGTGTGGTCCAGTTCCCATTCACTTTCATTGTATATGTGGAGACTGGATAATGATAAAATTGCAATTTTTGTGTGTACTATCCCTTAAAAGCTTGACTGTGAATGGCCGTGAACTTGTCAGATGTTTGTCTCCTAACTGATATTTCCTCTGTTGTTGTCTCAGAAAATGTAAAGACATACAGTTCTGGAGACCTTCCCTACACAGAGTATTTAAAAGGGCCGATGTAGAGTAGATTCAAGACAAAGACAATAAAGAGAAAGTTAAAGCTTGAAGATTCAAAGGGGACCAAAATCAAGTCAAGGCCTCGGTCTGACCAAAGAAAGAGGAAAAGACTAAAGGTTATTGGGCAAAGACATCCCCAAGTCCTTCTCGGAGGTGGTTAAAGACAAAAAAGGTCAAGCTGAAGGTCAAAGGTCAAGCATGTTAAAGGTAACCCGTTTTAATGTTGTATCCTACCATTACAGAGCACATGATTTCTGTACGTAATCAAAGGAAGTTTTCATATTCAAAAATGCTCTCCCTTTGATTGGCTTACAGATGCATTTATTGGTGTTTCTTTAACTACGGGCACTAACTCAATCGTCACTCACACACTAGTTTTTCATTTAATTGCCTGTTTATTAGGGGTGGAACGGTACACAGAAGTCACGGTTCGGTACGAGTTCGGTACAATGGAGGGAAAAGCAAAACAAAACTGCAGAAGGCTTGTGCATGTCTCAGGCTGGACCACCAAAGAAAATAAATTACTTAAGCCTTGTATTTTTTAATTAAGTTTTATTAATAAAGTAAAGGCATAGAACCAGTTTATTTGTAGTGCACTGACAATAGTTTTATATAATTAGTTTATTAATTAAATTAATAAAAAGACAAAAAGACATACAGTACCAGTCAAAAGTTTGGAAACATTACTATTTTTAATGTTTTTGAAAGAAGTCTCTTATGCTGAAATATTATTACAATTTAAAATAATGGTTCTCTTTTTTAATATATTTTAAAATGTAATTTATTTTTGTGATGCAAAGCTGAATTTTCATCAGCAAGTACTCCAGTCTTTGGTGTCTTATGATCCTTCAGAAATCATTCTAATATGATGATTTGATACTCAGTTATTATCAATGATGGAAACAGTTGTGCTGTTTAATATATTTTTTTTGGAATACTTTTTTCAGGATTCATTGATGAGTAAAACGTTAACAGCATTTATTCATAAAAACAGCATTTATTCAAAATAAAAACATTTCTAACAATATAAATCGTTACCATCACCTTTTATCAATTTAACACATTCTTGTTGAATTAAAGTACTAATTTCTTAAAAAAAATAGTTATTGTTCCCAAACTTTTGAACGGTAGTGTATAATGTTACAAAAGATTTCTATTCTAAATAAATACAGTTCTTTTTAACTTTTTATTCATCAAATAATCCTGAAAAAAGTATCTCAGGTTATAAAAAAAATATTAAGCAGCACAACTGTTTCCAACATTGATCATAAATCAGCATATTAGAATGATTTCTGAAGGATCATAAGACACCAAAGACTGGAGTACTTGCTGATGAAAATTCAACTTTGCATCACAAAAATAAATTACATTTTAAAGTATATTAAAAAAGAGAACCATTATATTAAATTGTAATAATATTTCATAATATTACTGTTTTTTTTTTTTACTGCAGGCTTGATGAGCATAAGAGACTTCTTTCAAAAACATTAAAAATAGTAATGTTTCCAAACTTTTGACTGGTACTGTATGTTTGGTAATTGTATCTGAATGAATTGAAAATTAATTTTCTACATTTCAGATTAATATATTTGTTTTCCTTAAAATTTTAATTAACAGTAACTTAAACACTTTGCAGTTTGAATGATGTCCTGTGTAAACAAAATGACGGAGTATGTTTTTATGTTTCCACTGTTCGATCGCGCCAGCGCCTCACACACACACACACACACACGCACACACAAATATAAGTATACACTTTGCGACTTTTCGATCACGCCCACGCCCCTCTCTCTCTCTCTCTCTCTCTCACATTACATTAATTAATTTCCACGCGAGTTTTATTTATTTTCATACCGTGTATTCTCCGTGTAAATTTAAGCACCATGACGCCCGTACCGTTTCAGTTCAATACGAATACACGTACCGTTCCACCCCTACTGTTTATGATATCTAATGTTTTTTTCCGGCTCATCCTTCATTCTGTGGTGGAAATGACATGTTAAAACATGTTAGGAATAAAACGCCACACAACACATGATACAATTACAAGTGCCTGAAGTTGGATAACACACTCGGAAATTTTCATAATTTCAGAGTGATTTCATCAACACATTCCCCTTCTGCCGTTTATCACAATTAATTCAGATTGTTTGTTTTGCTTTATAATCTTTCATATTTTGTGGTGAATATTAATGTCGTATTGATGGAGAGTTCAGTGTCTGTAATATAAATGTTCATCAGTGTGTGTCAGACTCTTATAAAATAAAACAAAGCAAAGCCTTAACCGCAGCTGCATGTTCGAGGACGTTCGTGACGCAGAGGATGCCCTTCATAACCTGGACAGGAAGTGGATCTGCGGACGGCAGATCGAGATCCAGTTCGCTCAAGGAGACCGCAAGAGTATAACACTGTTTTTCTGCATGTTGAAAATTAATGTATAGTTTGTTGAAATGCATTGAATATAATTTATATCAGCAATTAAATGTTATTTAGTGGCGTGCAATTGTTTTGTGGTGTTGTGCAGCTCCGGGTCAGATGAAGTCCAAAGAGAAGCGCTCTCCTCGCAGCGACTCGCGATACGACGACTACGAGCGGGACGGGCGGCGCAGACGGTCCCGCAGCCGCAGCTACAGGAGCAGATCTCGCAGTCAGTCCTACGAGCGCCACGCTCGCCCCTCAGGGAGCCCGAGAGAGTGAGGACAAACACACACTGGCCATGTCTGAAATAACAGCTAAGAGTCTAGAACATGCAGACAGACAAACCTGTAACATTACATTTAAGAAATAAAAAATCTCATATAGCTTTCCTGTAGCTCAAACTTAGAGCGTTGGCACTTGCAACGCAAAGGTCATGGGTTCGATTCCCAGAGAACTGATAAGAATGTAAATGTGAACCTTGAAATGCAATGCAAGTCGCTTTTGGATAAAAGCATTTGCTAAATGCATACATGTAAATGTAAATATAGTATACATAATATATGGGCGTGTAACAATATATCTCGTCACAACATATTGCAATACAAGCTGCAACAATATGTATCGTGGATGGTGACTGTATAGTTCACCCAAAATGAAAATTACTGAGAGAAACATAAATCTTTTTAGTGTCAGTACTACATTAAACTACTATATATAATGTTGAATAGAATGTATAATAACGCAATGGGGGAATATTTGTGGGTCAGTGTCAGAGTGCAAGTTTATTCGTCTAAAATAGTTCTGTATTTTCAGCTTCAGAATCATGAATATTTTTATTCTGGTCTCTATTGTCCTGTGCTTTAGCATCAGCAGCAAGTCCAAGCCTATTCATATACACCCACAATGTAACACCAAATTTAGCATTTTAATCAACAGTACATTTTTTGTGAACCTTTTACCATGTCTTGTAGTATTGCAATAATATCTTATCGTGATATATATCGAATCGTGACATGAGACTGTTTTTTTTCTCACTTTGGCCCGATTTCACAGACAGGGCTTAGATTAAGCCAGGATTAGGCCTTCGTTCAATTAGGGAATTTAAGAAGCTTTTTTTAATATAAATGTCTTAGAAAACACATTACTGGTGTGCATCTTCAGACAAAACAATGGCACTGATATATTTTGAGATATGTAAGTGCACGCTTTGCTTTCATTTAAAAAAAGCTCAATAATGCATTTTAGTCTGTGAAACTGGATATAAATTTCATTTTTTATTAAAAAACTTTTTTTTTACCAATGTGTGTTGTTCTACATTGATCCATTGAATGTTTTTTTTGACAGCTCTCGGTCACACGGCAGACACCGGAGAAGCAGAAGTCGCGAGAATGACAGGTAAGACATTGTGCCAAAAATAATGCATTAAAGGGGTGGTTGATTATGATTTCACTTTTCTAACTTTAGTTAGTGTGTAATGTTGCTGTTTGAGCATAAACAACATCTGCAAAGTTACAACGCTTAAAGTTCAAAGCAAAGGGAGATATTTGCTTTTTTTTAAATAACTTTTTAAGGACTACAACAAACGGCTGGAAGAGACTACACCACTTTCCTCCTGGGTTAGTGACATCACCAACCCTAAAATTTACATAAACCCCGCCCCCTGAACACGATTTATAGATTATCGACAGAATATGCTAATCATTGAATTAGAAGATAACTCCACATAAGATACATAAATTCATCAACTAACAATTCAGAAATGTTCTCCACTCCAGTCTCTCCATCATTGTCCGACTTCGGGTTGAACATAAAAGGCTAAATGTTTTTGAAATTTTCAGTGCATGTGTGTGTGAGGAAAAAGAACACAAGCTCTTGAAGCTCCGCCCCCTGTGCCGGGAGCAGCAGCTCATTTGCATTTAAAGGAACAGACACAAAATGGTGTGTTTTTGCTCACCCTCAAAAATTTACAATTTTAACATGCTATATAAAAATAACTGTGGTTTTTTTTTAGCTAAAACTTCACACACACACTCTGGGGACATCAGACACTTATTGTACATCTTGTGAATAGGGTATTATACCACCCCTTTAACTTCCACTATGGAAACAGACTGTAAATCAGAGTTTTCTGCTCAGACGCAGGTCACGTGACCACGGACGCAGACACCATCGATCTGCCTCGCATTCTCCTTCCCAGGACTCCAAGTACAAGTCCAAGAGCCGCAGGTCACGGTCCAGATCGGGCAGCCCGCCGGTGGAAGACCTGCACCCGTCCACCGGCTCCCGTGAGGATGAGCCCCGCGCCCGCTCGGCTTCCCGCTCACCGTCTCGCTCACGCTCGCGCTCCAGGTCCTGGGCCGGCCGCAAGTCTGGGGGCCGCTAGTGTAAATACAGTATCATGTGCAGCTTTTCATCGTGTGTAATCATGACACCGTGCTTGAACGTTAGTGTTGTCGAAGGCAGTTTCAGATTGTTCTTTTGTAAGAAATGTGCCCATCGCTTTGATGCCAGTGTAATAAAGATGGCTTTATTTTTATAGTCAGAGACGATCAGAACACCAGCTATTTTTTGTTCAAAAGATGCATGCAAAAAAAAGTAGAAAGTAAAAAAAAAAAAAAAAAAAACTTTTAAAGACTTTGGTGTTGCCTCTGAAAGGTCGCAGTGTTCCTTTTTTTTTTTTTACGTTTTTCTTAAGGTTATTGTATTTGAAACTAAATTTGTATTTTAGTTAAGTCTTGATTGTAGCATCTGTTTATATTAAAGACGTAGTATTTTTGTCATTGCTAAATAAACAATGATTTAAACATCATCTGAGTGTTTTATTCTCATACCAGCTTTTCATTTATTACATATATATATACACCAATATGTCAAAAAAGTCAGTAACACCTTACAATAAGGTTTCAATATATAATTTAGTCCTTATTTCAACATCTACTTGCACATTTTTCAAATCAAAAATATCTTCAACTAATATTGGAAAATCAGTAATTACTGAAACAAATATATTACTCATGTTAATGCATTCACTAACGTTAACGAACGGCACCTTATTGCAAAGTGATACTGATGTTTTTGTTTACGGTCATTAACTACATTAGTTAACATGAACCACCAGTATTTCTATATATATTTACTCTACATTTTTAAAAACAAGTTGTATCTGTTAACGTTAATGCTCTGAACTAACATGAACTATTGTATGTGTAACATTAACAAAGGTTAACACTAATAAAATACTGCTCATTATTAGGTAATTTGCTAATGTTACCAACAAGACCGTATTGTAAAGCATTGCAAATATATTCAGAAAAGCTGAATTTGTTATTAGATAGTTTAACATTAGTTAGGTAACATGAACTATGAAAATACTTCTAAATCATTAATCTTAGTTACTCTACATTTTTAAGATCCCAAGTTGTATCTCTGATAACAATGAACCGTTTTTTATAAACTAAGTGAATCAAAAATTACTGAATCAAATATATTGCTAATTTTTAGTTCATGTTAGTTATTGCATTAATGAATGTTAACAAATGGGACCACATTTTAGTCAAATCACTAACCCACGACCTCATGTGTCCAGTGGCTTATTTGCAGAATCATTTCTGCAGTTTAAAACTCATTCAACTTTTCTTTAACCTTTTATGTTGGCGTTTGATGCTGCTTCAATGTATGTGTAATGAGTGATTATAATCATGGTATTAATCAATATTTTTCCTTCTAAACATCAAATGAGTTGAATGACTTCTCTGGAGATTTTACTTTGATATAGAAGTTACCAGTGTGATCACCGAAATGTTCTTTTCATGTATTCTTTAATCTGTGTATTTGATATCTGACTGCAGTAACAGTGCTTGCTTATTCAGCCCGGCTTCCAGAAATAAATATACTTGTTTTGTGTTTGAGAAAGGTCTTCAATGCATTAAAACATAGAGGGAGACTATCATTGAAGGCAATATTTTAAGCGACCATTTCTTTGTTAAAGCCTTACTTTCCAGTTAGACTAAAGTGTAGCTCTTTATTCTGAGGGGATATATATTATAATATATCCCTATATATTACTTAATTCTGAGTGAAATACTGCATAATAGTGTTTAAACCAGTATTCAAGCATGCAACAAATGTTTGAAAAAGTAATAAACAATAGTCAAATGATCACATTGCATGTTTAATTCAGCGAGTGTGATGCAACTATCATACACAGCTGCATTTTCAACCCAATTTAGTATATTGTAGGTTTTTCTTTGCAGAGTATGAGTTTTCTGGAGAAACTTAATGCAAATTACCTGGTTTTATTTCCAACATTGACAATGACTACTAAAGTGATGAGAGAACCAAGTGTACTCGTTAATCACTGCATAATGCATTCTGTTTCACATACAGTAAAAGGTATGCAAGTATTCAGTATATACTCTGAAAGTGTGTTTTCAAACCTCAAAACTTTTCATCTAAAGGATTTTGTTGCAGAAGCGTGTATGTAGAAGAACCACAACACTAGTTTGCATCCAAGTTTATTTTTGAAATTCCCTACTCCCTCTATACAAGAAAAAATGACTTTCCACAAAGGCAGCAGTGAACTCTCAGTGATAGTAATATTTATGATTAGGGCAGGAAAAATAATAAATCAAATCACAGTGTAATCTTCCTTTTTCTTTAAATACTCCTGCTGTCATCTTTGGCTGGGGTTTGGCGGACAGTTTACCGTCAGGCCAAAGTCACGGGAAGTTACAGTTCAAGCCAATGGAGCTGCAGGCTTCAACTTTACAAAAGCCAATGCAGGAATGTTGCGTTATACTCTGATAACGGAAATAAAAAAACAAAAAAAATAAGAACAAGCCGTCCACGTTTGAAACGCAGACCAAAAACAAAAAAAGACTGCCGGGGATGCGACAGCACTTTTTTTAAATTTCATAAAATTGTATAGACAAAAAATAAATCTACAAAAATGGAACTAGAATATTACACAACAATTAAACGAGTTTCGTTTAACTACACAAAACCGAAATTCTTGGTCTTGATGGCTAGTAAAAGTTTCTGTTTGAGAATCTGTTTGGAAGAGTAAAGTGGCACGTAAAGGCGAGAGATGCAGGTGTTGGCGGTGGGCAGGTGCTGGTCGTCTGGCGGGCGGATGGTGATGGAGGGCATGGGCTGGAAACCTTCTTCACTGGCTGGCAGAGACGGGCTGGACGTCCAGAAATACACCTGCGGGAGTCACACACACACACACGAATGCCTTAACATCTGGCACGCTTTACGTGAATTAACATCGAGTAAAGAAATGAAGAAACGTCCTACCAGGTCCTGCCTCTCCGTCATACTCATCTTCTCAACGATGGACCAAAACCAGCGTTTGAACTGCAGCAGCTTCTCCGCATTCTCGCCTGGAGGTTTAAACAAAACAACACGATTGAAGGATTTACAGGCTCTTGATTAATTGGATCTGATTTAATTTCATGTCATTTAAGCAGAAAATGTTTTCATGGAAAAACTACTATTTATAACAATCATAAATATAGCTGCAAGCAGCAATTAAGGGGCCAAGCACAAAGGCGGCACGATAAGTCATCAGATCAACTGCGACAACGAGCAGTTAAAGACATATTAAGATGATTTTAGGCAAAATGCCTGAAAAATTAAATATAATCAGTTGTAATGTGATCTAATGTGTGTCACTTTCGACCAATAGGTGGCGCTGTGAGCATAACATGCAAAGTGTGGTGTCAATATGCCAAAGCATTGCAGAGATACAGCCTCAGAGTCGTTTTTGCATCATGCCATCAAATTTGTTGATGCGGTATATGAAACTTTTTTTTTAAGATAATACAATTCGATTTTGGTGGACTCGCGGTCTAGGAGGAGTTTGAAAAGGTTTCTTTTTTTAAAGAAAATAAAAGTGGCGGATAGGAAGTTTGACCGACTGTGGCAAAATTGGTATCCATGTTTTCGGCATGACCCAAGGAATATGTTAAGACCAGGTTCATAACAGTAAGCTAATTAAATCAAAAGTTATTAGCATTTTTTGGAAATTTCATTTTAACTTTTCAAGGTGGTGAGGCACTGAAACTTTTTGAGAACCATTCGGGCATGGTGCCGAAGACACTCGAAACAATACGCCTGTAAAATAAAGCATTTTACAACAAAATTCAAGATGGCCGACAACCAAAATGGCCTAGATGGGAAAATTAGGTATCGTTCGACTTGGGCTGCGTTCCAGTCCACTTTTAGACGCGCACTTGCGAACTTCCCTAAGCACTTCCCCTCGGGGGAATCCCTGTCGCCATTTTGAAGTGCGTTCCACTTCGTGAAGTGGACGAGGGAAGTTTATATGGACAGACTATCGTTCCATCTATTTTGACCGAGGGAGAAAGTCAACTTCAAATGTACACTTCAGGCACCTATATGTCCCACAATGCAGTACGATTGCAATGACGTACATCCGAGTGAACGAGATGGAGGGAAGTTAGCGAGTGAAGGGCATGACAACAGTTTTGTCCAAACCGTTCAAAAGATAAGCAAAATGTCAATTTTTCATATCTCCAGACCACTAGGTGGCACTGCGCTGAAACTGCGCAGGTAGACTTAGGTCATGGTTGTCATAACACAAACCAAGTTTGGTCAGAACATGTTAAAGCGTTGAAGAGGCTCACATCCACTTTGGCATGCTCTTCGTCAAATTCCTTCACGCGTTATTCAATAACGGTTATAAATTCCGTAACTTTCTGTTGGCATGGTCTAAAGATGATCTAGTTAAATTTTCATGAAAATTGGATGAACTGTCCAGGAGGAGTTTGAGAAAAGTAGTAAATTTCATGACGGAAAATTAAATGTCAAATCGAATCGTCTTGAGACAAGGATTAAGAGGAAATTAGAACTTTGTTTCTAGCCTCAAGGTTCAAAAGTTATTAGCATAAACGTAAGTGAAACTTTGAACAGTTAGTGGTGTTAGGGGGATCGAGCTAGACTCCAAAATTGCAGTGGTTTATGTCCAGACTGTCCGCTATCTCTGTGCCAAATTTCATAACTTTCCCACAAGCGGTTCTATGCGCTGACAGACTCAAGAGCGGAAGAAGAAGAAAGAAAAGGAAGCAGCAGAATAATAATAAGATTGCCAATGATTACAATTGGTGCTTGGCCCCTAATAAAACTACATACAAAGTTATACACAATTATATAAAACAATTTAACCAAAGATTTTTACAACAATAAAAATATAGCAATTATATAAGAACCTTCAGTTTGATACTCGATGGAAAATGTTCTTGGAAAATGTCCATTAACAAAATTTCTGATTCAAATTGTTGCCTATAATAGAAACAGGCTAAAATATGCTAAACAGTCAATAGCCATTTCCATGCTACGTTCCAAAACTGGAATATCTCATAAAACATTTGCAAATAAAGCATCATTTCCAATCCCATGTCTTCAAGAGAGAGCAAATAAAAATCATCACTTCATGGTCATCAGCGCATATCAGTAATATATATATATATTTTTTTAAGTTGCTGCAACGGGAAGTCTATGAATTTATTTCAGATAAAATTTTTTTTTTACTTGTGCATCAGAGAACAGACCAAACGCAATAAACACTGTCATGTTATCTTGCATTCAGAGGCAGACGCCTGATGTTTGGAGGCGCAAACAACATGGTTTGAGTTTCAGGGCTAAGAAAGAATATTAACATTACTAACATAGCTCTACATAACAGAGAAATGCTAAACCTTAATAATGAGCCTTAAAATATAAATTAAGTGCTAAAGCGCTAATAAATCTTGCTGCAGTGCACTGGCAAAAGTAACGATTAAGTATCCGGAAAAAACAAAGGAGACTGTCTGAACATTTGAACAAATTTAATAAACTAGTGTTTTCTGAGTAAGTGTCGGCTGCAAAGTTGAAGTGGACGACACTGGCTCGTCATCTCTGGACGTGCCTATAGAGAGAAATGAACGTTGAGTTAAACATGTCGTGCAGTGAGCGCTACTAATTTAGCTTCCACACGAACACCCCTAATATTAGAGCACATGTATCTAGATTAATATGAGTAGCCACTTTACATGGTCGCTCGTTCTACTAATGTTTCAAATGACAAGCCATGTTTGAGGTAGGCTTGCAGAGGTAGATGTTTCGTCTTATTTACAACATGACAATGTGTAGCCGCTGCGCTACTACATCTTCTGAGGCAGCGGCAGAAACGGAGGAGGCTGGTTTGCACTGGTTTTATTCCGTGCTGTCGTCTCCACCAGTCTCAAAATTTTATGCATCCACTGTATTGTAATTTTCTGCTCGACCGGCACTTTGCAACAACACAACCTTGTTTCTGCAGCGACTTTCAGCATGTTTCCTATAACAACATCTAACATGTTTACATTTTACGTGGCATGAGAAAGTGGCAAACTACAATCTAAAAATAGAGCTGGAACAGATTTCCAGAAATGCGATTTGATTTCAAACCACATGTGACCCTGGATCACAAAACCAGTCATAAGTCGCACGGGTATATTTGTGGCAATAGCCAACAATACATTGTATGGGTCAAAATTATCGATTTTTCTTTTATGCCAAAAATCATTAGGATATTAAGTAAAGATCATGTTCCATGAAGATATTTTGTAATTTCCCTACTGTAAATATATAAAACATTTATTTTTGTGAGTGAATGCAGCACAATTGGAACATAAATGGACAAATTTAAAGGTGATTTTCTCAATGTTTAGATTTTTTTGCACCCTCAGATTCCAGATGTTCAAATAGTTGTATCCTAACAAACCATACATCAATGGAAAGCTTATTCGTTAAGATTTCAGGTGATATATAAATCTTAACTTAAAAAAATTGACCCATGTGACTGGTTTTGTGGTCCATGGTCACATATGAAATGTAGCTCAAAACGGATTTGCATTTCATGTGATTTTTTTTTCCATTCACACTCGCTAAATATGATCAGATACGCACAAAAATCGGATTTGGGCTGACAAGTCTGAGCGAGGCTTTATGTACCTGATTCATCATTGAAAGAGGTGAAACTAATGAGCATCTGGACGTTGACTTCTCCACAGCCGTTGACCAGCAATCTGAAGTCCTCCGCCGTCAGGTCCTCCAGAGCATTCTTTGGAAGCACATCCAGAAGGCCCTTCCGCATGGCCTGCAAAACAAAATCTTCACTTACATCTGTGCATGGCTTTATTTTTGGCAGAGAGTACAGATCTTTCAGTGAGTGGCGAAAGAACATGCACCTAAAGCATGCAATGCGCGAATTGAAAAAATGTTCAGCTTGAATGCAATGCAACTAACTTTTTGGATAAAGCGTCTGCTAAATGCATAAAAGTAAATGTGCATTCAAACCCGGTAGTTGTGCCTGTGTTTTGCCCTCTTTCTCTCCCTCGCTCTGTCAATCTCTTAGGCTCAACCCCTCGGGACTGCTATTGTTTTGGGGAAGCTGCCTATCACTGTTAACCTGACTGATGACACGGTCTCCGCTGCCAATCCTGTCTACCGTCAGCGTTTAAAATAGTGACAGGATTAACACGAGGCACACAATCTTTACTCTCCTGTTCCCCTACTTTATGTCGTGTTAATCTGCCCTTTTTGCTAGGTTTTTTTTTTGCTCAGTTTCATTCTTTCTTTATACAGTTTTTGTCAACTCATTTTGTTTTTTGCCATTTTTATTTCTCATCATTCATTAAGCACATTTGCTTTTGTGCTGATGACAACCTTCTCATTGCCCGAGGGGAAAACTGGACAGGTAATTCCTTAATTGTAAAATAAACTACCTTTACTGGCATTTTTGTGTAGTGTTTTGTCCCTAGCCACCACCATTTAAGCACATAATGGTCACAATCTCAATGTTACCTCTGCTAACCCCAGACCAAAATTAAGAAGATGCAAAACCAGTAAGCTTCAAAATGAGCCGTGATTTGGACCACATAGTTAAAGTCTGGCTCTCTGAGTCCTAAAAAACAGGTTAGGTGACTCAAAAGTTAAGTGCACTCACATGCAGAGGCTGTTCTGCCACCACCAGCATCCTGTGCTCTGCGTATCTCCTCACGTACTCATACACGTTCAGAGGAGTCACAGGCATGTTGACCCCACCGGCCAGGAGCTCCACCTGCAGATCCAACAGAAAAACATTCAGACATGTGCAAACACTGAACCCCAATGCAAACACAAAAGGGAAATGTAGCCATTACCTGTCCTGCTCCTTCCTCCTTGCAGAGGTCAATAGCGAAGGCGAGGTCCATCGCTGCAAACACAGCCTCCGCCTCCTCGGTTTGAGAGTGTCGAATCAGCTGTCGCAAACTCTCGTACATTACCGGGTCGAAGAAAGCGAAGTCGTGCCAGTTCACCTGCAGCACAGCGAATCCAGTCAGAAAAGGTCACAGAATTTTGGCAAATTGTGGATAAGTAAATCAAAAGTAGGGCTGTACAGCTGTAAAAACGAGGTCTGCATGTTCTGCACGTCTCTGTAAATGAGCTCAGTTTTGTCTACTACACACTCAAGCTCGTGACACGCAGTTCTATGTATTTCTCAAAGTGAAAATAATAATACATTTTTTATATTTTGACATTCAATGAAGTTTTAATATTATCAGTGGACTTGTGCAGCATTTGATTTCACTGTAAAAGATTAATTCAAATGTTAATATTTTATGCCTTTGATTTCTACCATTTTGGATAAATTTGCATTTAATAAAAAAAAAAAAAAAAAAGACAAACCAGAATTTATGCAAAAAATAAAACATTTCATACATAGGCCCCATTATTGTAAAAATGTTGATAAATTATTTAATTGTTAATTTATGAATTCAATTAATTAGACACTTTTTGATTATTAAAGGTGCAGTATTTAATATTGATAGTTATTTTGGAACAAATAAAACCCTAACTTAGTGACAGGTTTAACCTCAGATCAATGCAGGATATCGCTATTACATAAGTTATTAACACAGATATTCACCTTCCTGCCGAGCAACACCTTGATGACGTGTCTGTTGAGTGTGATGGGGCAGAGTTCATTTTGTAACAGACATAACCCAAGTATCCTGCAGGCAGAAGAAAAGAATCAGGGATATTAGTAAGAGCCGGTGGTTCAATTTCAATTTCATGTTGCTTTATTGGCATGACAAAAATAAAATGCATCTGTGTTGCCAAAGCATAAGAACAAATATAAACAACAACAAGGAGTTAATACATCTGATATAGTAATACAAGTAAACAGGATAATTATGATGTAGATGCAGATACTAAACACATTCTGTACAGGTTCATTCTCTCACAGATGTTCAAGTGAACATGCATCTCGTACCTGCCGATGTTACGGAAGCAGTTGAGCCTGGCCTCAGTGTTCTTGCCTGGACGGGGCGAGTAAAAGCCCCTCTTGCCGGGTTGGTAAAAGAGAGGTGCATTATCATCCCCGTCATCAGGGTCGTCCAGCTCCATATCAACCACGCTGCGGGTGGAGCCGTGCCTCTTTCGGTTCTCCTGCTGGTGGAATGTGGAAATTACAATTAAAAACAGATCACGGGTGCAACAAAGAACTTCTTTAATCTTCAAAGAACTATATAGATCAACTCATGCACAATATGCATGCAAAAACTACACAGCAGAAAATGATGTTGAGTTGAACCCTGAATCTAAGCTGATGCAAAGAACAAGAAAAGAGCCTTTAGAGTTTGACACAACATACTTGTGCTTTTTCAGGAGTGTCGAGGAGGCCGAGGTCCAGTATACTGTCAGCGCCATTTTCCCTGTGCAAGAGAGAGAAGCTCATAAAATACTCCATTGTTTGCCATTTGATTTTGCTGATAGTGATTTAAAAAAAAAAGTATTATAACAAATATATTTAATAAGCAATTACTACAGCATTTATTAAATACATCTAATAGTATTTAATATGTAATTTTATTATTACTTTTTAAATTAATAAATAATGTTAAATATGCCTTGTATATAATTTAATAAATTATGTAATTTACATAATTACTTTATATCATAAATATAATTTTATTTAAATACTAGTAAAATATGTATTTAATATTATTAAATACTATAATAACTCAAATAACAGAACAAAGACACAAATGAAAGACCTAGCTGAAAAGCAATAAGCACTAGAAATAAGAAATACTACATAAACGTATCAAAATGTATTAAAAAAAACAGCAGTCTTCACTGTTACAAAAAGTTACAAAAGTGATTCAATCAAGAGCAATGAGAGATTTTGTCTCTTTTTTGTAATTTGATTAACATTTAATGACAGACAACAGCAGGTTTTAGGCTCCTGTCACTTAAAAACCGAATGCACAGATCCAATATACTGTTACACATGCACTTTCTTTCTCAACTGTTTCAGTTCACAGGCATAAATGGCTGTTTTCTTGACAGGGGGCGTGAGATTATTCACCTTCCGTGAGTTATGAGGAGCTCCATGGCCTCTTCCACACGAGCTCTGAGTGAGTCTTCACTGGCCAGGAGCAGCAGCAGCTGAGCAGGAGAGAGTTCCAACAGCATCCCTGTGATTTTACTGGCAAATGCCTGTAGAGAAAAGCACACCACATAAATGCATATCACACACTAAATCATCTTTTCAAAAGCCACATTTGCTGATGGTTGTACTGGTTTGTACCGGCTGCATGGCGTGCACTCGTGGGTACAGTCTCTCTCCTAGAGCCTGTCTGTGAGCCGGCAGCGGCTCCGGTTCATCACTGGGGTTCCCTTCTGATGCGGGTCTGAACGGCCGTGTGTCAATTGACAACTGTCTCCTTGAGTCCCTGCAAAGAAAATAATAAATATAAAAAATTAAATGTCCAAAAAAATGAATGCTTTAAATCTTTTATTTTATTAAATAATATTTTTTTAGGAATGCCATCATGATTTTTCAAGGCCGATTCCAATTGCCGATTTTTTTACAAGCAAATTTATTTGTTGTTTATTTGCTGTATTACAGGCCAAATTGGCCTTAAACAAAAACATCTGTAGCCATTTGAAATTAGAGGCAACCACTGCATTTTAATCACGATCAAAACAAAGATGCTACACACATGCAGCATGAGCAGTTGTTTTTGATTTAAATAAGAATGTATAATAAAAGATCATCTTCCATGATATATTCATATATTTTCTGGCAAAATAAATTTATCATGAACAATTAATGCACTTTGGGTGCTAAAAAGGCACTTCATAAATAAAATGTGCTATTATTTATTTAATTTTTTTAAAAAATTGATTTTTTTTTTAAGAATACCCATACATTTATCACGCAAGATTATCTTTTATTTGAATTAATTACATATTACATTTTTAATATTAAATGGAATCAAATCATTTTAAATAATGGGATTAAAAACAACACAAAAAACATCTCCATTAAAATGAATGTTGCTTAAACTTAATTTGCCAGATATTACACCATGAAAGATTATGATTTTTAAAAAATAATGAATTTTATCATTCTTTTCATGCATGTCATTCTTATTTTGCCAGACCATACATCATGAATATTTGATATATAAGGCTCAGGTAAAGTCACCTATCACGGTCTCGTCTGGATGCAGCTCTCAGTCCTCCGCTCCTCCTCTCACGCTCACGGTCTCGGTTCCTCAGCCGCTGCATAAGATCTGCAAACACACACAGAAAAAACCTGAGCATCACCTTCTCAAAAACACCAGCAAACTTTCACCACATTTACACAGCAGCTGAAACATTTATCCTTGAAAAAAAGGGTAATAAAAAGGGCCAATAAATCAATTAAAATAAGAAATAAAACAAAGTAATGAAAACCATTCACCATCCCATAAAATGGCCTGTCAAAAAAAGAAAAGAAAAACCAGAAGGAAATTGATACGTACTGCTGGCCTGCATTCCCTTGCTGACGCTCTGTACACAGTCCAGATTGGGCAGCTTGTCATTGGACAGGAAAGCCTGTGCGATGGCCGTGTAAAAGCTCCGTGCCACTCCGCTGCCCTCTCCTGGTTCATCCTTGAAAGTCACTTTTACACGATGCACAGCCATGGGCGTAGTGGTGCAGCGCCGGCCGAAGTGGGCATTGAGCTGCCGCATGGTCTGCTGGATGAGCTGCTCTCGGTCACGGTCCACCTCCAGGGCCAGATCACGTGACTGAAGGTTCCTCAGCTTCTCCATCTCACGCCGAAACTTGGACTCCTTTACCTCAAAACCACCCAGTTCGGTCAGGATCTGCAACGTTCAGAGAAAAGTAGATATTTATAGAACAACTCTTTTCGATTTTCATGTTTATTGACCAACTTTTCTAGGGATGTAACTAACAATTATTTTGATAAATCGAATAATCTGTCGATTAATTCGTTGATTAATCAGATTAAACATAATGCTGATCAATAGTATTGTTGATTGATTAATTAAATTAAGTATCCCCAATATAGTGAATTTATCTATATCACCTATGCTATATATTATGTGCAAAAAATGACATTCTAAACCAAAAAACAACTGACTGCTTAATGTTATTGCATACTGTGCTTGCAAAAGTTAAAATGACAAAATTAAATGATTAAAAAAAACAAAAGCACAAAATCTATATGCAACAAGAAATATTTGAGAAAATGCATATTTTAGTCAGACTTTTTGCACTCCTGTTCTACTGTTCTTCGTCTGTTTGACACACATGCATGCGCTGACGAGTGCCTTTTGTTGGAAACCCTTAATAAATAGCCTTCTAAGGTTTCAGACAAAACGGGTCATGCACTTTTCCCGCAGCAGCTCTGCGTATTCTGCTATTTTCCATATGCATTTTGTCCATGGAAATGTGTTATTCAATACTGTGAGGCGACGTGACCTGCGGATGGTTTCCATGCACAGTGTGCAAATGCAAAGTCTTTTGTTCAAAATGGCTTTCTCTGAAAATAATCTGCTAAGAATGAGCTGTACTTACAGATCCCGGTTCTGCTCCCACGTCCTCCATGAAGACACGGCCAAACAGCTCCAAAGAAAGCCGCCAGCGGCCCAGCAGCATGTCGTGAGAGATCACCATCCCCATGAAACTACAGTGTGGACTGGAGGAAACAAACAAGAAACGTCATCATCACATCACTCACAGCCCTTAATGAATCTATTAAATGTTATTACTTACATAAATGTGGGAAGTGGCGGGCCATCGCTCTCTGTCAAACCAATCTCTGCAAGGAGGCTGCTCTTCAACTGGGCTGCCAGATCATGGGGTGAAGGGCCTGGTTTAGATGCATCCATGTCCTGCTCCGCAGTCGACTGCTCCTCGCCACCCCTCTGCCGAGACTCCATACTCATCACGTTCTTCATGTTCGCCGAATACGACATCTTTGTGGGTAGAATCTGGGATGAGAATTACCCATAATACAATATTGTAAAAATATTGCTTTATTGCTCATTGTTGAGACCTGATCAGAGAAGCGTTTTTTGACCGCACTTTTGTGTTTGTGTTTAAATTGGGGCTGTCAAACGTTTAATATTTAATTTTAATTACATGATGTGCCAATTAATTAAACGCGAATTAATTGCACATTACATTTGGTTGAGAAATTACTCCCAAAAGATAATTTAAAGTCATTATTGTGTTAAACGAGAAAAGCATCAAATAGACATTACAAAAAGTAGCTTTAGAAATAAATATTTTATTTCATTCAACAACTGCCTTATATTTATGAGATATATTTACAGACCAAAACAGTTTGGTTACTAACATTCTTCAAAATATCTTCTTTAATGTTCCACAGAAGAAAGAAAGTCATGTCTGAAACAACATGAGGGTGAGTAAATGTAAATAAAAAATATTTGTTTGGCAAACTATCCCCAAAATAGGATTTTTTTTTATTTTTTATGAAATGATACTCTAAATAAGAAACTAAAACTGCCAGAAGGTTGCGGTAAATGTCTAAATGAGTAGGTAATGGAGTCATTATTCATTCATCCAATTTGTTCAAAACAGCTGATTAATTCAGGAATCAAGTAAATGGCTCTCTTAATGACTGATTAGCTCAAAATGCGGATTAATTCAGAAACGAAACACCGCTGTGTGTTGCTCGGAGATGCACAACAGGCATATTGAGGCATATAACTGCATTCTATAGAGTTGTTGCCCTGTATCATGTTTGTCACCATCATGTTTGTCACCAATCAACTATATGAAATGCAAGATGACTTGCATAGGTCTGGGGCGGGTGAGTTAAATAATTTTAACGCGTTATTTTTCCATAACTAATTAATTAAATGAACACGTTAAATTGACAGCACGAGTTTATATATAACTATACGTTTATATAAAATGTATATATTTATAATAAATAAAAATAATAATTGTATTTATTTAAAATAAATGACTGAAATAAAATAAAAAGTAAAATTAAAAAGTAAATAAACATTAAAATAAAATAAACATTAAAATAAATAAAATAAAAAAATAGGGGAGTTTTAGGGTGAATTTAGCTTGAAATGGCACAATGCAATGTATCATCACTTAAGACCACTATTTGTCAGAGTTTAAAAACTCACAGAAATTTAATATTTACAGAAATATATTTAAAATCAGTTTTTAATACTGAGAAAAAAAAAAAAAAAAAAAAAAAAAACAACTCACCAATTTTCGGTACTGTGAGAAAGTATGTTTACCTGCAAGCAATTCATGTCCACAGTCAGATCCGTGAGGCCCTTACTGGCCATGTACGAGGATGAATAGAGACCCTGACTTGGCCGTCCAAACAAGTCCTCCTTTCTGGCATTGGGCTGTGAGATGAGGGAAATCAGCAGTGTTAAACTCAACCATCTGCACTGACATCACAAACCACCTCTAATAGAAGAAGTGAAATGCAGGAACAGGGCATCACTGACCTGCAGGAGATGAGGCTGGTCAGCCAGAGGAATGGCCTCAGCGAGAGGTACTTCAAAAGGATTAGGAGGGATGCATCCTAGGAAGGTCATGGAGTCAGAGCGGCGGAAAAACGGATGGTGCTGTCCGGTCTCAGCGGGTACTGGCTCCTCATCCTTATCCTGCAGGGTGGAGCCTGTGCAGTCAAGAGTAACAAAGAGGTCTGATTTGACAGCGGGAAACCAGCGCAGAATTTAATTAACATGTCAGCAGCTTTAACACATTTTCATGCTGAACTCACTCTGATTGGTGTCCTCATCATTCTCGTGTTCAGAGTCCTCGTTGTCCAGGCCGAGTTCAAGCAGTTCACGATTCCTGAAGTAGAATGAAAGAAGCATTTAGAAATCTCACAACAGCAGCTTACATTAGGGCTGGGCATCTCCAATACTGATGACTTGGAATCATAAAATTAAATCAACATCAACATCAACTAGTGGGTTGGCTAACATTTATATAAAAAATAAAAAAACATTCTACATTAAATGTTTTTCAGATAAATAGTCAGTTTCACTAGTCGACAATCGCAAACCTTTTAAACCAGTTCAAAGCAGCAACAACAAAAAGAAAAGATGGCTTTAAAGGGGTGGTATAATGCCCTTTTCACAAAATGTAAAATAAGTCTTTGATGTCCCCAGAGTGTGTGTGTGTGAAGTCTTAGCTCAAAATACCCCAGAGATATATTATATAGCATGTTAAAATTGACAATTTTTGATGGCGAGCAAAAACACACCATTTTGTGTCTGTCCCTTTAAATGCAAATGAGCTGCTGCTCCTGGCACAGAGGGCGGAGCTTCAAGAGCTTGTGTCCTTTTACCTCACACACACATGCACTGAAAATTTCTAAAACTTTTAGCCTTTTATGTTCAAACCGGATTCAGACAATGATGGAGAAACTCAAGAAGAAGTGACAACATTTCTGAATGGTTAGTTGGTGAATTTGTCGCTTATAGTTATCTTCGAGTCATTGATTAGCATATTCTGTCTTGATAATCTATAAATCGTGTTCCGGGGGCGGGGTTTATGTAAATTTTAGGGTTGGTGATGTCATGTTGTCTCTACCAGCCATTTGTTGTAGTCCTTAAAAAGCGATTTCTTTAAAAGCAATTATCTCCCTTTGCTTTAAACTTTGAGTGTTGTCACTTTGCAGATGTTGTTTATGCTCAAACAGCAACATTACACACTAACTAAAGTTAGAAAAGTGAAAATCAACCACCCCTTTAAGCTATAATCACTCAAATTAAATATAACTGCTAAAATTATAATATGGATAGTTTACCTCTTCCTGTCAATCTGAGTGGTGTCGAGTGTCGTCTGCAGATTCATGGCTTTAATCCAGTAGATGAGGGCCTGGAAGACGTAGGCCACGTGTTTGAGCGAACACACGTCCAGCACAGGCAGAACGTCTGAATGCTCATCATTATGGGAACGCATCAGAGACAGGGCGTAGTTCAGGAAGTCTCCTCGTGCCGACATCATCCCCTGACGAGCAGTCAAAAGTGTTGCGGCGCGCCTGTAGCACAAAGTATGAAATTATTTTATGACAATAGAGTGCTAAAGGGATTACATAGTTTTGCAGACCAAAATCAACCAAAGTATATTCATGTTTTATTCTACAACATAAAATACATCAAAAACAACCCCTTTGTGTTTTTTTAAACCTTTTACGTGTTGAAAAAGGAGGGGTGAAAACAAGTGGCTAAATGTGGTTACAGACGTTTTTGGGGACATTAAACGGCATTAAGTGGAACAGGTAAGCTCATCTACTCTCACCAGTTGCTTTTACAGACTCGTTGTGTTTAAAAATCATGCTCTTGCAAACTATTCAGACTCAAACTTTGAGATTTTAAATGACTGAAAGAGTCACAAGCTTAGTGAAGATGTTGAAGTCATGTGACTAATGCAGTTTGTTTACAGCCTACGTTTAGCTTTTAACTTCTGCTGATTGTATTTAGGCTTCAAAATTCATAAAAGTGGTGTTCTTTTGTGAAGATGATCATGATCAATATTATTCATACATGTTTTGTTCGTCACAGAGCTTATGATCTTCAAAATGGAGAAATCCTACTGGGCTTTTGACGAGCGAACCACAGAAAATAGATGTGTGAATTTTCACTTCATGCTGACTTGACAGAAATAATTAAACTGCAATTGCCCATGGGTCTTACCTTCGACCTTCAAGTGTTCGGAGACTGGCCTCCTCTCGTGCAGTCATGCGTTCTCTGCGGCCGGTGTGTTGTGAAGCGTGCAGCGGGTGGCTGGGGTGACCAGGATCCCCGGCCGATGACAGAGCTGAGCCGTACCGCAGCTGCGCTTCAGTGGAATCCATGATCGACACCATCCAGTTCCAGGTGGGGATCAACTTATCCTCCACAAAGTTCTGAAAAACAAAGTTGTGTTATATTTTTCCTTTGTTGCAGTCCGAGTTTGCTCGGGTCAAGACCGAACGACTCACCTGCAGATTGACAGCGTCCTGATAGGTGAGTTTGACGGCAGCGGGGTACTGCGAGTAGACCAGATGGTTGTATTTGGGTATGAGGCTCATGAGGTCTGAGATCTGCCGGATGACGATGCTGTAAGCTCGAGCCAGGCTGCTGGCGGACGTCAGGTAACTGCTGGAGTTACTGGCCTCCAGGGCTGCGGCGGCGGCTGCTGCGCTGGTGCTGATGGCGCTGCTCCGTCGCAGGTTTGAAGGGTCAATGTAGATGAGGCCAGTGGAGCTCGCTGGAAGATACATTAGAAGTATTGTCAGTAACATTGAATTACTTACCATATTTTCTGGAAAACAAGGAGCTTTTTTTATCATCTGAACATTGTGACATTCCATAGCAACTTGAATAATGTAATTAAAGGGACATGAAACCCTAAACTAAATTTCCTGAGATTTTAACATTGTTATGCGTGTTGAACATGATGAAAGACAAATGTTTCCATCCATTAGTTTTAATTGTAGGAGAAAACTAGTTAATGTTAGCATTTTTTTGGAGCGCTATTTTCAACTTCTGGGTTTGAATTAGTCTTCATGTCAACGTCACAGGATGCGCAACTTATCTTGTTTATAATATTTGTGATAACAAACATTCAGGGTCTCATTTGTTAACAATGATGACATGCACTAACAATGAACAACTTATTTTTAAAGCATTTATAATTTTTTTGTAAAAATAAATAAAAATAATTGTTCATTGTTTGATCATGTTAGTACATCAACTAATGTTAAGAAATAAATCTTTTGATTATAATAGTGTATTAAAAAAATTACATTAGTAATAATAATAAATGAACATTACTAAGAATAACAAATTCTATGAAACTATTATTCACGGTTAGTTTAACTAATGCAGTTAATTGTTACAAGATGAAACTTTATTGTTAAATGTCAGTAAACATTTTATTTACCATTTTTTCATTATATTTAATAATAAAATGTGACTTGTCATTAGGGATGCAACGGTACACGGTAAAATACCGGACCGTTCGGTCAGCCCTGCACGGGACAATCTACCCTCGTGTCCCGCGGTACTTCGGTTTTGCCATTGAGTTCGCGCTGATCCTTTTAGTTTTTGCTTTAGGCGCCGTTCTCCTTTTTCCAAAGCGCTAGGGCGGTTGCGCTCCGGAGTCCGGAGGCGTCTGTCGTTGCTAAAGCAACCATCAGCTGCGCTCTGGTTGGTTCTTGTCACGTGACCTACAGTGCGCTTGCGGCATTCTGAAAAGTTGAGAATTTTCTGCTGGGGACATCGTTAGTGCCAACCGGTCTTGCCTTGCACCAGACAGTGTTGATAGACTCATCTTTTTGCACAATAATCTCTCAATAGTGGATGAGTAAATAACATTGCACTTTGTATCCTGAATGCAGTATTTTTTTATTATATTATTTTGCTGTTTTTTTTTTTTTTATTCAAAGCACAAGCTAATTTATGTTTGTTAAAGGTAAAAGTGCACTTTTTCTTTCACATTGATCACTTCATATACCAGTTATCAAGGTTTGGAATTGGGATCCACTTGAATATTTTGAAGTGTGTTTGTTTACATTTTGTATTTCATATAAGTGATAGTTGAAGTGCTTGTATTACTTAGTGTTGTTCAGTACAGACTAGAGTGTTAATTTATTCCATACAGTGATGTTCTTCCTACTGTGACATTCTGTTTATGCTCATAAGAAAAATAAAACATATTTTTTGGGATGAAATAACAGTCTCTTTCTGCACAAAACACGTACCGAAACCGAACCGAGACCGTGGCCCAAAAACCGAGGTACGGACCGTACCGTGGGCTATCTGTACCGTTGCACCCTTACTTGTCATCTGGTTTTTTTTTTTTTTCTCAACAACGTAATTTTAATATGGTGGGAGATACTAACCTGCCGGTGCGGATGAGCTGGATGGGGCGCCGCCAGCGGAGCGCTGGCTGGGTGTAGTGCGAACCGCCCACTGCATGGACCGCGGCGCCTGGGCCGCACTGTTGGCGTGTGCTGAGCCCGTTGTCCTCTCCAGAGGCTCATCCAACAGGAAAGTCTCCTGATCCACATCGTCACTCTGACTGCTGCTGCTGTCCGAGTCACTGGAGTCATTCGACTGAGAGTCGTCCTCAGAGAAGAAAGCAGGAACGCTGCTAGCACCTTCAGGAAAAAGACAAAACATTTCTCAGTGTGGGAGGTTATGCTAAAGTCAGCATCACCGATATTATGAAATGCATGCCACTTTTTATCTAGCCCAATTTTTTTTACATTATGGTTTAAAAGTGAAGGATTTATTTTCCACACCAGTCGCATCAAACAGAATAATGCAATTGGTTTGAGTGGCCCATCTGGGCCTGACATAACATTTGCTCAACCAATAGCATGCATTTTGGACGGGGCTACATGTTTGCTTGACTAATTGAAAAAGTGTTTGGAAAGTCATTTTTGTAATTACATTTGATGACACTAGATGCGTAGGCTAACTTGGGTACATAAAAAAAAAAAATATATATATAATAATAATAATGTACATTGTCCCTTTAAAAAAAAATGCTAATGAGAGTGTGCTATGCCACTAACTAGTTAGTCTGTAATTTCTGCCTAAAGTAGATACGCAAGGGCATCTGAAGTGATAGAACTGTTCAAAATAGACTGTTCAACTCCCTAAACATAATTCTAAAGAGAAAAATTCAAAACAAAATGCATTTATAGCCTCTTATCTGAAGCCATTATAGCCTACTGCATGCTCAGAAGGTTATGTGGAAGGTTATTTGAAAGCAGAAAAAGAAGGGACCATTTTGAGGCATAATTGCATAAATTTGTCAAATTGAAGCACCTGCTTCAGATCCAGCGGTGGCGGCAGTCACAACGCTTCTGCGCCCACTTGCGTTGTCCTGGTTGCTATGGTTACTCTCACTGTCACTCTCAGTCTCAGCGGCAGCCAACAAATCCAGCTCCATGTCACTGCCTGCAAGAAAAAGATTGTGACTTCGGCCTCATTTACAGAAGAAATTGTTGGCTTCTAGACAAAGACAACAAGCAGGGCCAGTGTTTCTAACACATGCTTTTGTTATTTATATTTATCTATATAAGCACAGCAACATGTAGGGCTGGGGGAAATATTATCCTGATTTTTTTTTTTTTTTTTTTTCATATTCGATATCAGTATTTATTACAAAACTCTGATTGGTCTACTACGACATTTTGAGGTCAATTATAATATCCGTTGGAAACAGCAACACTGTATAATGACGCTTATCCAAGAATTTGTAGTTTTAATTCAATCCACTTAAATATTTCAACTTAATATTTGTCTAATTTTTTACTTGTGTAGCAAATAGCCATGTAATAAGCAAGATGATGTACATCCATCTGTCCACATTGTTGTCGTAGCAAAATAAACCTTATTACAATATTCATTTTATACTATTGGGAAAGGAAAAGCATTCCACGTGTTTGTTCATCCTCAAAAATGGATATAAACAATAATTTAGGGCTCCATGAAATCATGAAATAGTATTTTTCCCAAATTCTGCGCGTTAAATTTTTTCTGGATTCAGCGTTTTATGATGAACAGAACATGTATACAGTAAGAATTAAACCATCTCTGTGATTTGTGTTTACCATCTTCATCATGCTCATCATGCTGTCCTTCGGCCTCTGCGTTCTCCTCACCCTGCTCCTCCTGGTCATCATGGTGATCCTCCTCACCTGCAACTCCCTCCACCACCTCCACCTGAACAGGTGAACAGCCAGGTAGCATTTAGAGAACAAGCTTAAAGTCACCATGAAATCAAAATAGGCCATTCTTATTTTGTTATGGAATATTGCAGTATTTATTATGAATGATTTATCGGTGCACTTTTTTCTTAAAAATTCATGTGCCTCATAATCTTTAATCAAAATAACTTCCCCTCCCTCTAGCATTGACGTTTGTTCTCTAATGGTGTGTTTACTTGGGCAAGGGCAGGGCAATTTGTCACTCACATGAGACTGACCAATAGCAAACCACGACCATCCAATCAATTCCCTATGGATAAAATCAAGTCCCGCCCTACATTTGTTCTTGATCCAGACCAAGCGGCAACATTCTGATCTGAAAAATGAAGCCTACCCGGAAGTGCGAAAAACTGCAATACATCGAAAATCCGCTAGAGGGAGGTCCCAAAAGGGAGCAAATGTCCATAGCCCCCCATGTTAAAATGTCCGTTTTCACAGCATAAATTCATGTTTTTACAAGTTGGTCCCATGGACTTTTATTGTATTTTTCGATAGCTTCCGAGTGCCTGACAACTGTGAGGGGGGTGAATTTTTTTCTAACTTGTTAGTTTAGATCGTATTTAGATATAAAATATATGACAATAAGGGCGTGGTTAACTTTGAGTGACAGCTTGATTGACAGCTGACAAGGCAGCGCCACGGAGAATGACAACAAGAAGCGCCATTTTTTAATACAGTTGACATATAATACTACTGTTTATGTATCATGAAATGTAGTTTTAAGAGTTTTTCAGGCGAGAATGTAGTTGTTTAAAGCTCAAATCTGTGGTTTATTTAAAGATTTATGAAAATTTTATCCAGCGATGACCGGGCGCTCGGCACTCATGTACCCCACCTGGAGCAGTCTTTCATCGGCTTGACGTTATGAGGTTTGCCGCCAATGCCGCGGACTCTGGCGTCTCTTTAGTGGTTAAACATGAGATATTGTGTATATCTATATTGTCTTGTGTATATCTAATGGGCGATTTTTGGTCTCGTGAATCTAATTTTTTTTCCCTGGGCAATCGTTTTGGCTGAGGGGAAGTTTTATAACTTTATAAGCTATTTAACTTTACCGATGTATAGACTATAGAGAGCTGACTTTGTATGTTTGACTGAATTGTTTGCTTTATTTGTATAGCTTCTTATACCTTTTACGTATACTTTTATAATGGCTAATATTGATAAAACTGAAATTTAACAAAAAGAGACTGGGTTGAGTTTTGTCATTTTAAATTTTAATACAACGAAGATGATCTGTAATGTTGTTTACTGCAAAATCTGTTGTTTAGTACAAATGCACATATTGCCTGGACCATAAAATGTGTAATATTTTTATATTATATTTAAAATGAAAAGAGGCAGGTTTGTGTTTTATATTTTGTTTTTTCATAAATAGGCAAACGTTATGTGCAGTTAAATATAATCAATATGCGTTGCCTGAACCACATTTGTGTGGCTATAATGTTTAAGATTTCTTTAAATGAAAACGAAAAGAGTTCGTATGGTGTTTTATAACATATTTCTTTGCCTAAAATATACACAGAGATAACCAAAGTGGCAGAGCGAGCTGAGTGACGCGCGCTGCGTTAGAAGGTGGGCGGGGTTAGGATTTCCCAAGATTTTCCAAGATGGCGCCGCCCATACCCCCCATAAACGGCTTCAAACCCGTTCTTCAGAAAGTCTATGGGTGACGTCACAGATGCTTTGTCCATATTTTTTACAGTCTATGATCCAGACACAGTTTTACTTGGATATACAATCACAATAGGGAAAAAAGATGATTGCAACATCGGTTTCAAGCCGACTTTAAGGCAAACAAACAAACAAACCAACCAACGTATTGGCCAGGGTAATAAAATGGCCAATATTTGACAGTTGTGCTACATGCAAGTGTAGGGCAACGCACCTCTTCTACATCAGCAGAAACAATATCATCCTGCTCCTCGTCACGTCCGCGGGCCGTCTGGGACTGGCTGCTGCGGCGGGGCTGAGGGTTCCTGATGATGTACGAAGAGGCTGATTGACTGGAGCTGAGTAGCACAAGAAACCATCAGCATTAACGACTTGATTAAGATCCATTAGAATACTTTGCAAAAGCGTCAGTGTAAATTTAATGGAATAGTCCACCCAAAATTTTTTAATTCTGTCATCATTTACGCATGTCATTCCAAACCTGTATGCATTTCTTTCTTCTGCTGAAAACAAAAGAAGATATTTTGAAGAATGTTGATGGCCAAACAGTTTCAGTTCCCATTGACTTACATTGTATGGACAAACAACAAAATGGAAGTCAATGGGAACCAAAAATATTTTAGTTAGTTACCAACTAAAATATTTTTTTTTGTGTGTTCCATAGAAGAAAGTCATACAGGTTTGGAATGACATGTGTGAGTAAATTATGACAATTTTTATTTCACTGCAATAGCTTCAGTGTAAACCCAATGGAATAGTCCACCTAGGCCTGTCACGATAACAAATTTTGCTGGACGATAAATTGTCCAAGAAATTATCGCGATAAACGATAATATTGTCGTTCTGAGACCATTTTCATTTAATATAATTATAATGGCATAATAATGCAGGTACAGCTTTTCAACGATCTATAAACTTTTATTTCTAAAGAATATTAAACATTGAAAACGGAAAACATTTTAAATATCCAAAAAAATGAACAAAACAACCAAAAACAATGAAAGCAATGGACTCTTAGTGTCTGTTAACAAAATAAATGTCTGTTAATAAATAAAATGAAACAAAATTGCACTTCAAAAAATATTAAACATTAGGCTTTAGACATTATTAAATAGTGATACATTCCATAACAGGCAAAACTGACAGTTAGGACCTTTGTAAACAAATAAAAAAAAAAGCCTCAACAAGCCATATCGCACAATTTTGCACTGTTACTCCTGTTACTTTGTCCTCCTGTTACTTTGTCAAGTGATTGTGTACTGTCGGGAAGACGGAGACGCACTTTATTACGTGTGTATGCTACGCACTGAAAATACTTGGTTAGGATTAGGGGTGAGGAGTGCGTGCGTATTACACGCCATAAAGAGCGTATCATATGCACGCAAAAACTATTTTTGGCGTATAAATGGCACGAGAAATAACATTCGTGGTATAGATACGCATTTTCATGTGATCGGGCTCGCTGTCGCAACTCACAACTAGCGTCTTCTCTCTCTCCCGGCAGTCGCCGCAAACAGTCCCGCCGGCGCTTTCCCACACAAAGACCATGTGACTGACAAGCGCCGCGGCGCCGCCTTCCCACACAAAGACCATGCAACTGACAACGAGAGGGTTCACTCCTCCTATACGCTAAAGAACCGAGCGAGAGTGGTCATCCAGTCTCTTTGGTAGAGAGAGAGAGAGACGAGGAAAACAAACAAGCATGCAAATGGAATTATCGCGGCTGGAAAAATTAGAGCTCATTTTTTTTTATCGTGCAATTAATCGACTTATCGACTATCGCGACAGGCCTAAGTCCACCCAAAAAAGTTTTAATTGTGGGGGGCAAAAAATATAATTCAATGCAATACAATGATGATTGAGAGTTATACAAACAAACATTACTCAAAAAAGCATGTAGTATCTCATTTGATATTCAGATATTAAAATTATGTAGTATGGATAATCTTGGACATTTTTTTAATATATATATATATATATATATATATATATATATATATATATATATATATATATATATATATATATATATATATATATATATATATATTTCTTTTTGTATTTTTTTTTCTAGTTATGCCAAGCTTATAAAAAATATTAATTTATAAATTAAAAGCATATAATAAAATATTTTTAAATCCTGATCCCTAATTCTTATCTAGTGAATCACAATTGACTGGAAACATCATGTAAATTCATTAAAAAAATGAGAAACCCCAAAGAACATATAGCTCTAAAATTTTATTATTTTAATCCATGGAGACTCTTAAGATTCAGTAAAGCGTCACCCACCTGCTGGACTGATCCGGGGAGGGACGTGGTGGCAGCGGCTCCACAGAGAAGAGCTCCTCACTGCCCTGCACAGCATCAATGCTGGTACTGGCCAGAGTGAAGGGCGCTGTAGGGCGAGCGATACCCATGCGCACCGGCACAATCAGGGACTCCGCCACATTACAGAGCTCTTCCACTGCATACGGCAACAGCGCCTGGAAAACACGCCTGCACTTCCCGATGGGCTGAGGGATGAAGTTGCTGAAGGAAAGACACAGGAGAGAGAATGTGAACAGTGTGATTATTGTTTAAAAAGGCTATAGCATGAAAAAGGCGGATTCAACAAACCGATGGTTTATTCATTAACTGCATGAAGGCACTGAGCTGTATAATGTCTAATGCATAATCAAATGTTTATCTTTGGGTAAAATAAACAAATACTTGCCAAAACAAAATGAACCCTGTACAAAATACAGCAGGGCTCGACAATAAGGACTGCCTGGAGTAGTCTTTCACTTTTAATTTACATAAAATTATATAAAAATGGCCTCCTTGGCAAGTATCCATGTAAACATAATCAGTTATGTCTTAAATGAATATAAATAGAAGGCTTGTGTACCAGTATATTGGATCCATGCAGTTCTTAAAGGGACAGGAGCCTAATATTCCTGCTACGGTTTACCAGCAAAGTTGAGATCATATTGATCATTTAGAGGTCTTAGAAATTTGTGTATCAAATATAATACAGTAGATTTTATAGGGTAAAAAAAAAAAAATCAACATGAAGCGTGAACGACTGACTTTCAAGATAAGGTCATCAGATAAAAAATATATTTTTTTTTTTTTTGTTGCATAAAGCATTCGATTTCATATATTGCTTTGAAAAGTCAATATTTTATAAACTCCCTTTTCACTTCTCATCAGTGTGACTGACTACAGTACAAAGCAAAGTTCAATAAATAAGTCATACTTTTTCTTCTTGGAGGATGCCATCTCCACACTGAGGATGACAAACACTCGGGCCACAGAGCGCAAGAACCTCCGTGTGACATTGATGGCCTCCTCCCTGCGGCCGGGGGTGTATTTATTCTGTAGCTCCTTCACCAGGGTCCCTAACAGAGTGTCAATAAACTGGGGAACAACAAAAACAAGAGAAGAAAGTTAGCACAACTCAATATGGCACAAGAAACATACAGCAACATGAAAAGGCAAGCTAACAAACCTTTATGCATTAGACGAGGTTCTCACAATTTTTCCATGACCTTTTCATTTCTCATATAATTCGGATCAGTTTGTGAAAACTCAAAGGTATAATTTGATTTAAAAAAGAAGGGTAAGATAAGATTTAAGGCACATTCACACCAAGAATGATAACAACATTAGAACGATATCTTTGTTTGATATAAGCGTTTGCTGCAGTTTTGTCGCCTGCCACTTTAAATGCTTGAACTCTTGCTAAAAAAGTGATTCCAACGGTATCGTTTCTCTGTGCCGTTATAGTTCATTGTGGACTCTTGCTTTTCTTTTATATTTTGAATGATTTTTAGAACTATATCTTTTTCATTATTGTTATAGTAATCATCCTTGATGTGAACTGGCCTTTGCTCTACATAATAGTAATATTAGCTGATGAAATATTTTAGTTTCATAACTGACAAACTTTACAACATTGACAGTTATTGAACTGATTCAACACTGAACTGACCTTGAGCTGAATGAGCTTGAGTTTCTCTACAGCAGAATCATATTTGAGGAAGTTTAAATCATTTATTGTTATTTGCTGTTTATTACGGTGAAGCTGCTTTGAAAATCTAAATTGTAAAAAGCACTATATAAATAAAGGTGACTTGACTAGAGCAGAGCATAACTTCAAAAATATACAACAGAGACTTCTCCAGGTATGGAAAGAACAACAGCTGTTTCTTCCACTCACAGTGATGTCTGGTGCACACTTGACAATGAGGCAGTGTGTGAAACAGTCCAGCCTGATGGTGCCGCTCTGCTGGTTCAGGTACATCTGCTCCTCCGGTAAAAGGTGAGCAATTCTGCTGCTGGCACTTAGCCTAGAATGATACAACAGCCAAAAAAAAAAAAAAAAATTCATGAAAGCTGAATGGGTCCAATGAAATTTGCCTGCGGTGATAGTTAAAATGTTCGACTTACGGGTCTTTGTTTTCCTGAGAGCCAAACATTATCATGGACTTGAGCGCATTCCAGTCCTGCAACACGCGCTCTAGCGCCAGCTGGGCAAAGCGTGGAGGCTCCAGGTCATGATCCGGCATATCAGAGTCTGAAAGACAGAGACGCATTAAAAAAAAAAAACACACAAAAGACAACAAAACCATCTCAACGAATCGTGCATAACAAGTAAAGTTTAAGTCGATTAAAAAAATCTCTATTAGGTTATTTTAAAAAAAAGTTGATCTCTATTAGGCTATTATAGACAGTGGACTAAACGCTACTACAGTTAGCCATCTCATTCCAAGATCTTTTTGTGTGAAGTGAACAAATCCCTCACACTCAATTTTTCATAACTCGCCTGTTTGTACTTAATAAACCAATACAAACATTTGGCGCGTGCTCACAAGGTTTTCGAAAAGTAAAGGCTACAGGCTAAAACACTTGAGGTTAGAGCCAGGGCAGACGACAGGATGAAGCGTGCAAAGAAAAATAGTGTGTGGGACCATTTCACCAAAAAGAATGACACAGATGTAAGTTGCACCTTGTGTGATACAGTGCTTAAATACAGTAACAGAACATCATCTATGATGTATCACCTGAAAGCGCGACACCCGCAAGCCTCGTGCGTTCACACCAACGGTGAATAGAGCGACTGGCACGAGTGATTTCAATGTTAAGTCAATGCAAAGACGCGTTTACGTCCTGTGGCGCGAATAGTGAGGCGTTTAGCGCGGCGCGGTACGTGCGTCCAGTTATTTGAAATGGCTGTTATTTCAAATAGCGTAGCATATTTTAAGTAATCGGTTAACCGGTTTCAACCGGCTAATGAGGCGCGGTGGTCGGTCAAGATTTTTTTTAGTTTTCGCCATCCCTAGTCCGGGTGTTCAGTCTCTTTGGGGTTTCTCCACACCGTAACTTACACAGATGTGGGAAAGACAGTGAAGGTGGACACGGAGAACAATATGTGTTTCACATTGTCCACAGCCCAAGATTTGCACTGTTGGCACCAATGAAATTTGGCATTGGCACGAATGACCAAAGGTTTGGCCATAGCAGCCCATGAACAATGACACTGGAGCTCCTGTCGAAGCTTTGGTGGAAACAGGAGAGTCGAGGTGCATTTAATTCTACATTGAGTTGGGCAGCTGTGGTTTTATGTTTTTTGGATACAATCCGGGTTAGTACCTGGACATCCCTTTCAGAAGCTTCCTCTTGCATCAACAGTTTGCATCTGTTGGATGTTGTTCGCCCTCTGTGGTTTAATACCAACATTACACTGGGGGGGCAGTCAAGGACTAGTGGTTAGGGAGTTGGACTGGTAACCCAAAGGTTGCTGGTTCGATTCCTGCTATATATGCTACGCTATTTGAAAGGCTGCCCGCTGCTCTGGGTGTGTGTATCCACGTTTGCAGTGTGTGTGTGTCAACTACTCACTACTCTGCTCCTAATGTGTGTGCATTAACTTGGATGGGTTAAATGCAGAGGTCAAATTCCAAGTATGGGTTACCATACTTGGCCGTCACGTGTCACTTTCACTTTCTCACTGGATACCAGAGCTCTCGATACGCAACAAAGACTTCCTGTCCTGGTCACATAAGCCAGCGAAACACACACCAACAAATGGAGATTGGCCACCAGGCCACGCATATATAGGTGTGAGTGAAACCTCCAACAAAACATTGGCCAGTGTTTCCAGTTTCATTGTCCAACCCCTGTGCATATTTACTCTGAAGTGACACCAGTGACCTATAATGTAAAAAATTATTGGTCATGATTACGCTTGACTGCTGACTAACTCAATTGGGGACCTTACTTTTAATTTGATAATTATGGCAATTATCGGCAACATTCAGCACAAATGAGGCGCTCATACATAGGACACGATCACTCCAGAAGCGCGCACACAGACAAAAGAACGCAAAAAGTGCAAAAATTAACCAATCGCTCCATCTTGAGACAGGCTCCTTTAAAAGTGAAATTAATGGTGCGTTTAAAAATACGACGCTGAGAGCTAAACACCCATCAAGTCAGTCATGACAAAAATAGTGTGCGTGCTTATGATTGCATTAATCTACAGGCAGCCCAAAAATATGACCTTTGAAGTGTTTTTCCATTGAGTTGATCATTGTCATTGTCTTAGAATTAAAAAAGAAAATGCACTTAAGATTAGTCCCAAAAGTTTGTAAGAATGTTCCTTAATCTAAACTATATGATGTAAACTATATTATCACCCAGCTCTAATCTGCTAAATGTGACTTTAAGGAATGAAGATATTAACACATTATAAACATTAACATCATGATTTGCTGTAAAGCTGCTTTGAAACAATGTGTATTGTGAAAAGTACCATATAAGGGCCTGTTTACACCTAGCTCCTTCATGGATTTCTTTGATCGGACAGCCATCCGATCGAGAAAAGACCAGGTGTAAATGCCCTGCGAACCGCTTTCGAGACGGATTTAAATTCAGTCACTCAAACCACTTCAGGAGTTGGTTTGAGACGCATTCCAAATGTGTAACTGCATCTGGTTGTTGAAAACCACATGTAAGTTTTACTCCTCCAAAAAAGTTAAAAAAATAAAACGAGTGAGCGTGTTATAGGCTATATGACGTTATAGCTTGATTTGACACATACTCATCTGCGCCTATGCGCATTTCAGTAGCTGAGTATTTCTTCCGCAAGCCGACATGCAAACTCTGAGACGCTCAACACACAATCATCTTTATCAAAAGTAGTGAGACTAAATTATATCTTACCAGTGCTGATGCCACCCTTTCTCCTATTGCGGTCTTTGATCTTGAAATTAGCTGATGATAAATAAAATGCAGCTCATATCTGTTGCTTTCTATGACGTGAACTCCGTTAAATTTGCATATAGTGTGGGAATTGAAAACCGGATTTATATCAGTTTTGCGGAGACACATTTATGTGGCCAAGTGTAAATGGAACCGTTTTAACAAATCAGAGAGCTATCCGAGCAGTAAAAACATATGAAGTGACCAGGTGTAAACAGGCCCTGAATAAATTTGACTTGACGACTTTAAGAAGACTTTCGTCAATCCAGTCTCAGGTCACTTCCCTACTCAAAGACACACCTTCAGCGCTGGCAGCCTTCCGGTTCCTGTCCTCTCGGATGCGAGGTGGTCGATACTGGCAGTGTTCAACACTTTGCCTTGCAACGGTCTGCACCAGAAACAGCAAGATGTGCTCACCCCTATCAGACACAAACAGAGAGGAAGAAAGAGTTCATGACACAGAATGTAGGTTGGATGTTGCCCCGATGGCAACAGAAAGTTGGACTCAAAGGTCTTTTTCCTTTTTTAAACAGCATAAAGTGCTATATTTCCTTGAGAACATACCTGCTGTTAGGAGTGGTAACCAGATTAGTGGTGGTCAGCAGTCGGTAGAGCAGATCCAAACGAGCTGCTTTCTGGCCCGCGATAAGAGTCTTGCATTTACACTTCTCCCAGCAGTCACAGTATGCGGTGGGAGACGTTCTCTTCAGTCTGGAGAAGAAACAAGGAGCATGCATTACTGTTTTAAAGCCTAGCGAACTATGTTGCCGTCTTCTAGAGGGTACAGTAACTGAAATGTAACCGAGTTACAATGTAAAATGTAACAATAATCAATAATCCATTCATTTAGATTAAACTATCCTTCTAGATGCTTCAGTATTTTTGAAAAGTACAGTTTTCAGTAATAAATCAACAGTAAAAAAGTATTTTTTTTATTAGTTTCCATTTTTAAATATTTATTTTTAGCTTTAAATATTTGTGTTTTTTATATTTATTTCAGTTTTAGTACTTCCAACTTATTTTATTTCAGTTAGTTGCCAAGGCCATATTTTTATAGCTGGTGAGTGGTGGGGTATTTGGCACAATATGGCTGCCGTCGCATCAGCATTTTGAGTGCCGAGAAAAGCACTATATAAATGTAACAAATTAGTATTGCTATTATTATTATACATTTTAGATGGCAATAACAACACTGGTTGCAATGCATTCAAGAATTTCCTACTTCCAGAAGGATGCATGTGGTGAAAATTAAAGTGTCAATTTTGCACTCACTTGCAGTCATGACCCTTGTGGCAAACCCTGGCGCATTCAGTGCAGCAGCAGAGTGACTCCAGCAGGCCACAAGTTCTGCACTCAAAGATATCCTGCAAACAGACAAGTTCAGTTAATCCCACAGTGCCACTCTATAAGTCATTTAGATCAGTGCTTCTCAACTATTTTTAAAATGTAAAAAACACATTTGAAAATATCTTTTCTTTTTTTAAATGTAGCAACAAAAAAAGAAAAAAAGCATGCACTCATACATTTATGAACACCATACACTTAGAAATTCAGAACTTTGAAAACACGTTTTAAACGTTTCTTAAATTTCAATGGTTGAGTTTAAGCAGACAGTAATTCATAACTCATCATGGTAAATTCAAACCATGTATATCCTTTTTGCAAATTAACCTGTTTTAATGTCAACCCACTAGTTGAGAACCACTGATATAGATGAATTACACTGGTGGCTAGGAATATCTTTGCTTTGCTCATTGACCCTTTTCACATTTCCAGGGTTCTCAGCAGCAGTCATAGTTGGGCAAACGCCTATAGCAATGAACAGAAACTACAACAAATGCAATTTTTGTATTCCCATTAGGGCTGGGCGATATGGACCAAAAGTCATATCCCGATATATTTAGGCTGAATATCGATATACGATATATATCCCGATACTTTTTTCCGCAAAGTGAGAGCAAAAAGTAAAGACTATACTAATAAATAAACATTAGGCCTATGCTAAAGCGATTAAATAGCAGTCCCAAACTAGTTTTTGTTAATACAATGTTGGTATGAGCCACTACAGTCATTTAAAAATATAAAAAATAACACAAAGAAAAATGAAGTGGCATTTTGGGGTTAATATGGAAACGACAGTAACCAGTAACCAATCGCGGGGAGCAAGGATCAAAGCGCAAATTTGAACTATCGATATATGCGATATGGTCTAATTCCATATCGCATTTAAAAAATATATCGATATATCGCCCAGCCCTAATTCCCATTTGCTCCAATATCAAAAGAAAAATACATGATAGCATTTTTACGACTTCCCAAAAGAAATTGATTAGATTGGTCGAATTACATAATTGAATTAATTTTTTGTAATTTACTGCCAAGGTGCTATAACACAAGTATAGCATTATAAATGTATATGACTTTTTTTTTTTTTTTATGAAATTCTTTACTATATTTCCGATGTTGATGACTCAATCACAGTCTGCGTAAAGGGTCCATTGAAGGCTGTGGCGTTTGTACCTGGTTGATGTGTTCTGCTCCAGTCCAGGTGAAGCTGCATGTGTCGTTACAGCACAGGACGTAGAGGGGAGAGTCATCTGGATTGGTGCCTGATGGACAGATCATCTCCATGAACACAGACGCTGCATCCTCTTTCTCTCCAAGACCCGGTTCACCTGCACAAGAACACAAGATCCTAAAGGTCTCTGAATGCTTTGAACGCGCATCTAATTTAGTTGAACTGCATCGATGTACTTACCTTTGGCTATTTTTTGTGCTGCTTCTAAAACCGTAATGGCTGCTGGGTAAGCTCTCCCACTCACCGCCAACATGAATGGAGTCATTCCACGAGCATCCCTACCAAACAACAGCAATACAAACACTCAAAGAGAGCTAAAAGGAGATTGGCTATGATTTAGAGCTGCGGCAGGGCCACGTACTTGGCAGATAGCAGCTCTCTTAAGTGAGGTCGCAGGACGACGCTGTCACACATTAGCTTCAGTATCAGGTGAGCGTTGGCCTTGCGGTCTTTAGACTCCACTACTGATGGTTCAGATGAAGGTCCTTCAGAAGACACAAGAGAGATTGAAAACTTGCTAAAAAAAGCTTTAAATGATGGCACAGAGCAGTGGTTCTCGACTGGAGGGATCTTGACCCAAAAACGGGTTGCAGGTCTATTCTGAATCTCATTATCAGGGTTAATATTGTTACCTAAAACCATACAAACCATTTGGGTACTTCAAATAAAATGTACATTAACTGAAATGATATATACACACATATACATACATACATACACACATACAAATAAAATCGTTGGAATCACTTTCGGAATTATTTTATCCAGCTATTGAAAGATGAAAAACTTTAACAGCCAATCAGAACCCATCCTGCTTTAAAAGCCTCAAGCATTCAAAGTGGCAGACGACAAATGCACTTATAAGCAGATCCATTAGTGTGGATGCTAATATAGTTATAGTTATCTCTCTTGGAGTGAACGGCCCTTAAACACTGTCTAATCGGGTCACCACTTGATGTCCAAAGTAAAATCTGGGTCCTGGAGGAAAAACAGCTGAGAACCACTGCCGTAGAGTCCTTTGAGAGGTCGGTTCACGTACCTGGGATGGTGGAAGTGCTGGGTCCCTGGTTGGTGCCTGTGGAAGCAGTGGTAAGGGAGCCCACTGCAGGGGCCAAGATGAAATCAATGTCACCGTCTAGCGGAGAAAATGGTTTTGTAAGACATCAGGCTATAGCATGCATGCAATATATCTGTTACGGCCCAAGAACAGCTGAACTCACCAGGATCCATTGGTGGAGGGTCTGGTACCCAGCTGGGAGGCGCAATAGGGGGTGAAACCGGGTCTTGGTGGTCGCTGGAGGAAGGGCCAGATTCATGGCGGCCCAAACCTGCAGCGCGGAGGGAGCGCCTCATCATCTCTCTCAAACGCAAGCTGCAGAAACGAGAATAAAATCAAAACTGATAACTGTGCGTTATCGACAACCAAATATAAAAACTCCAACGGTATAGCATTGCGCTTGCAATGCTAAGCTCATGGGTTCGATTTCCTGTGAATACATGAACTGATAAAATGTATACCTTGACAGTGTTTCCGCAGTTTAAATTTTTTTTTAAGACTTTAAAATCTTTTTAAAGCAAAAATAAAATGAAAACTTTATATCCATAAAGAGCAAACCCATTCAATCTCAAAATAATATCTCAAGATTATTTTATTTAACTGAACAGGTTGCAACACGACTAAGTTTAAAATACTCAAGACGTGTCTTATTCAATATACATATGTATTGAAATTGATTTATGTCTAAAATAGACTAATACATACAAACTAGAGGTCTATCGATATTTGATTTTGCTGTTAAGATAATTTATTTAAAGGAAGGCAATAATAAGATTGTCGAAACTGCTCAAATCTATATACTAATTGTGTTAATTTTTTTTTAATCTTTCTTTCCTGTGACAGGGCAGCTCAGACACAAGCTATGAGAGTTTACAGTAAATTAAATGGCTGATATAATTTACTGTGTAACCTAAATACCAATATTATCAGGAAGAAGAAGAAAAGACAGTGCGGGAACTTTTAATTATAAACAAGCTCAAAATACACTGGGACTCTTACTTTGAAAAGTCTATGCATCACTACTTCCAGAAAGAGATGAGAGAGATACAATAGGCACTCTTACAACCATCTACAACATATTACAAAATGAACACCATAATTCATCAACAGTATCAATAAGCATTTGCTCAGCTTAAATGTGCAGTATTCATTAACGGCAACTTCTCTGAGACCCCGAGCCAGTTCAACATGCAACAGCGCTGCATTTTTACTTGAATATGCTGTCCTCACATTTATCTAATTAAATCCCAGTCTTTTGAAGATTAATAATCACATTAGGACATATTGTGATTCCTGTTTTACAAATTTAAGAGCTCTTAAAATGATAATTAAGACTTTTGTTATACCATTTAAGATATGATTTATGGCCCTACATTTTTATTTAAAAGGACCCATTGAAACCCTTCTTGAATGCAATGCTAAAAAGCATCTATGGTTAAAAGTGTCTGCCAAATGCACAAATGTAAATATAATATAATTAAGTAATAATGTGTAACAACTGTAATTTGTGCATTTCCGTGTGGTTCGGCTCCAATCTTAAATTTTCACCAAAAATCTTTTTGAGTTTCTGTTAAATTTAAGAGTTTTTTTTTTAATGCTCCTCTGGTGAAATGCTTTTCTGTATCCCAGTGAATCTGAATACTGACCCTCGGCTGCTGGATGACCCTGTGCGGTTCCCGGAGCTGTTGCTGGATACCACTGAAATGGCATTGGCAATGGCCTCGACCGCAGAGAGCCTCTCAGCGAACGTGTTCCTTTCAGACCGCTCTGCTTCTGAAACACATCGTACAGCAATGAAGTCTTCTCAGGCTGGGTTTCATAACCATCTAAAATCACCTGTGTTCCAAAACCTAATGTGCTGCCTCGCTTGTCATCTCAGAAAACAACTACAAATAGTCTTTAAAGCTCCACGTTATAGTGATTGTCATCAATTAAAATAAGTGTTTTATTAACTTAATAAAAAAAGAAAAGAAAAAAATTGTTAAACTAGAAAAAAAAAAATTCTTTACTTGAAATAATATCGACATTAACTGAAATAAAATGCTTTTTTTATTTCAGTTTGTTACTGTGACAACATTTCAAATTTATTTAAAGTTCAAGTAAAAAAATAAAATAAAACTGAAATTAATAAACTATATAGACATTTAAAACAGTAAAAACGACAAAACAACAACATTTCTATAATAGTTTTTTGTTTAAAATAGAGATTATGATTCTGAATAGACAACTAAATAATAAAAAAACATGTAATTTACTAAAGGTTCTAACAAAATGTTATTTTCTGCAGCAGTCCATTTAAAAATTTTGAATTTGGGGGGAAAAAAACTAATCGGTTTGAATGAATGATTCAATGACTCATTCACAAAGACTTCACTTGTTTCATTACTGGATGAATTGCCTCAAATGATTTAATAAATAATTATTTTAACAGTCTCTCGTCACCACTCAAGTTACTTTCAAATGGTGATTTACTCTATTTTGGTCGCTTCTGTATCCCAGTACTTCTGTGATAATATGAATTACTGTAACAGAAATAATGATCCTGTGTGGTTGTTTGAAGCCGTTTCATATCTGTGGGTCAGTGGCAGAGTGAATCGTTGTCATTAAGGAATAAGATATCGTATCGAGACTGCTATCTTTTAATGATTAATAATGTATATAAATTATACTAAAATAACGCTATAAAAATGCAAGCTTACCTTCCTCCTCCTTGGTTTCCTTGTTGCTGACGGGGAAGCAGACGGAGACGCAGGCGTGGAGGACGTTGCGGTTGCCGTCACAGCGGTGGCTCAGCAGAACGTCCAGAGCGTGTGGGTTCTGCTCCAGTAGCATTGCTTGCTCCAGACTGATCAGGTATTGCCTGCACGCCTCGTAATCACAGCGCAGCACGTGCTGCATCAGCGTCTGCTTCTAAAACGCAAAAAGCAAACAATATATTAACCGGAAATCGGGGCTTTACTCGCATTCAGTCATAAAAAAAAAAAAATTATTCTCCCAAATTTAAGGTCTTAAATATCTTAAGTAGTTTTTATTTGGGGCTTAATATGATTATTAAACTTCAAAAGGCGATGATTTAATGCAATTAATATGAGCACTACACATTTTAAAGTTGTAAAAGTGATATTTTTTAACTCCCACATCTTTTTCTGAAAGAACAGTAGTAGTCAATTTCAAAACATTTCAAAATAAATGTCTTGGTGTATTTTGGAATTGCTCATAATTTATTCGATTTTCTGATTAATTATTTGTGTTTTGGGCACTCAAAATGTTTAATATATATCTATATATATATAATTCCATATATTCCAAATTTAAAAATATAGTTTACTTTTCATGTTAAAAAATTGATTAGTTTTGCTTGTAAAAAGGAGAACCAATTATTGGATACATTTTAAATGCACCCCTGAAGTTCTTTGAGCACTCCTAAAAGTTTCTAAATAATGTTTAAATTTTTATAACTAATGTCTATTCTTTAACAGGCTGGTGTAGTATACCTCCACAGCCATGATGATGATGGCTGCCTTCTTTTTGATTGTGGAGTTAGTGGGAAGGTTGGCAAGCGAGTGAACTCCCATGCCTAGACTGGCAATAGGCGGCAAATCTAGCCAATCAGGGTCACGTATTCCACCCATACAGTCTTTAGCCATGGGATAAATGGTGCCGTTACCATCCCTCAAAATGATGGGACTCTCCTGAGGATATTCAAACATGAGAAAGTTAAAACAGGCAAGGATGGAAAGTCTCCTCAGGTGTATGAAACATATCAGGATGTGTGATGGTCTCACCTGGCCAGCAGTGAAGATGGCCACATTACGCTCACTCTGGCCGAGAAAGGCCAGGTTACTGGTAGGGAAGTGATTCTCCTGCTCCGCTTTTCCGGTGGCCAAGTCAAAGACACAGTACCGTACCCAGCTGCCGGTTTTCAACACAGCATGAACTCCTGCAGGACGCAAGACATCAGAGCCGTCAATGACAGGGCAAATTCACAACAAAATGAAGTCTGATGAATCTGAAAACAGTAGTTACCTTTGGAGTCAACATTCACAGCTAAAATTTCTGCTTTTTCTGGGATACAAAGTTTTTTAAGTGTGCGCTGAAAACAGTCTGGAACTTTTGGTGTTCCACCAGTTTTAACAACCTGTTCAAAAGGGGAACAAAAGTCTCTGTTAAAAATTCTGTCATGTTTGTTTTCATGTTTTCATATTTCAATAAGTATACAGACCAAAGGTTTTCAAACTGGGGTCCAGGCACTTAAAATATATTTGTAATATATATAATAATTTTAATATAATATATTTAAATACAAACAAACATATTACACACACTTAACGCAATTAATTATTTATCGTTCACCAATACAACCATTTCATTCTGCATTCTGCTTTCTAAAGACTAGTAAGACATCATGGTTTTTATTGTCTATTTTAAACTATTGACAAATTTTACATTAAGAAAAAATAAATTACATTAACAAATAAGTTTTATGAAAAAAAAAAGTATTAATCTCACATACGCACATATTTTCCATATAATATTTTAATAATTTGCTTTATTACAATGATAGTATAAAAGTATATTTAAATATCTCAAACAGTATGTTTTTTATATAAACTAATCTACAAAACATACAAATGCCTTCATATTTTAGGAATTTGGTCCCTCGCATAGAAATATTTAGGGTTCCTTGACATTCAAAATCTGATACATCCAAATTTAACATTTGCAACAATTAAAAATGACAATTCACAGCCTGAAACTGTTTTTAACAACAATAATTTAGGCCTAAAATTGTCAATTTATCCATCAAAATGGCATTTTGAATTATCCACCAGTGCTTTTTGAGATTCTGCAAATGCCAGTGCACTTTTACAGCTGCAAGTGTGTGTTTACCTGTAGCTCATCTATTCTGAGCAGTCGACAGTCTTGCAGCAGTGAGGAGGGGTCAGAGTCAGTGGGAGCTGCGCTCTGGCTGCTCACGCTGCTCGACGTCCCTGGAAATTTCACAGCAACATATGCACCATCGACTTTTAGCACCTTGAGTTCAAAAGAGAGAACTGTTGCAAATGAGGTGTAATAGCAAAGCATCACACACAGAGCAGAGATAAAACAGACAGGAACATCAAGTGTAAAAACACAGTATGCTTATATAAATGTCATCTATTATAACTGGAAATTCTTATTACATGAAAAGGTTATACATTGCAAAATTGAGGATAATAATTAAGCACAGTGGAGAAATATAATTCGCTTGTAGTTATGGTCTCCACTGGATCAAGCTGGCCGACGTGTACGCCTGCACCCACCTTTCCCACGGGGACGTTTTTAACGTCCTCCACGAAAACGACCTCTCGTAGAGGCCACTGCTCCTCATTCACCTTCTCCTCTTCTTTTGGAGCCGGTGTTGAGCGTCTTCGCTCTGTAGCACAGCAGGTCATCGGTTAGCAAAGACAACACTGCAGCCGCATCTTAGTATCTTTTGGCATCTCGCAGAAGATCAAACATGAATGTTTAAACGGCTCTAGTTAAAGCCAGCTGTAAGCTGAAACTCTATTACGGCAAGCCACCACTGGGTAAAAAAATAACTAATAGATATCGCAAAGCTTTCCCAGTGGATAGATAACATTAGGAATTGGAAAAAATATATATGTTACAAGTTTTCTGAAATCACATATTTAAATATGTAAATTACACATTATCCAATGAAATATGTAGTAATATGCATACATTTACTGAACAGAAATCAGAAATAAAGCTTGGATTTGGCGAGGTTCAAAATTCCTGTTACATTTTGTTGATATATTAGAGTCAACGTTTTTAACAAGGGATTTCTGATATTATTTTTTAAATCACTCCAGAAAATACTGTCAGAAAAAATAAATGTCACCATGTTTTTAGGAATAAAATGTATGTACAACATTTTATGTACAAACCCTGCAGTAAAAAAACCTTGAGAATACAGATAAGAATAAAACTGTCAAGTTTGGTGTATGTAAAGCTGCAGAAGTGGGGATTTCTGACTGAAGACGACATAAAAGATATGTGCTGCAAATGAAATCTACAGGAGCAAAAAGAGTGCAATAAAATGAACACTTAATTTATTCTGCATGTTTTCTTTTCACTAGTCTGAATAAATATTACGAAAAGCCGAATTGTCGTTAAACTACTTATGCATTTAAAAAGAAAAATGTGAGGAAGGCCACGAGAGTAAAGCGAAAAAACATGTTATACATGCACACAAACCAAATCAACAAAACTGCAGCACACGCCTAATTGGGAAGTTAACCATTTAATTTAAAACTGATTCTGGGCCATTATTATTGTCAAGCTATGACTAGAACACTTATACTACAGGAAAAAGTAGCAAAATGACAGTGGAAATGCACAGGGTAGTTTTTGGGCCCATATAAACCCTGTACAACAGCTTGTGGTTTTAGCGATTCAGTGTACATACTATAGGGCAGAGAAGCACTGCTAGCGATGGAGGAAGTGTCACTGCATGTGGACGCTGGTGAGGGCGGAGGGCCCATTTCCGTCTTCACCAGCTCTGGCTTACTCTCAGTCCTGACGACAAGAACAAGCACACTCATCAGCATCTTATTTTTAGCATAAATACCTCGGTGCATGTGCATGGCCGTAGAAAAACAGCCATCTTACTTGGTCTCCTGTGTCTTGGTGTTCTTCTCCATGTTTTTCAGGCTCTCGGGTGAGCGGAGCTGGAAGCGGCAGCTGTCGTTCATGTTCCACACGGACTCCAGCAGGACGCCCACTTTAGGGATCCCAGCGTTCACGGAGAAGGCCACGGCACCAGCGTGATATAGAGGGTTATTCCTCAGGCACACCTAAGTGAAGAAAGAGTGCAAATGCAATTAATCATTCAGGGTCTATGCCAGCTTTGCAGTGTTAAGATACAATTTAATATTAGTAAAAGCCCATAGTATTCTGATTGATTGACTGATAGCTTGATTAAATAAAGTATTTAACAAAAGATGACACAGATACATTTAATAAGGTAATTCTAAAAACTGAATTCTACAAATAAAGTACATTTATTTCTGACCTCCACCAAAGCATGATCCTCACCTGAGTTCCTACTGTGATGTTGGGTATAGAAGAGATGCCTGCACTAGACTTTGGCTTCTTGTTCTTGGCTCTGGCCTTTTCAAGCATCTTTTTTCGCTGACTAAAAGGCACAACACCCCTGGAGGAAAAATAAATTCAGAATGTATTCACAGATCACAAGCACGACAGCTCAAACCAGAGCTACACCATAAACTGAAATAAGCCAAAAATCACAATATGGTTTGTGTGATTATCAAATCTCGAAGGCTGCAATTTTAATTAAATATATGCACTCGCATTCAGAGTGAAGTGTGGCACTGTTCATTCACACGCGAGCAGCTCTTTGTTCGCAGCCTCTCAAAGTGGCTCATTTCGCAGTAAACGCTACATACAAACTTCATCTCTGCATCCACTCTGAGTTTGAGTCACTTTAAGGTGCATTTGGAAACACGTGCCAACCACCTACCCAAACTTGTAATGAGAAGCAATGTTTGAAAATAAAAAAATTAAGACATCCATAAATAAATATTACAGTTGTAATGTAAAAATATAGATATTTATATTAAACTGTAACATATATATTTATATTATTTTTCTTAAATACAAATTTTTTATTTTATAGAGAAAAAAATATATTTTTTATTTAGTATTTTTATTTTATTTATTTAGAAATAATTATCCAGCCCCCAGGCGTGTCCACAATATCAAATCTGACCCCCTTTAAAAAAAGGTTTGGACACCCCTGCTGTAAACTCACCACCAGTAAAGGCTGCTCTCCAGCTGAGCGCAGGTATACAGGGCACAGCAGTGCAGAGAGACAATGCGCTCTCCCTGCAGCTCTGGGAACGTTTGTGCTCCATGTTCTAGTTTAGCAGCAACAGTGCTCAGAGTTTCATCCACCCATGTCGCCACCTACACAATACAGATTGGTTAATGGAAATTTGAGGTCTGAGGACATTTTTGGTACGAGACTGTGCATCATTGATTTTTGCAACCGGCTCTTGCACAATCTTAGGTTACACTTTATTTTAATGTGTCCTTGTTACAATTATAGATTTAAGTACTATTAAGTAATATTAATTAACTACATGAGCTTATTACAGGGTTAGGTTTGATTTACGGTTAGTTGCATGTAATTGTGCATACTTTATAGTTATTACTATAGTAACTACAAGTGTAACAAACAAAGTAAAATAAAGTGTGACCCAATCTTACTGTATCGGCTCTTGTCATATGATTTTCTTCTCACCCACTCTCATAAAATGTCAGTAACACTTTACAATAAGGTCCATTAGTTAATGTTAATGCATTACTTAACATTAACAATTAGCAATACATTAATTACAGTATTTATTAATCGGTTACTTCATGTCCATTAAATAATATTAATACAAATTTAGATTTCAATAATGTTTTAGAAAATGATGAAATGAACATTAAGATTAATAAATGCTTTAGAAGAATTTTCATTGTTAGTTCATGTTAACTAATGTAGTTAACTAATGTTAACAAATGGAAACTTTTTGTAAAGTGATATCACAATGTCGTCTTACCTTGTTATTCTCGGTGGCCACAGTGGCTCGGATACTGTTGGCAGACAGGTGGGTGATCTTTTCATTGGTCAAGCCAAGGAAAGGGACACGGGGGTGATGTATAGAAGGATTCTACGAGAGCACAAAAGATTTATGAGATTTATCAAATTCAGTAGTGACAAATTCTTTGTCACGTCAAGTCACCTTTATTTATATAGTACTTTGTACAATACAGATTGTTGCTGTAAAGCAGAGTTACAGTAAAAAACAAAAGTAATAATCAATGATGCAAACAAAATTCTGCGATATATGTAGTCTACAATATCATCGCAATTGTTGTTTTAACGACATGCTATCTGACATTATCGAGTACATCCCTCACAAAAAAACACCCAGACAGTGCACGCAAACACTACGTGATGTAGTCTAGTAGGTTACACTAATGTGTGTGTGCATTAATAGTGACTTTAATAGTGATAAAAAAAAAAATAGTGAAATAGTGACATTTAATTTCCTATTTAACGTATCTTTTAATTTTTTAAAATAAATATAAATATTCAAAAACATCAAATCATTATTTGTTATGCAGGTTAAATGCATTAATGTTCCTATGAGCTGCATTAAACGGTCTGTGTAAATGCGTCTAAATGTCACTTCAGATGCAGATTCTGTGTTTCTTCTGCATTGCAAAGATTAATTATGTTGATACCGATTTAATTTTGATTGGCAACAGCCCTATTGTGTGTATTATTCTAATTGAATTTATTTATTAAATGTAAGAATTTTGAAACAAAGATGATGCATACATTTAATTAGGTCAGGAAAAAAATGGCTTTATAAAAGGTAAAATGCCCATAAAAGGTACAAATTTAACTTATTAAAAAAGGTCATTTCTGTCACTGCTGTAAACTAACCACCGCACAGAATATAAATAATATCAAAACTTTAGGAGTCAGCTGTTCACGGCAGTCCTAAACCTGCCAAAGGTACCAACACAATAAACACTCAGCAAAATATCGTCTAATTATCGTTAGAGAAAATCCCAGAAAATAGAGATATAATTGTGTCAATATCCCACACCCCTATTCTGCTGTAAAGCAGGGCTAAACACACAACAGCATCATTGATCAACTGAAGTCAGTTCAATCTAGTCTGATATGCATTGCGAATCTTACTTGTGCATTTCTGTAAGGTTCAGGCTCATTCCACTTCCACTGGTAGAGTTCTCCTTTGGTACTGACGGCAATCAGTTCCGAGTACAAAGCCCCGATGCTGACAAACTTTGTAACATAGTCCTAGAGGATCACACAACCAAGGATATAGAACTCAGCAACTATACAAATAAATGATTTATTAATAACTAAATTAATTCCAGGAAATTGGAGACTAATAATCTAAAGTGTTATCCAAGCAGGCTGGCCATTATATTGAAAGGTCAAATAAAGATGTGCAAGATTATTTAAAAAAAAAAATGTTTTGTTTTTTTAAATCTATCTTAAAATGCTCAAGCCAAGTTCTTGAAAAAGCAATCTTAAATTAGTTTCTGAAAAATGCTTATAACACTAAAAAGTTGTGATGTTTTACTAAAAATTAAACAACCATTTGTTACTTGAACAGTGGCGGATTTAGCTAATCGGGGGCCCAAGGCGAAGGTAGGTAGGCTATGGGCCCCTCCCCATCCAATCTTTAAAAGAGAAAGAAAAAAATATGTACTGACTGAATGGTGGATAGGGAGGTAAAGCTAATCTACGGGCAAGTAAAGGTTAGAGTGGAGAAAAAACGTCCCCTTTAAACCCTGCATACACTTCTTTACTCCTAAACAGTAACATGTTACAATGTTTACATGGTACAATTTCTGGTAAGCTATGTTTTTTTTTTTTTTTTTTTTTTGCTTGACAAATTTCACCATTTCGATTAAATTCTTGTCATTTGATTCAATATTGACTCATTTGGATAAATATTAGGTAACGTTTCACAAGATAGGCGTTACGTTTTCTCAAGAAATAAAAGCCCATAAAAGAAAAAAAACACTTATTGATCGATATTATGAATGAGGAATATACATTTCGGTAAGTTATACTGTATCTTTCAACATTGTTAATTCGTGTTTATTTACTATTAGCTATGATCAGTTCAAGTGCCGCTATAGGAATCTGTCACGTAGCCTACCTTAAAACGGCAAAACGGTATTTATTGTAGAATTGACAGAATCTGAGAGCTGAGATTTTTTTAAATATCATGATTCATAAGTAAACTGCTCAGTTTTGTCTGTCGATCTCAGTGTCCTCATTGCTTCACGATTTTTCTGTGCGTTGGACGTTGTTGTTCTTGATCTGTAGCCTATCCCCAACAGTAGCCGTAAAAAAGTTTGTCATCTTTGGCAGCGTTCCCAAATACTTATCAGCGTCTTTTCACTTTTTTCTTTTATTTGAGCCGCTTGGGTAACTTCGAAACTTTAAATTTTCGCGTTTAGACTCGTCTTGCTCTGTTTGTGTATTTCCCAGTCCTCCTGTTACTGCGTGTTGTTTATCTTTCGCGCCACGCACCTTTACGGACATTTTGCTTTCCTCCCGCTTCCTCCTTTTTTCAGCACGCTTGGGTAGCTAGCTTCGCTTCATTTTTACTCTGTCTGTTACTCTGTAGGCCTACACTCTGTCTGTCAATCACTTCTTTTTCTTCGTCAGGATTTTTGGCACAGCCAGGTTGTCACTTTTGCAGATGCGCGCAGTAAGTGAGATAATGGAATAGTCCAATGTAGTGAGGCGGGGGGCCCCCTCCTGTCTACGACACTAATGATTTGATGCCATTTTTCGCAAATTGAGTTTTAGAAAAATATAATAAAAAAATAAAATAAAAAAAAACCTTAAGCATAAGTTAATAGGGCATTTTGGGGGGCCCCTAGGTAGCTCGGGGCCCAAGGCAATTGCCGACCTTTGCCTAATGGTAAAGTCCGCCCCTGTACTTGAAATAGAAATCACCATTAATTGAAATAAAATAAAAAATAAAATAATAAAGTTTTATTTTAGCTAGTTGCCAAGGCAACATTTCTCATTTTCAATTAGTTTAACTTGAAGTACTAAAATAACTTTTAAAAAAACTACACAGACAGTTTAAAAAAAAAAAAAAAAAAAAAAACACTAAAACTTTCAAATTAAAATAAAAACTTAAAAAATAAAAATGAATTCAAAATATTAATAAAGACTAATCACTTTCAACTTAAAATAATTTAACAAAAATTAACAAGTTATACCATTTGACATGTGAATCTGAACTAATCTTGCAATGTCGTAAAAGGTCAAATATGATATAAAAAAAAAAACCTGACCTTGACATCAAGTATTGAGAATCTAAACAGGTGTTATAGCCACCGCATTACAACAAAATGGCTTTTGCTAACACCACTGTGACCGACTCGGCTGACCAGTTTGTTTAACTTCTTTTAAAAGAAATAAATAGAATTGGAAAAATAGAAAGAAATATTATGCCAAACTATTTCTCCCACAAGCATTTCAGCCTTTTAATAAGACTTTAATAAGACTTAGGCTCCACAAAAATAAATAAAATAAATAAAATAAACTGAAAACATGTTAATAATCATTGAACCCGAACAATTGATCATTAAAGGAATAGTACACCCAAAAATTATGCAAATTCTATCATTTACTCAGCCTTATGTTGTTCCAAACCTTTATGCAGTGCTTTCTTCTGCTGAACACAAAAGAATGTTTTGGTTTCCATTGACTTTCTCTGTACTTTTTGTCAATATAATGGAAATCAATGGGTCCGGAAACCGTTCGGTTACCAACATCCTTCAAAATAGCTTTTATATTTTACAGAATAAAGTCAAAAAGGTCAGAAACTACATGAGGTTGAGTTAATGAAAACTTTCATTTTTGGTGCAATTTTCTGTTAAATAGTAAGTAAGTAAGTAAAAAATACATCACAAGATGAAATGCACCACAGTAATCGAATGTCAGTCAATCTAGCACAGTAAAGGCTTAAAGGCCCACCTTATCAGGCCACCACTGGAGCTCTTCCCCCAGAGTGACAGGGCTCTGCAGCGGCACACTCTTCTTGTCAAGGCTCGGTTCTCCCTCGCGGCTGGTGGAGCCACGCTCCGCATCAAATGAGGCTCCATCCAGCCACCTCCTCTCTCGCAGCCTCAGGACCGACTCCCGCTCACGGAGCAGTTCAGAGTCTCTCTCTAAGGGGAGAAGGAGAACTGGTATGCAATAGGGTCACACCAGTGGGATAACAGTAAGCCACTCTCTGGGAAAGACCCTCGGAATAGTGAGATTTCATACAAATTAGATAGTGACTATAATATGTAATCAAAATTAATTCTGCTGTACTTCTGTGACACCAACCACCAGAAACAACTGACCATTGTGCCGTAAATGACACCGCTGGTGAAAAGGATCCATGACCATTTAGGTGATGGTCCCCATTTTAAAAATGATTGGGCTACATAGACACTATACTGAGTAATATCTGGCTTTGTCAGCTGCTGGGTTGCATTAGCAGCGGAAAAATCTTGCTGACGGGTGTCCAGCATTTGCTGAGATGTATGGGTATAAACTGCAGGGTCTTAATGGGGACTGTCTGCACTGCAGGGCCTTTCGCAGAGGGCTCATTAGGGGAAACGACGACTATGACCATGCAGGACAATTGGACACTCTCTCAAAGCACAGACACTCACACACAACACAAACATGCAGCAAGGTATTTGATAGCCATGGTTTATGAAACATAATTTGGTTAAGTTATATCCAGTCTGTTTTTTTTCCGCATGATTCGACTGTAAAATAGAGTGGGACATGCCCTAAACTTAAGCGGTGTAATTAAGTTCAGTAATTTATAGTTTCAGCAATGCAACTTGACACGTCACAATAGAATTCAGCTGATCAGAAATTAGAGTCTGTAATATCAGTTTTATAATGATTTCTACTTTAAGTGTTTTGAATTTAAGTGTCTCATAATATGAAGCTGTTTCTACTAGGATAATTTTGTTCAACTCAATTAAGTTTTAAAGCAACACCAAAGAACTTTTCCTCTTCGGTCCCCCTACAGGTTGGAAGCGGAATTGTCCATTACCGCTGTCGTAAATAATTTAGCCTAGAGCAGCCTACTGTCGCACACACGCTCTGTGTTTATCCAGCACCGGCTTTGGAATGAACGATGTCCACAGACAAGGTAAAGTATGTTGCATGATTTTATGAAAGTATGATGTATTGCGACATCAGAAACGAAGAAAAACTAAATAATGACTATTGTAACGCTTGCCGTAAAGCAAGTCAAATTTGTAGTTTCTTATGTCTCATTCGAACTACAGAAACGCAACCCGATCTGGCAAACTTGCATAGTGTGGTTATAGCAGATATAGGGCCGCAAAGCGAATGCAGAAGTGCCTTTTACCGTTACGACTTGATGAACCACTTTAACAATTTTGGAAACATTATTTTAAGGTAAAAAATAATCTTTAGTGTCGCTAAAAAAAAAAAAAACACCTCTTTGGTTTCATATCTGCATGATTGTGTTGCAAGTAGTTATATTAAACTACAACATTAACAAAGAACAAAGTGGTTGTGGCACGAAGAGTTCCACAAAACTTGCTGAATGACGTCATAACACTGAGTGTATGCAAGCATGACTGTGTTTTGGCCTTTACCTCGTGAGGAGCCGAGACGAGACAAGGAAGAGCGTCGGAAAGAGGGGTAGCCAAAGTAGCTGATGTCCTCAGAGAACATGGCGTCCGCATCAATGATCACGCTAGGGTGGGCGGAGTGAATATCCGCGTCTAGAAGGGACATCAAGTCTTCTGTAGAAGGATGAAAGGTATTGTCAATGTCAAAGGTATTGTTGTTTGTTAGGGGTGAAAATGTCACAGTCTTAACTGTGTCTCATATACGGTGTCTGTTTACCTCCAGGTAAGTAGGACTCGCTGGCCGTGTCATCTCCATCATCTCCATCCTCATCATCTCTGCTCAGCAGGTTGTTTACAGCCAAGTTCACATCAAGGTTTGTGCGCTGCAGCTCTCGAATAATGACACTTCTGGACTTTCCCTGAAGAACCACTTGGGCCTGGTTAGAGAAGAGGCAATCGATTATGAAATTTCCCAGGTCACATAACCCCTCTGTGTGTGTGTGTGTGTGTGTGTGTGTGTGTGTGTGTGTGTGTGTGTGTGTGTGTGTGTGTGTGTGTGTGTGTAACATTAAATATAAATGCATGCTAAACTGTGTGAAGGTTTGAAATAAACATTATATTTTTATAATTGATGCTTCTCTAAGATTTTATTAATGTGAAAAGCTATATGAAACTTACACTGTAGTATTTATATTTCAAACCTTTACACACAACGTTTAGCAAGCATTTATGTGTTAAATTTAGTGGTGGGCCGTTATCGGCGTTAACGCAGCTAGACTCTTATCGCGCGATAAAAAAAATATCGCCGTTAATCTATAAATTGGGTTGGGAGATGGCTCTACTACACAAGCAATGATGACGCAATCTACCCGCGGCCGCGAGGTAAACCCGGCTGCAACGCATATTCGTCGTCATCTTAAGTAAACACGGCTGAAAGTGAAACTGCAACATCCATAATTTGGACTTGGTTCGGATTTAAGCCGTCCGACAAACAGCAGCAAACTATCCGAGTGTGTGGGGTAACGGTTCGGTAAGTTAACACACGACTAATCCGTTCTACCACCTCAAATTCAAAACGAAACATGACATCACCAGCGCGCGCGTATTATTCTCATTCCAATATATCTAGTGGTGTAACGTTAACACATAATCTATGTCTAGGCCCGATTTTAAGAATCGTTGTTGTGTTTCTTTTTAACTGAAAAGACATCAGTTAGACAATATTATAACTTTAAATTTGGGGTTTCATAAGCTCAAAGCTATAATAAACATTAGACCTACTTAAGATCTCTGCAGCTAGTAGGGGTGTCCATGGTTAACCGATTAACCGATTAACCGTTAAAAATTGCGTAACCGAGTGAAACATTTTGCTCGGTTAAGTGGCGTCAATGGTGTGCATTGAATTTAGTTGTAATACATTTTTGCACCGCCAGAGACCGCTAGACCAGTTTTCTAATATGAAGCGGGCAAAGAAAGCGCGCGTCCGAGAATGAAGGCTGTGCGCGAGCCAGAAACAAATATAGTCAGTCAGTATCCGCGCCACTGATCGCAGCACAATAATATCTGTCTGCAGAGCCACAGCTTTACACCAGCAGTTTTACCCCGCGCATGCGCAGTTTCATCACAACAGTTTTACCCGCAGAGTCCGTTTACCGTTACATTAACCCATACAATTTGTATTATGCATTTCCTAAACATGTACTTGCTAATCAAACACTTTATATGAACAAACTACTAATCTATAAAACACAATCGGTCTTCCGACCTTTTACTGTGTTGATATGCGCGAGGGAGAGAGAGCAATACAGCGCTCGTGTTGTTTGAAGGCGGTGAGAGTGTGCGCGCGCGCGGCCGGGGCTCTCTCACTGTTTGTTCTTATGCGCCCTGTCCACTGATCTAAATAATTAGTTGTTACGACGACTTATTTGTTCCCTCGTTTTAATAAATCGTGGACACGTTGAACTATTTCCCTCCCTCATTTTGATTTAACGTGGCCAAAAACAGTTTGATACTATTAATTAGTGAATGCTAAAGACCTATATTTTGTGAATTGGTGAATATTCAGGTGAATTATTTCGTGGCCACGAATTAATAATAATTATTAAACTGTTTTTCGTCCCTGTGAAGATAGCTCTTCAGTGAAGGCCGACTACAGCTTTTTATTCCTTTTTTTTTTGTGAATTGGTGAATATTTATCAGTATCAGGTGAATTGTTGTGGCCACGAATTAATAATACCTCAGCACGTTTTACAAGCCCCTTCTCGATCGCAGCGGCAACGAGCACTTTGATCACTTGATTTAAAAAACAAAACATTTCAGCGCTAGATCGCCTAAAAAAAAAAAAAAAAACGAACGAAATGAATGCTCTGCTAGTTAACTGAAGATGTTTTGTTTATTTGTATTGGTATTCATGCCGCGAGATGTTTCAAAAGTGGTGACAATATCGACCTTAGAAAATAGTGGTGGGGACATGTCCCACCCGCAAATTTTGCCTATCTCGGGGTTGCGGCGCGCACACTATGGTTAACCGAGTATTAACCGCTAAGGGCCTCGGTTAACGGTTAATGAAAAACTTGAAAACGTGCAGCCCTAGCAGCTAGTGTACTTAAATTTTATTTATCTGCAAAATTATGTTGTATACTTACAGTTTTGCACAATATATGTTCTCAAAACTACATATACCCTTTAAAAAAAAAAAAAAAAGCAGTTGTTTAGCAGGGTCTGTGTAACCTGTTCTGAAATGGTTTTATTATAATTTACTGTATATCGTTATCGCAAGAGGCTGCAATGTATATCACAATATAGATTTTAGGCCATATCGCCCATCCCTTATTGATAGCCTATAGTAGTTGATAATAACATAGGCCTATGTTGCCTACGGACGGTAACAGTACAGAAGTAACCTTTTACAGTCTATGAGTAGAACAGCTTTCTCAAGCAGTTTGATGCATTTTGGAAACAGGAGATGAGCCCCTGGTCTAATGCGCCACCTGGCTTGAGAAACCCGTTCTCAAAGACTTAGGCTACTTTTATAGTCATTATTTGGGTAGCACACATATTCTGAATGCCTTCGGCAGAATTCAAATGAGCCATTTTAATCTAGATTAATCTAGATTAATTTCAAAATTAATCTAGATTAAAAAAATTAATCTATGCCCACCTCTAGTTAAATTATTTTCCAATAAAACACAGGCAATAAAAAGGCTTTATTATTCAATTAAGTATAATAATAATAATATTTGGTTGCAGTCCTGGTTGTTTTACTAAAATTATTTCAGCTTTTTAAACTGTGTAATGTTTCTCAGTTGAAAATAATTGGATGTTGAGTGTAAAAAAAAAAAAAAAAAAAAAAAAACTTTTAGTGATTTATGTAAAAAAGTTACTAAATAGACCCATGGTAAGCACATCTAGCTTAAGAAGTCAGAAATAATGAACCTCCTGAAGCAAGAGTTTACCTGAGAGATGAGCTCCTCTGGGATGACAGAGGCTGGTATTACCGGCTGTGGCTGACTGCCCAGCAGGCCGGAGCCTCGATCTCTGCCAGTGCGGATCACGCGGGTCTGTCTGCGTGAATCTCGGGCTGCTGTGGAGGATCGGCCTGAAGATCCGCCTCCTCCAGCACCTCCTCCACCCCCTCCTCCGCTCCCGCTGCCTCCTCCTGAGCCTCCGCCGCCACTGCCCCCGCCGCCACTGCTGCCACCATTTACTCCTGAACTCCAGCGGCTCCTGTCAGGCACACCGACAATCAGGATCAGTATACGGCCAACAAGATACTCTCTGAGTGATATTGAACTCCACAGGACCATGTTTAGGGACTAGTTTTACATTCCTTGTCTTGTGAATATGAGAGCATTAGGACTGATGTTTTTAAATAGAGTCTCTGATTAAAACTTGTAAAAATAAAAAATAAAAATAAAATGATAAAATTGAAGTTTAATTCTGTGAATCAATTTAAAATTAATTCGCATGGGGACTCAAAATGTTAATTTTTCATATTTAAATGTTTCAGCAAAACAACATGTTGCTTTTACAATATTATACTATATATAATAATAAAAATGATTTTATAACAAATAGTTTAACACTATGTATTTTATATTAGTTCATAAATGAAAATGATTAAATATTTTTACTTGTTCATTTGCACATTTTACTGCATTTTTGACTACTACTAAAAAAAAAAAAAAAGTTCTCCATTTTGTGTTTCATTACAAACACATACACACACACACGTAAACTATAAAATATATAGTAAAAAAGTTAAAAATATCGGATTACAATTGAGCTATATTGCCCAGCTCTACTAGCAGTTTAATTTTACTGCTAACAGTGTCTCGCATATAAAAACCAAATATTTCTGGAAATGGGCTTGTAGTGTAAATATTTTCAGGAGGGACTTTTACTGCATGCAAACAAAACACAGCAAAATCATCTTTAAAACAGATTTCTTATAACCAAAGGCACCACCGCATGTGAGGCTGCCAACATTACCTGATGGCTGCATTTCTGATAGCCCTGCCACAACTTACCCAAGGGTGTTGCCAGCCAGTCTGCCCAGTGTGTCAGAACCAGACAGGAACCAGGGCGGATCACTAGTCCTGCCTGGCCTGGAGCTCCTTCCTGCCCCTGAGACACTGCTCAACTTTGAACTGGAAACAAAAGATGGGAGATCAGTTACAAACCTATAGTCCCACAAGTGGGACCATCACAGAGCCTGGAGAGCCCAGTCCTACGAGCCAATCGGCCCTTTTGTACTGTGGGGCGACTAACATGGCAACACCCTTGGGAATCAGAACTGACTGCAGCTCATTCCTCAGGCAAGAGCTGTAGGAAAGGCTGGCAGGGAACTGCTAAAAATTTCCCCTAAATCATGTGCCATCATGCCCGCTAAATATTTTGGTCATATACAAACACTGTGTATTGCTTGCAGTTCACAAAAGGGGATTTGCACTGGTGCGACATAGCTTCAATCACAAAAACAACAGGAAGAGAAACACTAGCCCACCTGCTTAGTTCAAGCAAAACACCACAAACAAATCACTGCAATGGGCAGCGGACAGCAAAGCCGCCATAATGTTCGTAACAAGCTGTTTTGTTTAGTTTTTCACTAAAGTGTTTAAATGCTCTTTTCAGACTCCGAAGTTTTGAATTTTATTAGTTACAATACATTTTCATTGATCTCTTAATTTAAAAAAATATATAATAATAATAATAATCATCATCATATGATATGCTCTTTAAAGTCTGTACCAGCAAATAATAAATCATTTTTAAGCAAGAATGTGCATTTGTTTTTCTATATTTCAATAATAATAAAAAACATTGCTGATAAAACCAAACAAAAGGTAGCCAAACCTCTATAATAATGTACTGAAGCCTATAGATTCAGATTTATTGAGTTACTTCCATCTAAACCACAAAAGCCTAAATTTCACACCCTGTCATTAATAAGAATATTATACAATATAATACAAAAGCATTTTCACCATGCAACTATACATGTCTGGGATAATAAATGCATCGTATATAGTGTTTATATTTAAGTGCATTCATGCTACGCTAACACAATAATAAAAATGAACTTGTCTTCAAACCAAAGCCTACGACACAACCTTTAAATCTAAACATGTGAGGTGGGTTGAAAAGTTAGCATACTTAAAACAGAACTAAAACAAACTTAATAGGTCAAAATAAATCCAGAGCAATCATAACCGAAAGGGACAGATCTAGTTTAGTTATTTAGCATGCCAGCTCAAACATGCATTTTCCATGTGTCTGACAGGTATTCTTTTCTCACCCATCATTGCCATCAGGCTTGCCGAGCTCCAGTCGGTCGGGCTGGACAGCAAAGCTTATCCTGCAGATACGTCCATCCTGAAACAAAAGAGTATATTATTTTCCACATTGCTCTGTGTTGATCAGACACAAGCAGTCATTATTTATTCACCCTTATCTCGTTCCAACATTCCCCAATTTTTCTTCAATGGAACAAAGCAGAACAGGAGCAGTAAAAAAGCAGTAAAGCTTGACAAACATGGTTAGTGTGAAGTTTTATGAAGAAAAAACAAGCAGACTGATTTGGAGCAACACGAGTACAAGCACATGGTATAATATTCATATTTGGAGTAAATTGTTCCTTTAAAATGAGGAAAAAGCCTAAAGCAATGAATGATATAAATAACAGTGCTGCATAGTAAATGTTACCTCAAGGAGGAATCCAGCATGATTTGGTCCAACCACACACTGCTTAAGTTTGGCTTGCTCCAACGGAATAAGGTGTGGATGACTGATGTGTGGACAGAGAAACGTTAGCCAAGTGTTTTCACAAAACTCAATACTTCATTGATGTGGAAAGAATTCTAAAACCACAGGGCTTAAAATGTAAATACTTGGTAAAACATACCTGTTACAGTTGTATTTATTGAGCTTTTCCGACACTTCACGGAGCCTGTAAGACACAAAGGCATGCGATTAAAAACTCAATGTCCACAGTAAATGCCTAAAATAATAATGTTTCATCCCAAATGAGGAAGAGCCAAAACGTCTGAACTGAAACTGGCCAAAACCTTTGGAGGATTGAATATTATGGTTGAATAGAAAAACATAGGAGATGGAAGAAAAACTGAGAAACCGATTATGGCTACGGTCAGAGGAATTAAGTGGCCTTAGGTAGGTTATTTTACCCTTCACTTTACAATGCAAGAAATGATGTTAAACTATCATTATGCACTGTCATGTTTAATATACATGCATAATACATTTGGAAAAAGCAATTTCAAAAACTGAATAGTTCACTGAATACATCAGAACACTGGAGATACAAATAAAACGGGAGGCCTAGTTTAAGGTCATAAACAAATGACTCCTAAGTCATAGCTCGTCTCATAATTTGTAATAAACATGTAGCCTAAATATTTGTAATGTTTTCACATAATATGATCATAAAATGTATCGGCAAATTAATCAAATGACGAATTATATAAGACGCTCCCTTAAAGCTCAACAGGATTAAAAACAGCATATTTGTGCAAATACAAGCAGCCAATACATCCTTTTTAAATAATCATGCCTTAAAAAGAGAAAGCAGGACCAATCTGAAGTTTATAAGGATACAACAAACTCAGGAAATAATAAAATGTAAGAAAATAAGTGGTGCAAGCCGCAATAGTGAAAGGGTAAAAAAGTAAATGAACAAAGGCTACACTGGAAATCTTCTCTCTATCAAAATCTATCTATCTCTATCATTAATGCATGCGATTTCATTAATGACTCTGCATGAAAGATAAAGAGATGTTTAGGCCCACTCCAAATGCAAAAACAAATGCAAACAATTTCAGCAAGGAAACCTTTGGTATAAGTGCACTGTGGACAGATAACATACTTGGAAGGCCGCATGTTGTGCTGCAGCTTTCATATGAGTAAATGCAGATGCGCAGCAGACAGAGACATATGAAGAAAGAGTAGATTTGCAGCCCGGTCCAAATTGGCTGAGGAAAAAAGATTTTTCTCAGATATTGGCCAACTTTAGCCCTTCAAGCGCTTCTTGGACCAAAAGCGTGTCAAATCAGCAGTAAAATTGTAATGCTACACACCAAAAACCTAGTGAGCTGACTAAATAGGCAGCATTTTAAGGTACCATAGGACCACATACACTTTGTGTGTAGAGCACCATATATATGATAGAAGGATGCTGCCTATGTAGGTAAAACGCTCCAAATAAATCCCTTGAGGTTTCATTTCAGGTAGGAGGACGCTACCTTAGAAGGCAGTAGACCGCAAGGCACCTCACTAGGTTTTGGATCAGAGCCAATGTCTTTCTTGGCATACTCAGAACATCGGTACAGCAACATGCCTACAGCATCATCTAAACAATGATAAGTGATGGAGACACTACTGAACCCATTTACAACATCCATTGAACTCAAAAGACATATGTTTTAAAATGATGAAAAAAGCTTAATGGTTGTTTTCTAAATTGCATGGTCAAATGATTACATACAATCACCTATCGGTGAGGTCTTCAGATCATCTCATATAAATACAATCATTACAAACCACTGAGCATATCCCTCTGTATGTTTGGCCTCTGTAAATCAATTCAATATGAAAACAAAGAGTAGTCCTGAAATGCATTTAACAGCTCGTCCAGAAAAAAAAACACACCCCTTTTCTCAGAAAAAAAGCCAAAAAACAATCTTTTCCCACGATGCTTAGTACATCATATTACAGGGCTCCAGACTGCAACCAAATGGTTGCATTTTGCAACCTTTTTTCCTGCTGGTTAGACTAAATTTTGTAAGAAGTTGCACTGGTGCCACCACCACATTGCCCAATCAATAAGAAACGTCAAACCTAACGAAAGTGTAACGAACTTCGTGGACCGTTTATCAGCTCAGAGCAATACTAGATGGCGCAACACGAGCTCAGAACAGGTACTCGTGGGCCGTTCTGTAACACACAGCAAGGTTAATTTGCCGTAGAATTAATAGCATCTCAGCGAGATCTAGTGGGAAGCATTCATATTCGGCTCATAACTCGGTAATAAACCACAGATATCAGATCAAACAGCATTGACATTGAAACCGTGAGCATTGTGCCATGAACAAACAACTTATAGAAGGCTTTTCAATCCACAAATCACCAACATGCACCATGGATTTAATCTAGCAATGCTAACTGTAACCATGGTATTGTGGCAGAAATAGTCTAATGGTTTTGTTTTATTAAACATTTTTCATCTTAGGGTTCATACAACCTTTTAAGAGTGGAATTCAAGCACTTTTAAGGGCTTCACACTTCTTCCAGCACCTCAAAGCTCTAAATATTATCCAATTTTAATGTTATTTTTATTGTGATGATTTGTAAAACTAAATTTAAAGATGTAGGAAAACTCAAACTTAGTGGCAAACAAACACTTTTATAAAAAAAAAAACTAAAAAAAAAAACATGAAATTACCACTATAACCAGTAGATGGCGGTAGAGGAGCACAGATTGACTTGTTAGCCATTTCCACACCCTAGTATATGAGGGGGGAGTCTCAAAAAATTAAGACTTTTCTTCAAACTGTTACTGTTTACTACACAGTAAACAAGTAAAGAGTGCTCCTTTTACATTACCTTTATGATTAAACAACTATGGCACCACCATATGTAGAACTTAGTGGCACCAATGCCACTGCTCTAAAATGTTAGTCTGGAGCCCTATCTTAAGCTGTAATGGAAATACTTGGGAAAATGGGGCTTAAAGCACTTTATTAGCATGATTGTTTTACATATAATATTGCCAAAGCAACAATAACATGAATACACAGCCTCTGGCTTGCAAGCTTTGCAATGCATTGTACTTTCTGATACAGACTAAAAGCCCAACATCAGCTACACAGACTAATACACACATACTGCAACAGAATATCCTTGCGCAGCAGCTACAGAGATCATTCTGAATCCAGCTTCAAGGGGACACGTGTGCAGAAAGGTCCCTCGATTCCTGTCAGAGCTGTGCAGCAGAAAAGCCTTCACGTCACAGCTCATTATTGCAGGACGTATCAGAGAAGAATGAAGGATGAAAGTGTCCGCATACAGGCTGAAACGTTAATGACTAGTGCAAGTTTACATCCGGTCTGGGGGAGCACAGATAGTAAAGAACACCACAATCTACACACAGTAACGAGAAATGCAAGATGACAATATGTAGCAGAGTGCTAAGTTTACTAACAAAATGGCTCAATTGCATTTAGTCTTGATGCAATGCATGTTTTCCCTTTGTTGGAAATAATCACAAAGTCAGCATGAAACTGTTCACAGCATTTTAAATTTCCATGCACTAACAAAAAATGCTTACTATTCTTTAATATTGTGACTATCAATCGCCTAAAAATGACACCGATTACCTTATAAATAAAAAAACAGCACCCCAAAATAATTAATATACTCAATTACTCAAAAGCCACAGCAACGCATAGGATTTTAATATTAAACATACACAGCCGAAACAAAGATGAAAATAATTGTGTAACCATTTAGGAAAATAAGACATAAGTAGTGTCATTTTACAGTTTAAAAAATGTTTTATACTTATAAAATATTTATTCATTTACATTTATTTTACAGTGCAGTTGTGAAGTAATACATTACTTAGGGATAATATTTTAATTCAATTTAAATGTATTTGTATATCACATATAATTTCAAAGCAGCTTAACAGAAAATGCATGAGAAACCCATACATTACAATTTAGAGCAGAGTTTCACAACCTTTTTTTGCAATGGCAGTTTTGATAAGTAAAAATAATTCCCAACGCACACCACTATATAAAAATAATTGCACAAACATGCATTGCTTCAAACGGCATATTAAAACTAGATATTATATTAAAAGTAGAACTCACATTTAATGTGAAACTTGAGCTTAAGTTAGGTAGGAACACAAGTTATATGATGTTGTCGGTGATAAAACAACTAATTTAATGTCGCTGTCGGTGGAAACCGTCGAAGTTGGTATTGTGGCTTTATATACACATGCACGTGTCATTATTAGCCTAACATTTTATGAAAAAAAAAATCAAGCGCAAATGGAGTCACAAGGTTTTTGACCAGCGAATGACAGATAGGCTATATGTTGTCTGTCATCTGAAGCAGTAAGTGCATCGCGTTACATCAACTTACAGGATATAGGCTAAAGTTTATTGTAGCTATATGGGTGCTCGGTTTTCTTGTTGAAATCTTATCAAAATGTCATGATACAAAAGATGGAGCGCTATGCACACAGGATATTTAAAACGGCATATTTGCTTTAACTAGACGACAAATACCAGACTAAGACTATTCTCCACTCTTCAAATACAAAAAAAAAAAAACATTAGCCTTTATGGACAGTGTTTCTTGAGTGAAGAAAACGCTGTACTTTTACTCAAGCATCAGTTCTTTATTTACCCTTGCATTGCAAACAAGCAGAGACAGTCTCCAAACGGTGTATGTCACTTTATTCACAATAGAGGTGGGTGGAGTTATGAGGTTTGACTGACAGTTTGAGAAGCCAATAGAGTTGAGGTTTAGTCAAAACCCCTTTTAAATGCTTTTGTTTTGGTTAAAACCCACATACAGACATAAAGGTAACCAACAGCATTCATATAATAAAACAAAAATGACGAGATTTAGAGATGAGAGGTTTCGGCCGACAGCGATGATATATTCTCATTTATAGCATTTAATTTTAGGAATTTGCTCATTTTCTACAGCTCACCTGACAACTTGTCATGGCACACACAGTGGATGGGAATACACTGATTTAGAGAGATCTGTTATCAGAGGTGATTGTGTCCAAGTATTGTCCATATTTCAGTTCAAAGATAATAAAAATCATGCAGATAGCTAACATCCTGAATTAATTTAAGGAAACAAACAATGAGCTCATTAAAGTAATTACAAGTTGTGATAGTAAGTATAAAAATATTCATAATGCATTGCACACACAAATGTGTGCGTGTAAGGTCTCATGTTTTTAATATAGTGTCTAAAGGCTAAATTATATTTAAACCTTTGTGGATCTCATTTAGCTATATAATCCTTTCTTTGATGGTACGCCTGATAGGAGACTGCCAATTAGGCTATTAATTTCCAAAACTGAGAACAAAATAAGCATTTTAAGGGATCTTTGGTGGGCTAGAAGTATATTAAAGTGGAATGCTTGGAGACTTGCAGTGGGAAAACCCCAACACACAGCTTTGAAAGAAACATAGCAGATTCCCAACACCCATTTTGTCCAAAGATGCCTTCAGTGTTACACTGGCCATCAGCTGAACACATGCAGCTGTCATCATCAGCCATAGCAATCACCTCCATGACCAACTGCATGGGATCATTCGGACTAGTCAAGTTGACGAAAAATAGGTCCTTTAAATAATTTCAAGTGTTAAACAAACAGTATATATCAGTGACGTTACAACTAAAGCTTTCGGAATGGGGGTTTTACATGTCACGAGTCACGACAAAGAAATAAACTCTGCTCAAGATCTATGAAAACGTTACACAAAACATTGCAATTCTTTATCTAGAGACCATCTTTAGCAGAAAACATCGTGTCTTCGCGTTTATAGGCAACTGTCATAACGAACTGTTCACCAATCCAACCCTGGATATCAAACAATCCAAACGGGTAAGCGTCAAAACAGTGATTGAGATATCATTCCCAACAAATTTATTGAGGATAAATTAATTAAACAGATGAGCTCGCGGAGTGCTAAAGGCTAACCGGCTAACCTGAGAAGATTTTATTCGTCAATTCTGTTCACATTCATTCGGTGTATCATATAGAACTTAAGTTTAACCTAATAAATAAAGCGTACTTTTGTGTTTATTTGGGGTGTGAAAGTATGAATTTATCGCAGTTCCCTCTCTTTTCATCTCCCCATCCCCCAACCCGCATTGTGTCTCCAGTCAGCCGGGCCTCGTTATTTTTAGACCCAAATGCCCAACCTTGAGCGTTTGCAACAGCCCTAAAATCCTCTGTATATTTTATTAACACTTTTTGAAAACCCTTTCACCTCATTCAAGGGTAAATACTGATTGTAAACCGCTTCTTTCTTATAAATACCTGTCATTTAGCTGGTCTTCGGTCCCGGGTAACGGGTGAACCACGAAGTGAATGGACGTCATGGACACGGTCCCGGGTAAATTAATTTGTGGGGGGATTTTTTCTTTTCTTTACGGGTTAGGTTTGAGAATGTGTTTTCTTCGCTAAAAGCAACCGAAGAGCTGAAATATACAACCTCCTCATCCACATGCCGCCATCTTAACTCTGTTTAAGCTTCTTTGGGTCTGTTGGAAAGGATGCGCGTGTAACGGCGACGCTGATTGGTTGAGAGAAAGCATGTGTTGGGGAAGTGGATTGGCTGAGAGGGATAAAGATAGGGAAGAGGGGCGGGGTCAAGGGTTTATTTCCCATGTGTTGTCATTGTGTTGGCGTCGAGTGATCTGAGTCATTGTAGTAAATAAATTCACGGTTATTGCCGTGTTATCTTTGGTAGCTCGTTTTGTTTCGTCACATACGAAACAAAATAATTACTTTGCAAATCATAATTGCGGAATTATGGCATACTGAGTTAAACTTATGAGTTGAAAAGTCGATATTGAGACGTCAAAGTCAAAAAGTCGACATTTTTGACAGCGTATGTGTGTGTGTGTTTGTGGCTATACTTGTGAGGGCCAAATGTCCTCACTTATATAGTGAACTATTATGACAACCGACTTGTGAGGACATTTTACTGGTCTCACCTCACTTGTTAAAAGGCTTATGAATCGGCCATGTTTTTATTTAAATCTAGTGTTTTGCACGTGTTTTTTGATGGATAGGTTTAGGGGTAGGGTTTGGGTTAGGCCACAGAAAATATAATAAAGCTGATATAAAATCAATGGAAGTATATCCAATGTCCTCACTAATATAGTGGAAAAAAATGTGTGTGGTTCAGGTATACCATGTCGACATTATGGGGACAAAATCGGTGTGTGTGCTGAAGACATGATGCTTTGTTGTGTAAATGCACCCATAGGAATAAAGCTGCCATGCCCACCTCACTTACAAACACACTCATCTTTTTCACCTGTAACTTCAGAGGTGTGCAAAGCAAAGAAATCATATTTACATTGAATTTACTGTCAAAAGTTAATTCAAATAAAAGTTAAATAAAACTGACATTCTGTTTAGAAATTGACTTAGAAATTGACTTTATTAATGCTGGTAATGTATCTTGGCATACTGATAAATCCCCTAATGCTTAAAATAATAAGATGAGCTCTAAAGAGATTCTAGCTGGTAATGAAAATTGTGATGGCCTACATTAAAGGTCAGTTGAACCTTCTTAATGTAGATGTTACGACTTTCTGTTACAACTTTCTGTTCTAATAATAGTATCACACAGGGACTGGAGCAGGACATGGTATTGGCTAAGCTAAAAAAGATCAATGCTATATATATATTTTTTTTTTTTTATGGAAAAAGGGCAATCTATATTTTCATTAGTGTCTTAGACTTTTTGTCACAAATATTCTGCAGAGTGAGACTGAGCTGGTAAATGCATTGCTAGTAATTCAAAATCTCTGAATCATTATTTTAAACGCAAAACACCAAAATATAATTTGTAAAGCTGTAAATGCATTGCCAGGGTAAATGTATCATGTCACGTCCAGCAGGTGTCAGCGTTTTCCTTCTCAATCACTTTCTCCTGTATAGTATTACAGTAATACTGTTTTATTTCACCTCAAATACAGTGCAACTGAAGAAAATGCTGTCTCATCTTACCCTTACCCTCCACATGGTCCCTGTTTTATCGCTGATTTCTTTTGAATGAAATTATGACCAATAAAAAATAATCTTTGGCCTCATTCTTAAAAACAAATGTAATGATTTTTATGTTTTATGTTATATAGATATACAAAGTGTCTTTTAAAAAGGTCTGTTTTCTGTGCAAACTATATATTCTAAAGTTCATCATTCATTAGGCGTATACAAGCAGGCACTGACTGATAAATACATTTTGTCAAAGATATTGTACATTTGTTATCTGGACTATTATCTTGTTCATGAATGTTGGTTATTTGTATAATGAAGATGTCTGGTTTCATTTAGGATAATGACATTAAATATCTGTGTGAGTTTATCTTCAGTGACATCAACAATCAAGGACAATCAATGCAGACAGGTCCAGTCTGATGTTATTTTTAGCCAAAACTTTGTTTAGTGAGTTAAAAAGTGACTTTGTGCAAACACGTCACATGCTATACTGGGAATCATGTGGGTTCCTGAGTTTAGTGCACTTTGTGCTCGGATGAGGACCTGCAAACAGGAAAAATTCAGTGGGCTAAAAATAGTGAGCAGCTTCAGGATGAAATGTGCTCCTCCAATCCTGATTAGTCAGTTGCTCCATGCATTTTGGTCGATCGAATCACAGGTTGTAACCTAATGTGTTGTAAGGATGCATTCGACACAGTTTAGCTTGAACGAATATTTAATTTAGTGGGAAATGCAAAAAGAATACAGAATGGCACAGCATATATCAGCCTCTGTCCAACTCTGTGTGACTGCCAGGGGAAACCCCAAACCTGGGTCTTAAAGGAACATACCCCCAGACCATTACAAAGTGGACGACGCTAAATACAGATGTAAACGGGGTCTAAAACGTTGAGCTTGTCCACTGTCGACCACTTCCAGAGGTAGTTGAAAACACATTAGACCGGATTGCTGTCGTAGTGTAAACGCTCATGTGGTCGAATGTGTTCAAACAGCCACAAAAAGACTTTCCTATGATCTAATGCCTAAACATTATGGGAAGAGCTCTAGCTAGACGGGATTTAAACTTTGTCGGCTGAAGATCCAAATTTGTTTTGAAGACGAAAGACGTACCAAGCACCATTTCTAACACACACTCATCATTCGGCTGGTCTTGTGGCTATCTGATGCGTTCATTTTTATGTAAATTGCATTTTCGGTGCATTTTATTTTGTCCATTAGATCAAAAGATCTGAAAAACCCATGCATTTACCAGCCCATAGACCTTCCCCTTGAAGAAATCAGGACAGAAGTGGTTGAAAGTGGACAAAAGAGACGGATTAAAACACCAGGTGTAAACGGGTATGTGTCCCTCGTTTATTTGTGATCCGATCGACCAAAACACATCTTAATATCAGGTGTATAAACAGAGCTTCGTGACAGAGCTTCTTGAACAAGAACAAATGTAGGACAGGGCCTGGTTTTGTCAATGGGGAATTGATTGGATGGTTGTGATGGTTTGCTATTGGTGGATCTCATTTGAGTGACAGGTTGCCCCGCCCTCGCGCCAGTAACACATCATCAGAGAAGAGAAGAGGGAGGGGAAGTTATTTTGATTCAAGATTAGGCTACATAAAAAAAAAAGATGTGCACAGATAAATAATTTATAATAAATACTGCAATATTCCATAAAAAATAAGAATGCTCCATTTTGATTTCATGATGACTTTAATACTTATTAATATCTGCACACTTTGCCTAAGCTTGTTTGTGTGGTCACATGTGTAGTAATATGATCACCAACTGAGAAGTCACCAAAATAACTCTGTCTGTGACACATTCCGGATCAGATCTATGCCGTTGAGTAAAGTACATGAGCAAAAGTGTATTTGGCCTCAGTCCGAATGCTCTAGATTTACACATGCACTCATACAAATCTAGGGCAAGGTTCAATCCAGTAACTCAGACCTCAGATGATCCGTTAATGCTGGAGATGGAAGGCGGTGTCATTTAACACTATTATAAAATGTTATCAGGAATATAGTTTGCGCAGAATGTGCTTCAGCAGAGAGAATAAACCAGCATCCCTGATAGATTGTCGGTATTATGTTACGCTTTGGGTTTGGACTGTTGGGTAACTGTTATATAAGAGCTTACTAAACCAAGGATGTTGGCTAACCAAATATTCAAGAACGGGGAGACTGAATGCAAAGGTTCACCCAAAAATGAAAATTCTGTCATCATTTACTCACCCTCATGTTGTTCCAAACCTTGTTCTGTTGAAGACAAAAGAAAATATTTTAAAGAATATTGGTATTTGACCGTAGCCATTGACTTCCAGGGGGGAAAACAAAGCCATTTATGACCAGAAAATGTTTGGTTTCCAACATTCTTCAAAATATCTTCTTTTGTAAGAAACTCATACAGATTTGCAGCAACATGAGGGTGAGTAAGTGATGACAGAATGTTCAAGTTTGGGTGAACTGTCCCTTTAATGGAGAAACACTAATTTCTTTAGCATTAGTTAAATAACATGAATTAATGGAAGATATTACACAGTGCTACGAAGAAAATAACCCCTTTTTAAGGCTTGTGAATTAAACATGAGAGTAATATGAATCAGGTTCAGCTGGGATATATCAGTTTGTATATCTGGACGAACAGCTGACCGTCTGTGTATCACCCGCACACACTGCGCGGATCACACACTGATCACGCACCGACACTCTCTCCTCATTGGCTAACGCTCAGCACACATTTGTTGATGATTGGCTGGAGATGAAACCACGCCCACACGGCCCCGGCTCGGTTTTCTGAAATATGTGAATGAATCTAAAGCTCGAGAAACGGTGACAGTATGTATCATAATGAGACATAGGTGTTCAGTCACAATAATAAACGAGAGATATATTACAGCATCAGTAGGCTATGTCATCACTATCTGAAATTGTAAGTAAACTATCTGTGCTTTCTGCAGTTAATCAATAATCTGTTTAACTTCGTACTTGCCCGAGATGCAGATATTGGCTAATGCTTTCTTTTTGTTTGATTTGTATTATATTTATTTAAGTTGTTTATTTATGTTTATTAAATGCTAATTTAGAATAAAAGCCATTAGCAAACATTAATAGTTGATGTACATTGAAGGAATTGATGATTATGAAAATCTATTTTTTTACCTTGATTTTTAAAAAAGTATTTAAAATAAAACATTATTATTATATAAAGAAAATAAGATTTTTTTTTTTTTTTTTTTTTTTTTTTTTTTAAGTAGGCCTATTACATTTTAGCTTTGGGAAGTTATGCAAATTGTCAATTTCAGGCAGAAATGATAATCTCTTCCATATCATTATATTCATGATCTTTCCTTCCGGATACTTTCACATCTAGCAGCGTGTGACATGTACAGACACCGACAGGAGACATTCAGAAGCTGTGGAGGCCCTGATATCCATGAACATTGACTGGGAGTCCGGGAATGTCCAGGAGAGGGAATTTTGTCCCTTGACACCTTCCTCTGAAGCCTGTGAGGATTCAGTGTGTTCAGTCACTGCTGATCTCCACCAGTCGCCCTTCGTGAGTGAGACAGAGGTGAAGCACACAGACAGATCCAGGTCATATTTCAACCCAGTATCACACACAAAAATAGTATTTTAATAAAAATAATGCATATTTAACTCTCAATAACACAAAAATCGTATGCAAATCTCCAACTCATTACTGTATTATTATTAATAAATTTATTAATTAATAAATATTATTGCATTTAATATTTATATAATTTATATTATATAATAAAATTTTTTTTTTAAACTACACTGATTTTAAAGTCAAGCTTTTAATGTTGTTTATATGTCCATGTGGTGTTGCTTTAAGACAAACCATGTGCAAATTCACAAGTAAACAGCATTGCTGAGTAGGGTAACTGGGTTCGGGAGAATAATCCGAGCTAGGATCTCTCCTCCGGACAGTACGCCAAATACGCATAACCTTTACTCCACTTATAATGATCTAAATATAATGGCACAATATGATCTGAATGTGTTTTTGTGAAATTCACTCACAAAAACTTCAATTGCGTGCTAAATGAAAAGGCAGCCTGTCAATATATATTCTTAAAAATAAAGTTTCCAAAAGGGCTTTTTTATAGAGAACCACCATTTTGGGTTCTATAAAGAACATTTAAATAATCTAAATAACCTATAAAGAAGATTTTGTGAAATGGAAAGCTTCTATGAATGTTAAAACATTCAATGCCAATAAAGAACCTTTATTTTTACGAGTAAGGTAATCTGGCTAATCAGTTGCATTAGTTAAGTCAAGAAACATTCATGAACTGGTCGTTGTTTTATTTCAGGCAGTGTCGTGCATGACTCCACCCTACAGTCCCGACTGTGACCAACACCAGGGGTCAGGGGTCACCAGATCTCGAGCCATCAGTGTGATCCGCCACACGTCAGATGCACGGAGTCAGAGCGCCAGTGAATCAGCAGTAAACCTCCAGCCTCTCAGATCTGATCCCCCATCAGCCCCTGCTGCAATGGTGTCCGATTCTTCTTCTGGAAGCATGCCATCAGTTTCAGTCTTCCAGACGCTTCCACTCTCTCAATCCTTTGCTGGTTCGGCAAGCGTTTGTCAGTCGTCTGTGGTTTTTGTGGCCGGGCTGATGGCCAAAGGTTCAGTCGTGGTAATTCTTCCCCCTAAACAAACACCTTCCCGTGGTTTGAAGTTTCCCGCCATCGCTCCCGCTCCCGTCCACAACTCCTCCGCAAACAGACCCGCATCTGAATCCGCTCCGCCACGGACTCGGGACTATGTCTGCACTCACCCGCACTGTGGGAAAACATACTTCAAAAGCTCCCACCTGAAAGCACACCTGAGGACACACACAGGTAGAGAGAAGGACGCTTCTTCTGCTCTATTCCAATAGTGGCCAAAAGTGACGTCCGGCCTAGAAAATCTGACCCTTCACCTTTTAATCAAATATTATTCAAGATTTTGTACGCATAATGCATAGTTGTGCTTGGAGTCGGTTGTTTTATAAAACATGCCAAATTGTACCAATGTTTTGCCAAGCTGTCATACAAAGAAACTATGAATGCATGCATAGACCAGAGAGAACCAATGAAATATTAATAATTGATAATGTTGTAGTCAATGTATGCTTTTTGTGTTTATATGTTTAAATGCAAATTTTCACTTTGACAGATTCCAAGTTTAGTGTTTTGCTATTCCCTCATATTTAAAATAAAATAAAAAATATTGTCATATTTTGATGGTTTAATTAAACTTTAAGGGTCATTTAAAAACAAATATCCTCCCCGGACATCACTTTTGGACAATACTGTATGTATTTAAATTGTATGTCATATTTCCAGAAGTTTGGAAAACAGAGTTTTAAAGGTATAGTGGAGGATTTTTTTTACTTCCAGGTGGAATGCCTATACTATTGGTCCTCCTAATTGTCAATCATTCTGGTGAATCAATCAAACTTTTCATAAAGTGGAGAGGGCGGGTCTTATCTAAAATTCGGAAAGATCCTCCGCTATACCTTTAACAAACTTAATGAGATGCATATCTGTCAGTCATACATATACATTTTAAATGCAATTCATATACATAAAAAATGTAGGCCTACATCTTACATTTAAGCCAGTATAACTGATATATATGCATGATATATATATATATATATATATATATATATATATATATATATATATATGCATAAAATATATATATGCACAATATTATGCTTGCATGATTTAGATCAGTGCTTCTCAATTGTCAAAGTTACAACCTCAAAGTTGTTCCCTGTACGTGTCTTGTCCTCCAGGTGAGAAGCCGTTCAGGTGCTGCTGGGACGGATGCTTGAGGCGTTTTGCCAGATCTGATGAACTTTCACGTCATCGGCGCTCACACACGGGAGAGAAGCGTTTCGCCTGCCCCGTATGCCACAGTCGCTTTGTGCGCAGCGACCACCTGGCAAAACACACACGCCGCCATCTAACAGCCAGGAGAACACCAGTGTGGCAGCAGGAGCTTCGCCATCTTAACAACATCACCGGTCTGAGTCCAACCCTGCAGCCTCTGGCTCCCAAGACTGAGAGCTGACAGACACAAACAAGGAGACGTCCTTGTGTATTCATCTGGACTATTTTGTTTAAATCGTTTATTTTATATACACACACAACCATTCAAAAGTTGGAATTATTACGATTCTTTTTATGCTTTTGAAAGAAGTCTCTTCTGCCCACCAAGGCTGCATTTATATGTTCAAATACAGTAAAATCAGTAATACTGTGAAATATTAAAATACCAGTGTTTTCTATGTGAATATATTTTAAAATTATTCCTGTGATCAAAGCTGAATTTTCAGCATCATTACTCCAGTCTTCAGTGTCACATGATCCTTCAGAAATATTTATAAAATTCTTTAAAATGTTTTGTCTCAACTTTTGCAGTTTAATCACGTGCCTGGTTTTTTTATTACTAGAAATATGGCAGCAAGAGACACAACTCACCTTTATTTCACTATATTACAAGAATATTGTTTAGTAACACTTTAAAGTAAGGTTACATTTGTTAACTACATTACATACTTCTAAACTAAAGCATTGAGCCAACATGAACAATGAACCGTAGTATTTTTATTAACTAAGATTAACAACGATTAAACACTGCAACAAATGTATTTTTTTAGTTCATGCATTTACTAACGGGACTTTACAATAAAGTGATACTTGTATTTGCTCGCTTTTAAATGTACTGCCATGAAGTTGGATTGTTTTTTGCAAAATAGAAATAAATGAGTCTTTTTTTTAACATTGTTTTTTCAGTAGTATGACGAAAATACCAATTTGCAAATCTCATTTGTGCACTGAAACCGGATTTTGTAATATACATTGCAACAGATGTAACTCGAAAGCGTACAAAGCAGAGGATCACTAACCTAAGATGATCTAAATTAAGTTTCTAGCTATTTGCTCACTCGAGTTGAACTTTTACAGTAAAGGAAGCATTAAATGATTCAACAAGGCCACTTAATGCCATTTTATTGACAGCAAAATCTGTACATGGTAAATGCTGTAAACACCAGTCTATAATTTATGCTCTGACACCGAAAACAAACACATTTCACATATCGAATTCCTTTTCATCTGTTGACAAAAGAGGCACTCGCCTGGATCCTGCAAGTAAAGAGCAACACTGCAAATCCTCTCACTTCAACCAGCACCACTTGCTCCAACCATCTTCAACACTTCCCGAGACAAAAGCAGAGACGTCCTGCACAGAACACATGTAAAGCGGAGACAATGCTTGAGATCCGAGCTGTAGCCGACGCTCGTAGACTATAGAAAAGCAACAACTCGGACCCGAAAGATCCTTCTAGCTATGCGATCTCAATTTTGTGCAATATTACATTACAAAATGCATCTAGAGTTCATAACACTATGAATTCCTTACTGCACTGCACACATCTTCTTTCCTTAAAATGCAATAACTTGTTCGTCACAGCGATGCAACACACACAAATATGTACAACTGTACAAGACGCTTGGCATTCGCATACTTGCACAAGGCGCGTTCTGGGCGTGAGATTACGACGTTTCCATTGTATTCTGTCCACAAACACACTTAGCTCTGCTGCACTATTAATGCAACAGTTCAAATAGGACGAAGATCACAATTATCCAGTTTAAAACATCACATTCTTAATACAAATAACAAAAACAAGTGCACATTTCTCAAAAAGCATCTGATGTTGTCATGAAACTAGACTTGAGGTTTAATAAATAACTTCCCCCTTTTGGGTTCATGATTGATTCACTTAAGAGGAAATATATGCAAATGTGTATATATATATATATATATATATATATATATATATATATATATATATATATATATATAAATAAAACGTATAATTAAGTAAGTAAATCTTAAACGCTAACTGGCCCATTTGTTAAAGCTAATCGTATCTATCTGCTGTATATCCATTAGTTCCGATGGGCTATGAAGTTGTTCTGGTCAATAACACTTCTTCAGCTCTGCTCGTAGAAGCATCAGAGGCTTTTGAAAAGAGTTCAGGTTCTTAAGCGCTTAAAGTCAATCTTTACAAAACAATGACATTAATAAGTGGCTTTTTGTTAAGCTGGGGTAGAAATGGCTGCCTCAGACATGCACGATCGCAGGCAACACGGTCCAAGAGAGAAGTTCTTCATCCCCGTGTCCAAACTGACGCCACAATTACGAATCTCTTGCCTGCGAGGAAAAACAATTTGATTAAAAAACAACACAAAAGCACCAGCTGTGAAACCAAGACACAAACATTCACTCCATACCAGTCGTATTCGGAGATGCTGTAGAAGACGAGCGGTTTGTGTTCGTCTCTGTTAGTGAATGCGGGCCCCAGACTGTTGGCCCCCGCGTTGCTGAAAAGCAGCCAGTCTCCTACACTGAGCTCGGGCAGCAGACATCGCTCCACCACCTGATCCAGATCATCAGCAGACGGACCCCACAGACTGCAGGAGAACAGCGGCTCTTCTGCGCTCATCTCCTGAGAAAACAGTACGTGATCACATTATTAACAGATAACATCAACAATGGCCTGTGATTGGGTCAATGACAAAGGAGGATGTTCAAAGAAATTATTTTAAAAATCTCACCCACACAAAAAAAGGTCAGAAAAGTAGGGCTGCACAATATATCGAAATTATCGAAATATCGCAAATGTATATATCACAACGGCTTGCAATAACTGGGATCATGAACAAAAGACAAAGAGAAAATCACTCGCTGCTCTCGGCTGAATAACTTTTGTAGCTTTAATAAGAATCAGTATATATTTAATTAATTGTGAACAGTGAAAACTAAGCAGTGTTTTATTTTTACATTTGATTATTCAGTTTCTGTTGTTTAATAAACCTAATGTAGGATAACCTGAACCCCGTGGTTTACACTGATGGTAAAATAACACAGTAAAACACTGCTGTTCACTTTCACAAGTTGTAGGGATGTTTTCTTGTCACAAAAAGAATGTAAAACACGTATGTAGGTTACATAATTTCAAATATATTTTAAAGATAATTTAAGTTTATTATACATACTTTAAGCATTATCGTATCGCGTATCGCATTATTTAATGAGCTTTCGCATATCGCGCTTTTCTTCAATATCGTGCAGCCCTACTGAAAAGTCACTGCATGTATGAAATGTATTCTGAAATGTTTTTTTTCCCATGCAGGTACAAACACAAAATTATATATAAAAAAAATTACTTGATCTGTACATGTTTATGCATTAGACATATGCATATCGTCACCTTCCTAAAATAATTGCCTAAATCATTTTTTGACAAAAATGATTTTTTTGCACAAGTCATCTTCTCATGATGCTGGCCACCTCTGGTAAAATCACCCACATCCTCAGTTGAACAGATCATGCATTTCTACCCCTGTAGTATAATAGCCTATGTCAAGAGTGCGACTTAAGCTGTTTTATTTTGCCTAAGTCAAAAGACAATGAGACTTAGGCAATTTTACAAGCTTTTCAAGATGGCAGTTGCATCAAGAAGAACGAAAATCTACTCGGCCTCTGAAGTTAGGTTCAGTTTTTTGTGTTTTCTGAGAAACCTGAAAAAAATGACTTGGGCAATTATTTTAGGAAGGTGACGATATGCAATGTCACATTCTGTAGAAAAAACTGAAAAATATTTACCTTGTGTGCCGAAGGCATCGCTATTAAATCTTCACACAGCAGCTTATTGGCAAACGACCCATAAACGCCATCATTCATGTAGTAGAGGAACTCTGGCTCATCATTCGCTGACAGTAGTTCTGAAAGAGTTTAATAAACACCCGATGATCAATGTATCACCTGCTAGACATATTTAAAGTCCCCCGTAGTGGTTTTAATGGTGTTTATATGTGGTGTTATTATTATTATTATTATATGTGATGTTTTTAATATGCTTTAAGACAAACCATGTGCAAATTCTTAAGTTAACAGCATTGCTGAGTATTTTCTCTTTAAAACTGCAGTGAACCAAAGACAGTCTCAAAAACAGTGTGAAATCGGCCGTTCTCTACGTCACAAACATGCTGTGACCAATCGTCGACGTGCGGGCAGGCTTTAGCATATCATTAACTGCTGTGAAGCAGGAGGGTTATGTACAGTATATGATGTCTCTTACAATGTGTGATGAGGACTATATGCCTTTCTCCACTGACGTTCTAAGTTTTTCTATATCATGAATATCTGACATGAACATTGACTAGTACTCACTGTGTGGTTGACCGCTGCAATCCCGAGCCACTGTTTCCTTAGCGATTATATTCACGGCCAGCGTGAAAGCAGATGACACATAATAAGCTCCGGGTTCGGCGATGATCGACAAGTTGGTCGAGGGAGGAAAATACATGTCCAGCATGGGTTTAAGCGTCTGGTGAACCTGCACACACAAACAACATTAGAAGCTCAGAAGGAAAGCATTTATGAATGCAAAAAAAAAAAAAAATCTTACAAATGTAAAGCAGAATACATTACCTTGTCTAACTGTGCTTCACTTCCATCAAAGCCAGCTCCAATGTCCAGAATATTCATCTCAAAGCCTAGCTCCTCCTAAGATCAAATTCATTTAGAACACATTACCATGGGGGAAATACATACTTATGCAGACTGCAGCGAAAGTGACATTTAGATTATTAAAGATCATTCCCTCTTGATTCAGAAGGGAAACTCAAGGCACAAAAGGAACAATAAAATCAAAATTTGATCCATGACTCCATGAGCGTTGACTCACCCCCATATCAAAGACACAGCGGGCATCAGACACAGCACGAGAGAACGCTTGTGCATCCTGACAACAACTGGGAATGTTGAATCTGTGAGCAAAGCATGAAACCAACAGCATGAAATCAAAAACTACCTCATTTCCTTCCTTTATAAATGCCCTTGGCATCACTGCATGACTCAGAGCCGGTCCATGTGAAAAATGAAGTTGGTTCAGAGAAAAACTCTAGCATTATTTTTTATCAGCCGAACCCCAGAGATGTCAAATATTTCCTTTAAGTACCCCTTGTGAATAAGTTAATACTTATATAATAATTTGCATGTTCATGCTGTCAGTTTCTGGTCACATGGCATGCAAGTGGACTGGGCAATATGAATAATAATAATAAAATAATAATAAAAATAAAATCACATCTCGTATTTTTTGGCTGATTGGCGATATATCTGTATTTTCTACTTTTTTCTACTCTGATAAAAAAGACCCACATTTTTGTCTATTTATTAAAAATAAATAAATAAAAATGCACATCCTGCCCAATGTTGTCCTATAAACATTGTTCATACTAAAGGTTATGCTTTATGTCCACAGCCACACTCATTCATGGCAACATCGTTATTGTTTTGAATAAGCGACCTCTAGTGGCGATTTACTGTAACATACTGTGCTTTTAATATCCAAAAACAAATATTTTAGCAAAATGTATATTTTAGTCTGTTTGGCATAAGGCTCGTCCACTACTGACAGCAAAATGGAAACATTTGCAAGACTTTTACAGATGGAGAATAAATCTGTAAAATATAAGTTATGCAGTGAGGAAAACACCACATCTCCAACATCTGTCAGAGCAAGCTGCAGTAAACTACATGTTTATTATATCTGATGAGTTATTTTGAAGCCCTTAATATAAAGCATGTCTCATGTTTATTACAAATTAGATTATGCACTATTTTTCAAATGCACTCTTAATATCAAACTACTGTATATCCATATGAAAGGCCATCACCATGTCCCTTTAGGGGCTCTGTAAATATCCTCTCGACACTGAAGACACTCACTTGACTCCGGTAACGTGCAGGCTGAGCTCTCTGGCACACTCCAGCAGGTGTCTGCAGTCCTTCAGCGTGGAGCCGAACGGTATGGCCGTCTCCTCTCTCTCACAACAGCTCTCTGATGTCAACAGCAGTAACACCCTGCGGCAGAAAGCAAGTTCAAGAAGATTTCAGATTCAAGATTGTTTTATTTAGTGCCATATCAGCATTCAAAGCTATTTTCATGGCAAAAATTCAATTACAAAAATACAAATATCATATAAATATAATAAAAACCAAATCAAACAAAAACAGCAAGTCATATTATACAAGATTTTTTAAATTAACATTATAAAAAAAAAAAATCCCAAACCTTTTCAGGCATAATCTTACTAAATAAGTCCTTAAGTGAGGTAACTTCATAAAAGAGCATTCTACTTGTATTAAGTCCAAGGCAATCTAAAACTTGTATAGTTCGAGATGAAGGTTAGTGCTAAAAACCCCTGTGCATTAATGTGAACGCAGCCTATTAGACTTGCTGCGGTCTATGATATGACCTGTAATATGTAAACAGCAATAATACAGAGAAAAATCCCTCAGTCCTTATCTGGAATGCACTTTTTCTTCATTGCTTGTAATGTTTCTTTGTTCCCCTTTTTTAACTTGTATGTTTTAAAGCTACATTTAATTAGTTAATTCTTAACATACTTATTTCATTTATTATTTATTTGAAATTATTTTATTAAGTACCTAGAAGTATAGAACACAAAAAAATTGATATGCAAAATCAGTAGGTAAGATACCACAGATGACTAGAGTAAAAAAAAGTAACTTATTGTACTACAAGTTTTCTAAAATGTTGGCATTGTTTAATTTAATATGCACTAATTTGCATTAGTTTCCAGAACAGAAATTTGAACATTGGATAAAGCCAGGTTAAAAATAGTTTCATTTTGTTGATGCATTCGAGTAAAATGGTTTTTTAGGGAATTTTGGATATCTCTTAGCCTGGGTTTCCCCCTGCTGCCTTGAGAGCAGCGCGATTTTCAGGCATGTGATTGGCTAAGGACAAAAAAGCAGGAAAATATACTAAGACCCCCAACAACCCCCCCCCCCCCTCCATCCCCCCGCCCTGCCGATCAAACTGGTGGCGGATCTATATGGATAGTAAAGCAAGACCCATAACAACTTATTTGAACAAAAAATATATTTTAATTTATTTTACAGCTAGTTGTGCAACATGCAACTTTTTTTGTACAGTATGACAAATGACAACTTATTTGGTGGATGCGTCGCAGTGGAAATCAAAGCCAAGCGTCTAATCCACTGCGCCTAGTAATTACTATACTATAGTAATAGTATAGTATAATAATAGTAGTAATAATAATTATAACAACAATGACAAGTGTCTAATCCACGCCATCAACAGTGCGCCATCAACAGTGCGCCATCAACAATTTAAAATAATTTAAAATAACTGGATTTCCATTTTTTAGACTATACTTTAAATTATCATTTTTTTTCTGTGATGCAAAGCTGAATTTTCAGGATCATTTCTCCAGTCCTTTAGAAATCATTCTAATATGATGATTCATTAGCAAAGTTGGAAACAGTTCTGCTGCTTAATATTTTTTAATATTCTGTGATACTTTTAGGATACTTTGATGAATAAAAAGTTATAAAATTAAAATAAAAAAGAAGAAGAATTTTTTTTTTTACAAAATAGAAATCTTTTGTAACAACTATCTACACTACTGGTCAGTAATTTGGGTTCAGTAATTTTTTTCTTTCTTTTTTGAAATAAATCAATACTTTTATTCAGCAAGGATGTGTTAAATTGATAAAAAGTGATAGTAAAGAAGATTTATATTAGGAAATATTTGGATAAATGAATAAATGCAGTTCTTTTTAACCTTTTATTCATCAAATATTTTAGGCAGCAGAACTGTTTCCAACACTCATAATAAATCAGAATATTAGAATGATTTCTAAAGGATCATGTGATAGACCGGATGTCACAAGCTGAAGACTGGAGTAATGATCCTGAAAATTCAGCTTTGCTTCACAGAAATAAATTATAATTTAAAGTATAATAAATTGAAAACCAATTATTTTAAATTGTAATAATATATCACAATAAATAAAAAAAATCTGTATTTTTGATCAAATAAATGCAGGCATGATGAGCCGAAGAAACTTCTTTCAAAATAGTAATGTTTCCAAACTTTTGGCCTGTACTGTATTCCCCCCCAAAACTGCACAACTGTAGAGTAAAACATTAATAAAAAAGTGATAATAAAAAATGTGTCTTAAAACTGACATGATTGTAACAAAATCACACAGTATGGAGAACTCGGAACAACTGCTAACATTAAGTTTAAGGTAAAAATAACTGCCATGAATTTATAGTATCTTACTCCTATGCAATTAGATAAACTGTTAATTCACTACATCACTTTACCTCTGTCTTTATCCCCTTTTATCCTCTTCTTTTTGGCACTGTATCTATCGCAGACTATAATGCTCATTTATAATGTGTCACGTAAATTCGGCCATCCGTCACAATCAGGAAACTTTCACCGCGTCTAGAAACTGGCGCGAGCTGCCAGGCCCGTTTCTACGAGCCTGTGTGTTAAGCGCCCTCAAAAAAAAAAAAGCAATGCTGTCTACATTGGATGCGGCGTCGCGCACGCTACACAACAAATTACCAACAACTGATCGCGCGCGCGCTCTGTTTCTGACGCACTTCAAGTATGGGAAGCCAAACAAACCAAAAGTGGGACGAGACAGCGGGGGTTTCAAGCACTCGCTGGGCGGGGAAAGATTGCATCTCTCTGCCATCTGTAACCATGTTGACGTGCCGCCCGGTGTGGCCGCGATTCGCGGCGAATGTGGTTCCGTCCCGGGTTACCATGGTGACGGCTGTGAGATTACCCCCCGCCCCCCATTTTTTTTTTTTTTTTTTACAGATCTGCATGATTCACGTAAATCACATTTTCAGGTCGGAAAATCCGGAATTCCGGATTAATCCGGAAAAATCACATCCCTGGATTTTATTCACGCTGCTAGCCAGATTTTCGCCTCAGCGAGGGGACCAATCACAGAACGGGGAGGGAACAGCAAGACGATGACGACGTCTATGCGACACACCGAAGCAGTTTGTTTATATCTATGGATCCAACATGGCATCAGACACGAAGTTACCTTTCGATGCAGCCTTAGATAGTGTTCTAAGTAGTTTAGAACGCAAGTTTATTTCGTCTTCTTCCTCGTCGAATTTCTGCCGCTCTACATACGTCATCTGGTATAATTGAAACGATTGGTTATGAGCTACGTACAGGCGCATTTGATAGACATTCGTAGCGCCCAATAAACGGCTCTGGGCATTCGTAAACCACGCCTCAAATACGAGAAAATTAACATGTGGTTCCCAGACCACGTCTCAATGAGACGAGGTCTGACGTTAGCCAGGCTAGATATCTCTTCCATAAATCAAAAATTACTGTCAACAGCAGTCATTTTTTCCCCTTAAATTTGTTTTTCAGAATTGTTCTATAAATCAGGCAAATTATACATTAAGAACAAAGCCCTCTGTAAAACCCTTCAGAAAAGTTTGGTGTATGTAAAGCTGCTGAAGTGGGGATTTCTGACACGAGAAAAAACTCACCGCTTTGAAGATACTTATTGTCATTGAAATCTACAGATGCAAATAAATAAAGCGCAATAAAATACACATTTAAAAGTGCATTTTGGATGTTTTCTTTTCACTAGTCGGAAATGACACATTATGAAAAGCCAAATAGAACAAAACCTCAAAACTAAGCAGTGCATGAAAAAAAAAAACAGATGAATTGTTTTAGAATCGGATAATGATTACCAGAATCGGATCGTGAGGTGCCTAAACCCTACTGCACAGATATTGCCTGAGAATTGTGACAATTTACTGCAAATGTTTGCATGGCGACAACCCTAGTCAACTCACTTTGCTTTGGGATGGCAGCGTGCGATCTTCCTCAACTCCACCTCATTATCGCAAACCAGGAGGGGGATGTTATGTTTGGCTGAGTATTTGATATGGGAAAGCTGTTTACACGTGCCGCCGAGAATGATGTCCTGAGACGGGACGCCAAAGACCTTCACCAAGTCCACCTCATGCTGAGAGACAAGCACAGAAGACAAAACAGATGAAGGTTATAATATAATTTTTAAAAGTATTAATACATTTTAAAAATAGCTTTCAAACAGACACAAATGAACAAACAGACTTATTTTAGGACAATAAGGAATCTAGTGAGGGATGAGACATATTTTGTACTTTATGCTCACCTTGTTTGAACAAACGAAGCCTGTTCCAAGAGCAGCCAGGATTTCAACAACCACAGGGCAGCTGTTGCTCTTGACCGTGTAGAAAGGCCGAATCTGGTCCATTTTAGTTCTCCAGCGAATTTGCTGCCGCACAATCACTCCGAGGTCAGCAACAAAAAATGCACTCTTCAGTGCCTAAAGAAGACCAACATACATCATTGATCAGTACAAAAAAGGCACAATAAATGAAACAACACAGCAGAATGGTATACTTACAAGTGTTTGATCATGAATGTGTTTATCGATCACATCTCTGAGAGCTGCGCTTTCTTCCAGCAGCTCAACAGAATAGTGGAGCTCATCCAGAATTCCCTTCATACTCATCCGTAATCTGATGTTCTGACTGGCATAAAGCAGGTCACCTATTTATGAGAACCCTCAGAGCTCTTGGGTCCTAGCGATATCCACTGCAAACACAACACAGACAGAAAATAAAGTCTTTAAAGCTGCAGTCCGTAGTTTTTCCTCTTTGTCGCCACTCTGTTCGAAATCTGCAATTGCAGTTATTTGCGGAATTATCAACTTTACTTGGGTTGTGCCTCGGCACGGTAGCCTGACTACGTCAGACTTCTTACTTCCGCTCAATTTCATTTCGCTTCTGTAGTCAGTCTGAGACAGCGTAATAGCTTTCCGTTTTCCTCCGGCCTGAAAACAGCCGGGCCAATCAACGAACAGAGGGCGGGCTGAGAGCCGTGACGTAGACACTGATTGTACCGTGGATGCGTAGATTTTTACTTCACATAATCTGCAAAAGTTGCGCACAGCCATGTTCACTCCGGTATTTCGCTCGATGGTTTTGTTTTTCGCATCATACATGTGTTTACAGTGGAAGTTAGATGCGGCTGAGAATGCGCATAACACACGCCATAACCAAACGTTATGTGATTGGCTTACGGGTAGGGTTGGGTATCGAGAACCGGTTCCATTTTAGAACCGGTAACAAATTCCCAAAAACCGGGTATTCGATAAGACGCACGCATTTCGATTCCTCTTATCGATTCCTGACTATCCGTTATTTCAAATGTAGGCGCGCGGCAAGCACGTTCATAATAGAAGCATCATGGGCCGTGGGCGCGACGAGCATACGGTGCATGGCACTCGTTTTTGCAGGCGCGCGCGCCTATGCCTCATCGAGATGAAAATCTCAACTTTTCAGAATGGCGCAAGTGGTGCGCAGGTCAAGTGACAAAAACCAACCGACCTTTCTGTAACATCAAACGCTCGGCTGAACAGCTGATCATATCTGAACAGGGCGGGTTTTTATTTCTCATCTCCATAAATATATCTAGTAGCTAGTGAATGGTTGGGTTGCATAGCAACGACAGACGCCACGGGAGCGCAAGCGCTTGTGGAAAGAAGGAGAAAGCGGCGCGGCCGTGCTTTTCCATATGTGAACGGTCCCTAATTCAGGAATCTATGTGGCTTAAAATCATTAGTCTAATAGTCTATTATTTTTTTTTTTAAATAGTTTGAATAATTAATTCAAACACTATTAATTCAGTGTCTCATAAATACTTGTTTAGTGAATGATTCTCCGTTTTTGACCGAATCTCTCAAGTCTAATTCAATAAATAATTAAATGAAAAAAAAAAAAAAAAAAACAGTCGATTTTTTGCCACACTGCTGGAGTAATAATGTAGGCTAATCAACACCTTTATATGAAGAGACTCCTTTCACTTTAGCCATTTTATTGGTTATTGCTTAAAATTGGCAAGAATAAAAGGTAGAAATATTTTTTCTTCAAGTATTTGCCCTTTTCTTTCTCCCTCCAAAAAATATTGGAATCGGAAACAAGAATAGATAAGAACCGGATTCGATAAGCAGAATCGGAATCAGAATCGCTAAAAATGAAACGATACCCAACCCTACTTACGGGTAACCAATGATTTTAAACTTCTCTTCTGCGAGAGAGAAAACACTTCTCTATTATGCCATTCCAGACTCTGTCTACGAAGCAAAGCGAAGTAGCAGAGTTTGGTATTACCAGGCTATCGGCACGGCACCGCGCGGATGAATCCAACGTTTTGAGAAGAACGTTTCGCGTTTTACAACGGGTGAATCTCCAGTTGTCACTGGTGATTGTCGTTTGAACCTTTCTGGATCCGCCATCAAATTGATAAGTTTAATTATATCAAGTGCTGAGAGAAAAGGCTGTAAATCTCCACCTCCAACATCCTCACACTCATACTCTACTATCCGAGACTCTTTTTTATGTGTACAGATGTGACGTAATGACGCAAAAACATGCTCAAATTTCCCGGGGAAATCCACCAGTACCGCTGGAATTAAAAACATTATGACAAGCTTACCGTTTTGAATCGAGCTAAGGCAAGCAGAGAGTTTTGAACACTGGCTGGTTATGTACTTGCTCAAAAATGTATTCTGGATCATTTTTAATCCAAAAAGGTTACAGACTGGAGCTTTAAAGAACATCAAGCTTCAATGTGTTGAACAAAGACTTGACATGCTGTTGGTGCTCAGGGACCCCAACTGTGAATTGCAGCTTTTTATTCTCTGTTATATAAACTGTAAAATTGGCTTTGACACATTCAATGTCAAAATATCATGTTTGACGTCAAAGCAGAAAGACTCCTGCAGTGGACATCGATCGGAAGAGTCACTGACTTCCATTGACCCTGGAAATCCATTCTCAAAGCAGGTCTAAAAACAGCTAAAGATTGAATTGCAACTGCTTTGAAGAACAGGTTGGCAGCATGACCAAAATCAAAACTTCCTGTTGCACTTGAAGCATATGCAAGTTATGGTAAAACACCATAAGTGAGGTTACAGCAATGTGAACTTACAGGGACAGGTCAGAGGGCGACCTCTCCAGCTATCAGCTAGGATCCCAAGGAGGCTCCGCGTTGAAATCGAACTGCTCACGGTAGACAGAAGTCCCTAAGCTGTTCTCGTAGTTCAAGAACACCTGCAAGAAAAAAATCAATCGTGTCAAAATAGAGCTATATAGTACACAAAGTAGGAATTAATATTGTATTTTTTATTTATTTATAGATAATCACATGCAGAAAATAAACAAAAATAAATTATAAAAAAATATCTAAATAAATCAAGTTATAAATATGGATATTTTTCTAACAAAAACGCTTCAGAAGGCCTTCATTAACCCCCCCCATTTGATGGATGGATGCACTATTTTGGGCTTCAAAAAACAAAGTGCCATTCACTCCCATTATAAAGCTTGGAAGAGCCAGGATATTTTTTAACATAGCTGACTGTGTTTGGCTGTAAGAAGAAAGTCATATACACCTAGTGTGGCTTGAGAGTGAGTATTACATAGTATAACTATGGGATAATTAAAATTTTTGGGTGAACTAACCCTTTAATTATGATTATGACAGGAGTGAGACATATACAGATACGCTGTATGGGTGGAGAATCAAAAAACAAACAAAAATATATTCCCATTAAGTTATGAAAACGTTGTTTCTGAATGTTCAAAACATTTGTATCATTTTGTAAACATTATGGGAATGTTACTTTTTAATGTTCTCTAGTTTGGACGTTTTGAAACTAGTAACAATAACAAAAACATTAGAAGTAAAATGCTTCCGAAAAAAAAAAAAAAAAACCTTCCATGATTCAGGACATATAAATTAGGCTACGTTTTTATGCTAAAGTTTTGAGAACATTAATAAAGACGAACATTAATAAAGACCAACTTTGAATGAACATTCTATTAATATCACAACGTTTGTTCATGACTTTGAGAGAACCTTGCCAGAAGGTTAGCTGACGTTCAATCAACACAAAGAATATAAAACCAATCAATACAATAAATATAGATCATGAATACAATCACCATCAAAATAAGACATCCGGAAATGAATGAGGCGCCAATTCCACAGGTAAGTTATTTTTCGCCGATTTAAAACAAAACGTTCCTCATATGCCTAACAATTTGCGAAATCTGTTTGGTTTATTAATAAAACAATAATAATGATAGCTGCTTCCATTCGTTTTTACTTGTGATTATTCACCAGAAGATATCACGTGATAAGGTTTAAACTAACTTAACCGTCAATTAGCCATATAGCAGCTACCGTACCCGGTATTAAACTCGTACATTATTTATCTTAAAACCGTTATAACATAACGCGTTAATTCAGACTGAAACCAGCTAGGCGTTTATAAACAACTTCACCTGTCTTTAGTCAAATACATACAAGAGGCTAGCAGACACATGTTAGCTTGTGAAGCCCAGAGCTACTTACATGGGAGAATTCGAGAGCATTTGAGGTGAACCGTTTTTTCCTTTTGGACGGAATTTTCAAAAAGTAACAAAAGCACCGATACGAGAGATAACGCTGATGTTTTGAGCCATATATCTGTCTAATACAGTGAGAAACGGACCGTGTGGACGGTGGAGCACGTTTAACGTTAGCTAGAGCCGTTGAATGATGTCGGGCTGTGAGGGTGAAGCGCGTGAGGGGGCGGGGCTAAAATTTAAATGAAGTGGTGAAGGGAGTGAGGAGGCGGGGCTGTTATGTTAATTAGGTGGTGAAGCACATGAAAGAGGCGGGCGTTTTTTGCGTTGCGTAAGAAGGGGGTGGAGCTTCAATAGCATAATGAAGCGAGTGAAGGGGAAGAAAAGTTGTGAAAGGGGCGGAGCTTTTATTTAATTATTTAAATGAATTATGAAGTGCGCGCGCATGGAGCGGGATTCTGACAGACTCCATGGAATCAAAACAGTTGTTTTGTAGCTTTTCTTTTCGCTTTGAGACCATCTATATATGCAAGTGCAGCTGATAAACGTAAGGGATAATATGCAGACAGCCAGTCACAAATATTTATCTGCTACAAGTACACTAAAATATAACTGGTTTCCAAAAGAAATCGCTTTTTTTTACATTTAAATTATTACATAAATCACATGAAGAGAGCCGAGCCTACGGTGCAACAGCAACCAGTCACTATTTAAACAGTTCAGAATATACAGAAAAATACAGATACATAAAACCTCACATAGACACAAATAAATTAATCATGCAACACTTGAAGTATATTGACACTACACTTAAATTATTGATTATTTGTTGATACTCTTCACACATTAAGTGTATGCAAACAAGCATAAACAGAATCTGTGGTGAACAGTTGTAAATGATAGAATGTGCATAATGAACTTTTCATATTTGAACTATTTTTCATAACTTCCTATAGTATAGTGCATTTCAATAATATAAAGCATATATAGCTACACACCTTCTAATATTGACCGGTTTGATTATTTTTAACTTTGCAATTATACAAAAGTTTCTCCAAATGAACAGTGTGATTATATCTATATTTATAAATGTATTGATACTGATAAAAAGGAGGTTATAAGAAATGTGCCATCTCATACCTGAATGCCCAAAGAGCCTTCATCATCTTGGCTACAAAATTCCTGTCAGAACATTGTCCATTTTGCACTTTTATAGCGTGATTCCGGATAAAACATAATAAATAATCCTAACTTTAATGTACTCTGTGTTAATGTCCGGACTGATAGAATGTCCTCTATCTACATCATCTTGCTTTTTATTGATGAGCTGCTGCTTCAGTGTCCATGTCTCTGATGAAATGAATCTAGTGTCAACACTTTCATCCACAGTTTATAGAGGGAGGCGTGTTTACCCTTCTCTCTCTTTCTCTTTCTCTCTCTCTCCGTGGCTCGAGGTTTTCATGGTCGGATATTCAGACTTTTCTAAGTTCTGATTCTCAGGGTAAATGATCAACCTAATTGACTTCTTGATGAAGACGCTGACTTCTGACACCTTTGAAACACTGTAAATAGATTTTAACTTTAATAACATTAAAACATTAACATCAATGTGAAAAGCACTGTGCATTACTTTCCAAATAAAGAAACTGACATAAAATATAGATTTTACTTGAAATGATTGCATTGTGATGAAGCTATCAGTTATACAGTCAGTTGTACAGTTTAGTGTCATTATGCAAGAAATAAGGTTGTCGATGAATCGATTAAAAGTTTGTTTATATAATAATATATTTGTGTTTACGTATGTGTATATACTGTATGTATGTATTTATATATATATATATACACACATACTGTATATATTGTATGCATATAAATATCTATAAAAATATATACATGTATTATATAAACACAAACTTTTATGTTAGATGTGATTAATCACAATTAATCGATTTGACAGCACTAGATTATTATTATTAATTTTTTTCTTCATTTAGCAACATAAAGAGTCACCCTTTGCATTTTCAGAATAAGTTGTTGAAAAATAAATAAACTGTATCAACATTTGCAAATTGTAACACACACACCCAGCAGTCTGACAGTATTTTACATCTTGTTATTCTAAACAACAACTTAAACATTGATGTGCCAATATACAGACAGAAATTCCTCATTTGTGTGTGCATAGTTCCCTTTTCTCCGATTGCTGAGTCTTTACCAAAAATAGTTTCATCAGAATGTCAAATGAGCCAATTGAGCTTCACAATAGCTCTGTTTGTTTTACTCACGTCAATGTCGCTTGGACGGCTACACTTGTCAGTGAAGGTTTCTCTTTTGGAGCGCACAAAAGCAGTTCCGAGTTTTGTGCCTTCTCCCCCTAGACTATAAATGAGCGCATGGCATCTAATCTAACATAACATCTAAAGCATCTTGGAGAACACGGCGGTGTTTGATAACTATTGTTCTTTGTATAATAGTAAGTTGCCTCTGTATGCTTGCTGAAGGAAGGACATGTGGTTCGCCTGCCATATGCAATAACACCCTACTGGTTTTGAGCAACAGGAATCCTCCAGAGCTTTAAGGGCTCATAATGCTGCCTCAAATACAATATAAAGGAACTCTCCAATAAACTAATCTGATAGGAGAAAACAAAGAACAGTTCTTCTTGTAACAATAAAATTGTGCAATTTTCCAGTGAAAGTTATGAAAGCGATTTTGCACAATTAGGGGGCTGAAATGTCAACAATACTCTATTATGTGAGAGAGCGGGGCTAGTTTTCACACTTTTTTAAACCATGGAATATATTTCACTTTTACACTGAAAAAAATGTTTCGCTGAATTTAATAAAAAAAATTATCGTATGTGGTTGCATTCAATTGATTGATTTTACCTACATTTAAACAAATGCATTAAGTTGAACTAAAATTGATTAAGTTCAACTTAATGCATTTGTTTAAATGTATGTAAAATCAATTGAATGCAACCACTTACGATAATTTTTTTTTTATTAAATTCAACGAATACATATACACTCAAAAAAACGAACTAGGAAGGTTGTGCATTTTACATAATATATTTATATTTAGTTTACTTATAATAATTGTGTTTGTTGACTTGAAATGTTTTTAAGGTCCACGTAATTATGTCTCAACAGTACAAAATCCTAACGTGTTGTCTAAACACAAACCATTACATCCAGAGGGTGGCAGTATAGTGCGACGCCAACTGCCATTTTGCCCTAACTTAATTTGATTGTGTTCAATCTGCATAATATGTAAAATTTAAGTTTACTTAATCTGTTTGTGTTGGATTACATGAATGATTTGTGTTGCATTAACTTAAACTGGGCGGTGCTTGTTAGTTCCCAGCATGCTTTGCATATGGTTGAATTAAGAGAGAATAAATTTTAAAATTAAGTGTTATTTTATGTTTTTTTTTAGAAAATTAGAAAAGGGGAAGACTTGATAGTGTGTAATTGTGTTTAATGTTCAATTACATTGGAATTATTAGAACCATTTAAATTACAGTGGGTTACCATTGTGGAGAAGTGTGGAGCATTTTGTTTGGCTGTGGACTGATTTGGTTACTTTCAGCTACTTTTGTTGAAGTAGCATGTAAATCTTAGCATTTAAGATGCTAATATGTTCTACTGCTAGCAAATAGTTAGCTATAGTCTATCAATTTAATTATGTGTCACTTAAATAAATGAAATATTAATGGATGAATGAAAATAGCAAACATATAAGTTGAATGCAAATTAAGTAAATTAGTTGGTCCAAAACATTGAAAATTAGTTGGGCTGACACTATTAAATTAACTTGTGTCCAACCATAGTAAATAAGTTGAATCAACCTTAATAAATTAAGTTGACCCAACGTAAGTACATTAAATTGGAATAACAGAATTGCATAATGCTGAAATAAAGCAAGTTAATCATGTGGAAATCCTTTCCATGATTTTTTTATGTTCATTCAAAGAGTTATTTTTAGTAATATTTAGAGATGATCACTTGAAACAAATTAGGTTTAATTGATTATCCATACATCATTATTTTTTTGAAAAATCATGTTTAAATGTGAGCATCATAATCTATCAGGCTTTTGAGGAATGGTTATATGTTCATCTCTCACTAATTGCATTGCACTGCATTATATATTTTAAAACTACAGACCTTTAATCATAAAACTAAGCATTTAATTATCATCTATAAGACATTATTGGGAGATATAGAGTGGCGACTGATATTTATATGCATTTTATGTAAGTAGTCTGTTATTACAAGCTATCAGAATCAGTATCATTATCAGCATTTGCCCCAAACTGCATTTTTTTGATGCTCATACAAAAAAATTGAGGCACAACAAAAAGACCTGCTTAAAAAAAAAAAAAAAAAAAGTTTATAAGTTAAATAAACTTTTCCATTTAATTTTTTTTTATATGTCAGGCTTTACAGGGTTAAAATTAAAAAGGTAATTATGAAGCATAAAATATGAAAAAGCTATAGTTGTAGAGGATATTGTTAAAGCAAGTCAATGGAAATTGTTTTATTGCTTTGCTACATTCAGCTGTTTAAACACCATGTTTATGCGTTAAAAACATTCGAAGGCCATTGCCAGTGAGGTAAAAAGATAGACAGCGAGTTTATAACAAAAACAATAGAGCTTATCTTTTGTTTTCCATCACTATCTGTCACCTTTCATCTCTCCACCCACTACACAGCACCAAAAAGAACTAACTTTTCCTTGACCTCAAACGTGCAATAAATATTCGACTTTATCCTGACAAAAAGGATATTTATAATTACACTATAAACTGATCAAACCCCTTTCGGTTTGAATACAAAGAATTAGATTTGAGAACTGCAGCAAAAGGGGACTATTTTCAATGAACAACGACTTTAGGCCTGTTCCTCACAAAAAAATATCATATGACTTCAGAAGACTTATTGTGCATGAGCCATATTTTTAATATAGGTACATGGTGTTGGTGTTTTTTTTGGCAGAATATTATGGAAAAGATATAAGGCTTAAAAAATCTGCTTTTGTGTTCAACAGAAAAAATAGCAGCAGTGTGCGTGTTTTAAAAGACTGAGGCTTAGTAAATAATGACAGAATCTAACTTTCTGTTCAGTTAATGACTAAATGTTCTGATCGAAGCCCCAGAGGACCTATTATTTGTTTTGATCCTTTCTCAATCACCTCGCTATCCTTTTGTGTTCCCCAAATTGTGTTTTTGCATGTTTTGTGCATATGTCGGAAAGTTGGAAACTAAGGAAATGGATGCGAGGGTTATAACAAAAAGCTTGGGACAAATTGGAACCCATATCTGGGCTGGACATCCCTAGAGTCTAAACAAGCAATGTTCCTTATTCCCCAAGCACTCGGGCTGGCGGGCGGGTGACTGATTAGAGCACGCGTGCCCAGACATGTCCCTATCGGTCTGGCCGCCGGCCAGTCAGTGGGCAGCCCACCCTGGCGTTTGATCTGGGGGTTTGGCTCCAGTCAGTCCCGGCATTGTATCCCAAACAATGCACCCCAGACCTACTGAACTCCATAAACATATCCCTTTGTGGGCTTTTCCTCGAACTCAGGGTGGGGGACACCCGCTGCCAGGAAGAGGGACTCCTATCCAAAAAAAGAATGCTGTGCCTCCCTCTTTGGGCCTGCTGACTGGGCATTCCTGCCTGTAACCTCCAGGGAAAATCAGCAAATTCAGAGGCCATTGAATCATAAAGGTGCGTACCGGTTCATGATGATGAATAAAAGTAGCAGTCAGCTGTTGATTCTGTGCTAAAAGAGTGCTGTTTCTTTCTCTTTAGAACTGATATTGTGCATATTATATCCTAATTATATCCACATATCCTAATTTGAAGGGTTTAAGCAATATTTTTCAAGCTTGTTCAATGAATCATAAATAATTTTGGCACATGCACCTGTGGAACAGTCCTTTAGACACAAACAGTTTACAGGCGGTAGACAATTAAAGTCACCGTTCCGATAACTTTAGAATCCCCATGAAATCAAAATTGATGGATTTATGTTGCATTACGGTTATCTATAGCTTTAGTTTGCTCCAAAAATCTACAAATTCGCATTTAGAAGATATAAGCATTCAAAATTTAGTCTCTCACTTCTGCCAATATGGATCAATGATTTTGATGACATCACTCTGCACTTCAGCTTCTCTGATTTTCCGTCCAATCAAATGCTCTCTAGAATCTGAAGCTCCGCCCCCTACATTATAAATAGACGCTGAAGCTGCGGCTGAAACTGGTCACTTGTTCACACATTTACTATTTTCTACATGGAATATGGCACATCTTGCACTATAAAGGGAAAAGGGAATGAATGAGACAGTGTAAATATGCTTTACATTGGGGAGAATGAAGTCTGGTTTCACATTAGTGTCCCCGTGAACCTTTCACAGCTCCGGTCCAGAGACACGACAGCACAGAGAGGATCATATGATCAAGTCACAGACCACAACACGTATCGGATCCATTTGAATTCTGCACAGAATGCCATATTTTAAAGCGATATAGAGGAGATTAGGAGGAAAATGCGGCTTTACTGAGCTCAATGGCTCTGGCCGAGCTGTGATGTAAACGGAACGCTATTGGCTATTTTAAAAAGGGGAGGAGTTATTTGACATGTCCCGCCCGCGATATTTTTTTTCCCAGAATGGTAGGGGAAGACTCATGAATATTAATTAGGGAAGTCATCCCTGATTGGTCTGATGACCTACCCCGAACCCCACCCCTAAACCTACCAGCCACTGGGGGTCTGATGATCTACCCCTAACCCCGGCCTAAACCTACCCGTCACTGGGGTTAGGACCAATCAGGGATGACTTCCCTAATTAATATTCACAAGTCTTCCCCTACCATCCTGGGAAAAAAAATATCGCGTCCCGCCCTGTCTTACTGTTTCAGTGGAAATTACGTCAACACAATGAATAAAACAGTTTCAAGGCACTTCAGTGGGCCTTTAAACATTAAAGAGACCTTTCTTCTAATACTAAGACGCCTGAGACACAGAAAGGACAGCTGATCGACCTTGCAGTGCCAAACCACATGTAACCAAATATTTACATATTTCATTCAAATATTTATTCATGGTCAGAAATTCGCTGGAAAAAAAGCAGCTGAAAGACGTTTCTTTTAAACTTACCATTAACCTCCCTGTATTATGTTTTATCTTCCGATTCATTTTGCTTAATATATTCGTGTAAATCGGTGGCCCAGTATAAAGTGTACTCAAGTAAATCAAGTTTTTTGTTTAGGTGAAAAAAGCTGTCGTTATTACTCCAGGCCTCCAGGTGTCGCTGTTGCCTGAAGCTGCGCATGCTCAGATCACAGCAGTCGATCAGCTGACCGTGAGTGAAGCCTTTGGAAAACACTGTGGTGTCATTATGAATATCAAATCCTAAGACTGATTCTTTGGAAATTATTCAGTTGAATTTACTCAATAATCGTCGTGTCATCTCGTTCACGTTGAAATCAGGTAAGACCGCTGGAGAAACGAGAAGACCGCAGTTTGTGTGATCGTGTTGAAACGTCTGCAGCTTTAGCTGTATTTGCTAGTGTGGATTAGAGCTGCCTGAGGTTCATCTTGTGTTCATATATGCTTTAAAATGAACTAATAATGTGTTTTCAGTTTGTCACATGATATTATATACATCTCAAATGTGTCTCAGTGTCGATTTGAGTGTATTTGTCCAGTTATCTTGCACTATGTGTATGAAGTACTGCGTGTTTACACTGTGATGTTTGACCCATCGGCAGCCTGTCACTGATGATGATCTGAAATATGATCAAACATATGATAGTGACTATAGTGAGACAGATCAGATGAGATTATTACTCTAATCACAGTGTCCATCATCAGATTCAAGGTCGCTCTGATGGGCCTCCGCTTCAACTCGTGACTGTCAAGTGTCATTCATTCATTTTGAGGAAATGAGTCAATAAAGTTCAGGATGCCCATGATGTCCAAAATTAATATTCTCTCGTTCTTACTCTCAAAATACATTGTTCCCATTATTTGAAAGTTCCCATCAAATACCATTTATATTCAAAAAGTGATATTTTCAGGTTAAAATGTATATAAATGTGAAGTGGAAGTGTATATTTTAAGTTCTGTATGTCAGGGTCTCACTGTCATGGAAAACCTGGCAATATCATGGAAGTTTTTAATTGTGTTTTATGTAAATTTTGTTTTTTCAGGCTTGCAAATCACATTTTTATAGAAATGAAAATGTCTATAATCAATATATATATATATATATATATATATATATATATATATGTTCTACTCTAATGTATTTAGTCAGGAAGATATTGCGTGAAAAATTGTCTGCCAAGTTATTGTGAATCATTTTGTCTGTTTTGGGTCTTTTTAGTGATATCAGAAATAAGTTTAATTTAAATCTTTTAATACACATAAAGTACATTTTATTTATTTCACATTAATTCAGTAATTCATGCAAATTGACATCCATGCCAGAAATCTTTACACAATAATTTCTAAAAATAATAGAAAACCAAATATTAAATGAAAAATATAAATGTATATTTTTATTTTCTTGAAAATCCTAGTGTTTCTAAATTAATTTCTGAAAACAAACTGTATGTATTGTTCAGGCATATATTAATGTAAGTATTGTTGCATTTTCTTGATTTATTTATCTGAATGTTTGTAAAGCACTGCCTTAAATATCTTTGTTCGAGTTGGTACTGCAGTGTGAAGTTTGTACATTTCGATGTTTATTAATGCCTGCCAACATCTTTCTGCTCTAGACTCTTCATTACTTGTTCCTCAGCAGCCATGACAGAGTTCTGGTTGATTTCGGCTCCTGGAGAGAAAACCTGCCAGCAGACATGGGACAAACTAATGACGGCCACAACTCGCACCAACAATCTGTCCACTAACAACAAGTTCAATATTCCTGATCTCAAGGTCATATTCTTTTCCTCTTCCTCTTTTTACAGTCCGAGTTAAGGAGCCTTTTGAGCTCTGGTATTACTGATTTCTTTTTTTTACACAGCTGATCAGCTTTTTCACAGCTGATTGATTATAAGATATATACATTTATGTAGCCTAAAAACTGTTGTAGCCTAAACGGTTGTGTGTAATAAATTCTATGAAATATTACATATTTATTTCTAAAGCTTCTTTTTGTAATGTCTATATGATGCTTTTCTCATTTAACACAATAATGATTTTAAATGATCCTTTGGGGGTAATTTATTCAGCCAATTTGTGATTAATTAATCGGCACATCATGTAATTAATTAGATTAAAAATTGAAATCGTTAATATTGTGAAAAATTATTACAATTTAAAACAGCTGTTTTCTATGTGAATATACAGTAAAGTGTAATGTATTTCTGTGATCAAAGCTGAATTTTCAGCATCATTACTCCAGTCTTCAGTGTCACATGATCCTTCAGAAATCACTCTAATATGATGATTTGATGTTCAAGAAACATTTATGATTATTATCAATGTTGAAAACAGTTTTTTACATTTTTATTTCATGATGCTATGATGAATAGAAAGTTCAAAAGAACAGCATTTATATGAAATCTAAAGATTTTTTAACATCAAACACTACCCTTCAAGAGTTTGGGGTCAGTAAGAATTTTTATTTTATTTTTGGGGGAAAGAAATAAAATAAATCAATACTTTTATTCATCAAGGATGAGTTAAACTGATCAGAAGTTACAGTAAAGACATTTATAATGTTAGAAAATATTCTATTTTAAATAAATGCTGTTCAAAGAATTTTGAAAAAATATTGTACACAACTGTTTTCAACATTGAAAATAATAATGAATGTTTTTTGAGCATAAAATCATCATATTAGAATGATTTCTGAAGGATCATGTGACACTGAAGACTGGAGTAATGATGCTGAAAATTCAGCTTTGATCACAGGAATAAATTAGTTTAAAATATATTAAAATAGAAAACAGTCATTTTATATTATATTTCACAATAATACTGTTTTTTTAATACATTTTTTTTATCAAATAAATGGTGAGCAGAAGAGACTTCTTTTAAAAACATAAAAAATCTTACCGATCTAAAACTTTTGACCAGTAGTGTATATATATATATATATATATATATATATATATATATATATATATATATATGGTATATATATACATATATACACACATACATATAAATATGCTTTTGTTTTAAATTGTACATCTCAAAACTATTAATACAACAATTGGTTTACTTTGCATCATTTAATTCTGTGAAAATGTTCACAGAAATCTTCACGTGATATTCTGCATGCAGGCTTTCTCTGAAAACAAAACTCAGCCTTCAAAAGTCTCAGTCCTATTCCCCAGTGTCGAGTGACCCTGCTGCCCTGTGTCGTCTTGACCAGTGCGTTTCCGCCTGACAGGATGAGAACAGAGGCGGCGCCACCCTAAGCTCCTGCTGTCTCTGTGGGCCGATGCTGATCAAATCCAGCACGGCTGTGTTTGTATTGCTTCATTATACTGGATGGTGATCAAAGTGTCTCTGTTTCTCTTCTCTGAACGCTGCAGGTCGGGACATTAGATGTCCTTGTGGGGCTGTCTGATGAGCTGGCCAAGTTGGACTCTTTTGTTGAGAGGTAAAGTTTTTTTCTTTCTAGTAATAATATATCAATGCTCAATGTCAAAACACCTTGTGTCTGTCAAACCGTGTGTTTCTTTACTTCGGTGTGGTGAGGAATCTCATATAGAGGTGAGGTTATCGTGGCATCTGCCTAAAATTATTTATTAAGAGTTTGTTGATGCACTACATTCTCTTTCCACAATCATATTTAAATTTCATGATTAATGTCTTATCCATAGATGTGAGAATCTCTCTCTCTCTCTCTCTCTCTCTCTATATATATATATGTATATATATATATATATATTATATACACATATATATATAAAACCTTATATTATTCCTGTTTGTCAATATAATTTCCACATAAGAGGGGGATTTGAGCTTGTGTTCTGTGCACAAACGCACTGTTGTTTTACAGTATGTCTACTGCACACCAGACAATATTTTTAATAGTTATTTAAATCTATAGACAGCCATAATGTTCTCACTTTTTCAAAAAGCCCTTTATGTGATGTGATCTGAAGTAATTTTACCAACTGAAACTGGGCTTCTTGGACACCTCAGTGTTTCTGAATCATCTGATAGATGTGATGTTTTGATGAATTCTGTGTCCTGGCCTGGACCATCTCCAATCTTGGAGAGAGAGAGTTTTCAGAGAGCTGTGATGTCTTTTGATGCGTTCACAGTGTGGTGAAGAAAGTGGCTCAGTACATGGCCGACGTGTTGGAGGACAGTCGAGATAAAGTCCAGGAGAACCTCCTGGCAAATGGAGGTAAGAATCACTGGTATCGGTGACATGAAATGGGATCTTACGCTGTTGCTGGTTTTGTTGAATTTATTCTTGTTTTCCATGCTGTGTTTTAGTCGATCTGGTCACCTACGTCACAAGATTCCAGTGGGACATGGCCAAGTACCCTATCAAACAATCCTTGAAGAACATTTCTGAGATTGTATCCAAGGCAAGTGATCTGATCCAATGATTTCTATATGAATTATGGAACTAAAATCCACAATGACACTTCGTTTACCACTGATTGCTTACAGTGAAATTAAAATCAGTGCAACATTACATTACAATATTGCTTAATTTCATGTATCACTCGTTGGGAATGTATTTTGAATATGTGATATCTCAGCCCTATTTAACATGTATTATTGATATGGAGTCTTACTGTTATGATTGGGGTTTCTGGTGCTTGAATGACACCTCAGATGCTGTTTTAAACGAAACTCTCTCCCCCTGCTGTTCAACAGCAAGTCTCACAGATTGACAACGACCTGAAGGCTCGAGCATCAGCCTACAACAACCTAAAGGGAAACTTGCAGAATCTAGAGAGGAAGAACGCGTGAGTAAATCCAGACGTTTCAGATTAACTCAGGTTTATTTTAAGGGGGTTTATTTCACATGCATTATTTTGGTTTTATTTTATTATACATTTAGTAACTTTAGCTGGAAACCTTTTATTTGTTTAGATGCATTGATATCAACTATACTTCAAAATATACGATGCAACTTAAAATAAATAAATTGAAAATTATTACCTGTTATAAATTCTGAAAAGAACAGACTTCAAGAAAGTAGTCAAAGAAGTCATAATTTCTATGTTAGGGTGAACTATTCCTTTAAGAAAAGCACAGCTTTAAGGAATGACTTATATAGTCATGGTTTTGGAAAGCGTTTTCTAATGAACCGATGTGATTTTTGTGCTCGCCAGAGGAAGCTTGCTGACCAGGAGTTTGGCTGATATTGTCAAGAAAGATGATTTTGTGCTGGACTCTGAGTACCTCATTACTATGCTGGTGGTGGTCCCAAAGTAAGTGACATATTACAAAACAAAAATAGCCTCTTTGTGCATGCTCACAAAACTATTTTGTTGAATTTTTCTCATGCTGACAGCTTATTTTCTTAACCCTTCAGAACAAATTATACCGACTGGCAGCGCACTTACGAGACTCTTTCAGAAATGGTGGTGCCACGATCTACAAAGTAAGCAACTTCCAACAATTCTGTCGGTTATTTACTTTTATTTCCCTGGAAGTGTGTTGTGTGTCAAAGGGATCATGCACCTAGTCACAAAATAGAAATGAAGGAAAAAGTAATAAGACCATGTTGTGTTTTGACTTTAGATAATCAAATTGTTTATTTTAATAGTTTTAATATGGTGCATTTTTAAAAGGTGTTTCTTTGAACAACTAAAGATATTATATTGGGATTTTGAACCTTATATACAAAAGGTTGTTTTGATTTCATATGACTAAAAGGCATAATCAATATGTGTCTGAAGCTTGAGGAGAACATATTTATACACTTAAAATTAGTCAAATTAGTAATTACTATTGCAGCAGAACAAACAGAAATCATTTTCCATCTGTCTGTAGTGTAAAATAAAAAAAAAATATTATGGGTGTCTCACTGGTAATTGTCATTTTTGTGATTAAAGTAATTTTTTGACTATTACTGATGCTAGTACTTTTGTATTATGAGTATAAATTAATGAGTATAAATTAATAACAGCCAGTTAACTTACTACAATGATGTATAATGTATCAATATAACATTTTTATGAATTTTCTTCATGTGAAATATAATTCTTTTGTGATTTTGAGTGAAATGTGACTAGGAAATGTAAGGTTCTCCCTGCTACACAAGCACTAAATATTAATGTTATTTTCTTTCTGGCAGTTTGCTGTTTGAGGATCATGACAGCGGCCTGTTTTCCGTCACACTCTTCAGAAAGGCCATCGATGACTTCAGACACAAGGCCAGAGAAAACAAGTAAACAGCCAATTTCAGCTCCACCATGCGGTCATGAATCACACCGTGTAGATGTCTGACAAAATGTCCAGTTTAAGTCTTAATGCCTTAGTCATCCCAGTGTCTGCTTTGCAGGTTCACGGTTCGTGACTTCCAGTACAACGAGGAGGAAATGAAAGCAGATAAAGAGGAGATGACCAGACTCTCAACCGACAAGAAAAAGCAGTTTGTATGTATCGGCTAGATGGATCCTCAAAGCAACTGGATTGGTACCACATCATTTGAACTCTTAAATACATTTGTCCTCTGCAGGGTCCGCTGGTTCGATGGCTGAAGGTGAACTTCAGTGAGGCTTTTATTGCTTGGATCCATATTAAGGCTCTGAGGGTCTTTGTGGAATCAGTGTTGAGGTAGAGTCAACCAAACATCTCTTTGGGTTCTTAGAGAGCACATATCTGGAGGAATCAAATTATTCTCGAGTTTTCTTTTGAAATAATAGTTTATTGTACTATGCCAACTTTAACTTTCAAAACTTACACAACCTCCTACCCAATCCAAAGAGAGTATTTTTCACATCAGGTTTATTTTTGTAAATATTTCACAATTTAGCATTACAGAGAGGCTCTTTTTAAAGAATGGGACAGTGAAAACTAGACTTAAGACAACATTTTATGATTATTTACTCTAAATAAACAGATATGGATTGCCAGTGAACTTCCAAGCAATGCTGCTACAGCCCAACAAGAAGAACATGAAGAAACTGAGGGAAGTTCTGTACGATCTTTATAAGCACCTGGACAGCAGCGCGGCTGCTATTATTGACGTAAGTTTACTGTTGGCCCTAGGCTGTGTTTTTGTGACGTGTGGTTTAGATAATATAATAAATTATTTTAGGTTTTGTGGCATTTACAGCATTTTTGCGCAACAGTCGCGTTCCAAAAGTAAAAAATCCATTGGTTATTGCCATATTGATAACATCAGTAGTTTCCACAGGATTTTGTGAGACTTCGTTCCTTCTAGGGCAGGGGTGCAAAACTCTGCAAAGCTCTGCAGAGTTTAGCTTCAACCCTCATTAAAACCTGATCCAGCCAATCAAGTCCTTCAGGCTCAGGTGTTGGAGCAGGGTTGAACTAAACTCTGCAGGGCTGTGAGTTTTGCACCCCTGCTCTAGGGGGTTCTGGGGGCACACCAAGCTCCCCTGCATTCATTCACTGTGATTTGAGCCTTTCTGAGATGCAGAAAACACCAGATCATGAGCTTATCGCATTAGCAAAGTGCGCACTTCGCTTTGAAACACGCATATACTTATTTAATTAAATCACAGTCTTTTGCGATTTGGTAAGGCCACAAAGCCATTTCACGTTTTTGATTTTAGTTTGTTTGACGGATACTTTGCCAAAGCAATGGTGCAAAATGTTTATTATGTTATCTTTATGTTATTATGAGAAGTTTTAAGATATTTTCATTCATTATGAAACTCTGGCGGCACAGATTAGACTGGCAGGCCGACATAGTTTAGGTAATTAATAGAAAACACTGTGATATATAAACCATTCAAGTTTTGCGCTGCTGAAATTTTGTAGAAATGCTACTGCATTTTACTGTTGTGGCCTGTTTAAAATCAGCATGAAACAGAGTTTGCGATTAGTCTTTTGTTCCCTACTGTGACGTATATCTGTGTAAAACCGCTTCTGGAACAAGAAAACATATAGGGTGGGACTTGATTTTGTTCATGGAGAATTGTGGTTTGATATTGGTCAAGCTCATTTGAGTGACAGTTTGTCAAAAAGATTTCGAGGCACACGAATAAAAATGAAAATAATGATGTGAACGGATAAATAACTTAGCCAATTTTGATTTCATGGTGACTTTAAATAAGCTGTCTTTTTCCTGTTCCAGCAATCTGCCATGGACATTCCTGGCTTGAACCTCAGCCAGCAAGAATATTATCCCTACGTGTACTACAAAATCGACTGCAACCTGCTGGACTTCAAATAGAAGAACCATACTCAATCATGTGCCCCTCTTTTTGTCTCTGTGAATAAATCTAAGTTAAATTAAACTGTATATTGCTGAACTCTCGTTCTAGTCACCCTGTCATGCATGCTCATTCATATTCAGAGATGCTTCTCATTGCTGTTCATCAATGACGGCAGGAGAGTATCTATATCTGCCGCCCCTAGTACGTTGTTTACATTTTCTTTTTTTAAAGAATATCATTGTGTTATCATATGTGCTGGTGAAAGAAATGTATGAATTTTAAGTCATTCCACTAATTTTTTGTGACCTGTAGTAGTTACATTTAATGTTAGTGATAGACTGTGTGTGAACAGCTGTGTTTTTAACCTTTATTTTTTTAAATGTACCAGTCCAGTGGTCCATTTAAACAAACAAAACGAGAGAAAAAATTGTTACAAAGATGCAATATAAATGTGATGTTATGTACATTTGGTGTTTTAAAGAGTTATATGTGCAAAATTATTGTCATGGAACCAAAATATAAAATGAATAAGTACATAAAATGTGTAGTGGTTTTTGTTGTTGAAGCACATTTACCAAGTAAATTTGCATTTCCAGAAGGATTGCAATAAAATGCTCAAATAAATGCAGGAAAGAAGGCACTTTGGACTTCAATTAGATCCTTGCAAGTTAGATTTTGAATGAACGTTATAATAATGCAAGTTAGGGTGTGAGACTTAATTCTTTTTTAAAGTATATAAGGTATACTTAAAAAATGGATTGCAATTATGTTTTTACTCTCCAGATGTTTTTTGTTACGCCCCCATTTGCAGCTAGAAAAAACTTACAAGAAAATTCCTTTAATTAAAGACAATGACTTTAAAATATCCATAAATAAATAAAAAGAAATAATGCTTTGCAAGAGAAATATTTTAAAGTACAGTGGGGAGAACAAGTATATGATACACTGCTGATTTTGCAGGTTTTCCCACTTACAAAAGCTTGTAGAAGTCTGTAATTTTGATCATAGGTACTCTTCAACTGTGAGTGACGGAATCTAAATCCAGAAAATCCCATTGTATGATTTTTAAGTAATTAATTTGCATTTTATTGCATGACATAAGTATTTGACACATCAGAAAAGCAGAACTTAATATTTGGTATAGAAACTTTTGTTTGCAATTACAGAGATCATAGGTTTCCTGTAGTTCTTGACCAGGTTTGCACACACTGCAAGAGGGATCTTGGCCCTCTCCTCCATACAGACCTTCTCCAGATCCTTCAGGTTTCGGGGCTGTCGCTGGGCAATACGGACTTTCAGCTCCCTCCACAGATTTTCTATTGGGTTCAGGTCTGGAGACTGGCTAGGCCACTCCAGGACCTTGAGATGCTTCTTACGTAGCCACTCCTTTGTTGCCCTGGCTGTGTGTTTCGGGTCGTTGTCATGCTGGAAGACCCAGCCACGACCCATCTTCAATGCTGTTACTGAGGGAAGGAGGTTGTTGGCCAAGATCTTGTGATACATGGCCCCATCCATCCTCCCCTCAATACAGTGCAGTCGTCCTGTCCTCTTTGCAGAAAGCATCCCCAAAGAATGATGTTTCCACCTCCATGCTTCACGGTTGGGATGGTGTCCTTGGGGTCATCCTTACTCATTACTCATCCTTCTTCTTCCTCCAAACACGGCGAGTGGAGTCTAGACCAAAAAGCTCTATTTTTGTCTCATCAGACCACAGGACCTTCTCCCATTCCTCCTCTGGATCATCCAGATGGTCATTGGCAAACTTCAGATGGGCCTGGACATGCGCTGGCTTGAGCAGGGGGACCTTGCATGCACTGCAGGATTTTAATCCATGACAGCGTAGTGTGTTACTAATAGTTTTCTTTTAGACTGTGGTCCCAGCTCTCTTCAGGTTATTGACCAGGTCCTGCCGTGTAGTTGGATGATATTTTGCCGTGTAGTTGGATGACATGAGGAAGGCTGATCCCTCACCTTCCTCATGATCATTGATGCCCCACGAGGTGAGATTTTGCATGGACGAGAATACCCTGACCGCGGACCAGACAGAAGTTGTCGGCGATTCTTTCTTTTGTAAAGTCATGCAATGTGAAAACCCCTGTCGCCAATCCATCGTGCAGTGTGAACACAGCAACTGAATGTTACCCCAGATAGTCGTGCAGTGTGAACTCGGCATAACGTGAAACCAGACTTTATTCGTCCCAATGAAAAGCATTACACTGTCTGAATCTATCCCTATCCCCTATAGTGCACTGTGTGCCATTCCATGTAGAAGATAGTAAATGTGTGAACAAGTGGCCGAATTTCGTATAAAGTAGAACGGAGCTTCAGATTCTAGTATTTGATTGGACAGAAAATCTGATGAGAAGCTGAAGTGCAGTGAAATCATCAAAATAATTCATCCATAATGGTGGAAGTGAAAGATTGTAAGTTTTGAATGCTTATATCTTCTAGATTTTTGGAGCACACTTAGGCTATAGATAACCGTAGGCTAACATATAGTACATACTAAAAGCCAAAAAAAAAATTTTTTTTTGATTTCATGGGGACTTTAAAAACGAAATAGCCTAATGAAATCTGCCATATATAGGCTACAAGTAAAACTTAAATAATATCTGAATCAAAAGCTGACAAGAATAGGTGATTCAAGGGGTAGGCTATAGCCTAATAGGCTACGCATTGAATCGCACTATCACGTTAATAAAGATCCAATTATAACCTAAATATATAATATAATAATATTTAATAACTAGTAGCTTTCAGTCTTGTCTGTTAATGAGTGCTGAAATCACACGCGCCCGTGTTTATATGAATGCGTGTTGAAGATGACGCGCAACACCGCCGCGTGCGTCTCCGCAGATGTGCTGATCCCCGCGCGAGAATGCCCGCAGCTGCAGATCTGTGCTCGCGCGTGTGAGGATGATCACGGGCTCGATGGGCTGCGGGGGAAGCAGATCCGCCGCGATCGAACCCCGGTATTACGAGAGCAGGGACACCGAGTCGACGTGGCTCACGAGCACGGACACGGAGACGCAACGGGCAGCCGCCGGTAACGGGACCGGCGAGAGCGCGAGCGCGAGCGAGAATGAGAAAACAGCAGCAGCAGCAGCAGCAGCCGGATCAGGTCAGACACGATCGTCTTTATTAAAATCAGACAAAATATAGATAATATAGAAATGACTAGTGATACACCCAACATGGTACCGTTCATGAAAATATAAAATATCATTCATATTCGTTGTAGCATATCTTACTGTATATTAACATGGTGATCTGACACCCTCAATGAGGCCCATACTGTATATACACACAGAACTAATAGAAAAATAGAATATAGGCCTACCTAACAAATATTTACCATAAAAGTGTCCAAATCCAGTAGTTAATGAACACTGTGCTAATTTGCTATTAGTCACAATTTCAAGCATTAAAAACTGAAGCTTTTAGATGAAAAAGTTCAATTCAATCCAAACGTTTGTCTGGTTGTGTATCAGTGGTTTTCACTTGGCCTCGAGACTTAAAATGATTTAAAATAAGACAAAACACGCATTATATATATATATATATATATATATATATATATATATATATATATATATAAAATATAAAAAAATCATGGTGTTTCTTGTTTTGGTTGACACTCACTGTTTCCTTTTAAAAAGCAGTATTCCCACATATATTAATTAAAAGGCATGTAAATGAATAAAATCTTAAAACTTCATAGGCATGTTTATCATGAATACATATTTTAGTTATGACAAGTTCTAAAATATTTTTTTGGGTAGAAATTATGAGTATATAGGGTAGAATTGTGAGTATATATATATATTTGGGTAGAATTGTGAGTATATATATATATATATATATATATATATTCTACAATTTCTATATATATATGTGTGTGTGTGTGTGTATATATATATATATATAATTTTAATCCTTATAAATCATGAATGACTGGAAAAAGAGCCATGTAAATTTATTGGCTAAATAGATTGGGAACCCTGAGAAAACTTCCAGAATCCTGAAATTTATAAAAGTATTTTAATTTTATTTATAATTAATGTTATTATAATTTTTTTATTATTGACATCTACATTTTTTACATTTGTTAAAGATTTGGTAAAACAGTTAATTATTTTATTTATGATAATGCAATGAAACATGCCAAATTGTGCCAACATAATTTTTGGCCTGGCTGTCATACAAAAACATTATGAACACGTTACACAGTCTAAAGTCCTTGGTTGTAGTCTTTTTCCTGTGAGTTTTTTTTCTTCTTTGGCCACTACTATTAAAAACCAATACTACGGCTAAGGAGCCTTTGGAGTCACAAAGCTTGAGATCCTTTGGTGCAAAGAACTTCTGTGCTGTTGTTGTTGCTGTAAAGGTCAGAGGGAAGAGAAGCCCATGACGGGGACCAGAGGCTCTTCTGCCAAAGAGAAGAAGCTGGTGAACACCGGCACACAGTGTGGCAGACGCGCCACGCTCACCGACAGCACCCAGAGGAGACCAGCACACAGAGACGAGGTCAGGAGCATCATCACTCATCACGAGTCACAATTCACCTCATAAACAAAAAAAGATATATTTCACCCAAAAGTGAAAATTCTGTCATTACTCGCCCTCATGTCGTTCCAAACCCGTAAGACTTTCGTTCATCTTCAGAGCACAAATGAAGATCTTTTTGATGAAATCTGAGAGCTTTCTGTCCCTCCATTGACAGCTACGCAACTACCACTTTTTTGATGCTTCAAAAAGTTCATAATCATTGGTTCAAATGTGCTGCATAACACGAGAATGAACCTCATTGGTTGCATATGGATTGAATGAATCTCATATTGAATGAACCTCAATGCATATGGATTATTTCTTTCTTTTGATGTTGGGTTATATAAAGATGAGCTGGACCTTTTATCTTCATCTATCATGCATCTTATACCAGCATGCAGTGCATCTTTATAGGCTGATATTCTTGTCTTGCAGGTTAAAAGTAAATCAAAGAAAATCCCCCAGCCTGAAGGGGTTAAAAGTGTCCGTCCGGCGGTCAACGCTGAGCTGATTCCTTGACATGAGAGTTTGTGGAAGAGTCGCCGCTGTCGAACACAATCACAGTGCCACAGTCAAACGAGGGACTTTCATTGTAATTAAATGCACATTAAATCAGATGGCAGATTTGATCTAGTTCCGTCTGTCTGTCTGCATGTAAACGTCGAGCGCTGGAGCAGATGAAGACCCTAACATGCTGCAACACGTCTCATTTTCAACTGGATCAAGCCTTTATAGAGCTGCATCCGTTTCTGAAGTACTCAGATGTTATTTATTTAAGATAAGTTAATTTTGACAATATCGTTGTTAATTTTGAATATTTTCCTGGTATTATGTATTTGCCATCAATATTGTGCAGGTTAGTGATATTCTAGTGCCTAATGAGTCTGTTTGATAATGAAGATACACAGATGTCTCAGGTTGTGACTGTATGAAATGAAGACACATCCAAACATAACACTGTCTTGCTCCTCTGAATGGAAACGGTTTGGTTTCCAGTCTGCAGACTGGTTTATTTATGATTTAGTAAAGTGACATGTTTGATTTGAATCGGTCAATTTATACATCATAATTATGACATTTTTTATAGGGACGCTGGGAAGGATTCCCCGAGTAAAAACAGCACAAGAATATTTTGACTTACTATTTTACTATAAAAACTAATCAATTGATAAAAAATAAAAGCATAATAAACATTCTAAAACTGAACAAGTTTCTTATCTTATAAATTACATTTATATTTCCACAGTGTTTGTTTGTCTCCATCATGTACTAGTGATAATAATATTGTAAAGTATGATGATTTTAGGTGTCATATGTGCAGCAGATCATATTTCACACCCAAATCAACTGAAATAAGTAATAAAATTGTATACAGGAAATTGGCCATGACATAATAGAGAATCTAATGAAGGGAAAAATCGACATAAAACTAAATAGATTGTTGTGATGTATTTTGTATAAAGCAGACGCTTCACATATAATTACGTATAAATGAGTAAAATTCACACCCCAATTATTATTGTATTTTTTTATTCTGGTGATCATCACTGGCTGAGAAAAAAAAGAAAAAAAATGACAGCCATAGATCAAAGTACCATGTGGACTGTTTCTCATGCAAGCACAATGCATCTGATTTTTTTTTACACATTTATTTACTGTACACGTTCCTAGTTTTTGATGTGTGTCAGAATGCATTTGTGCAGATGTTAAAATGCATGATCAGTTTTACTGCAAACAGACACATGATTTTGGACTGTATGTTAAATTGACTTGACGATATTGCAATGCTTAAAAAGGCAGTGTTCATAAGGCAAATCAATTGCTTTAAAGAGGGAATCAAGAGATACTTCACAGCTAATGAATCAAACGAACACCATCCCCACAACGCTGTCTCTCATGCACACTCATAGCAGTCTCTCATTTCACACTGGATTACTGAAGGACAAAGGCAACTTTACAAGATCTTGCTTCAATAATTTACCATTTTTCTATAAAATTAAACACTGATTGTTACATTTTATGATGATTAAAAAAAGAAACAAAGAGGACAGAAACAACTAGCAAAATTATAAGACGAGGTTGTACTGAAAACATCAAATGAATGTATATTATAAAACATTCTGCAACTCTGTATTCTTTATTTTACCACAACAGTGGAAGAAATAAACTTATCAAAAAAAGTAAGATCGGATTTATCAGCGGGTCCAAATATAAAAACACAAATCCCCAGATCATAAAATTGAGATAAAAAAGCTCTTTTACAGATGATGTCTTGGTAAATAGCTCTCAAAAAGAAACGCTGTAAATTAATATTTGACCCCAAAACGTGATTGACAGATCAGATTTAAGATTGCATTGACCTTTGACCCAGATCATATGAAATGAAATACCTCACTGTCTGAATGCTTGGGGAAATCTATTTCAATCATTAGTTTCTGAATGAGATTTTTGTCCCATTATCATCATCATCATGATAAACTAATCAAAATATCTCTCTAAATGACGATTAAAAGCTGTACACCCCAAAATATTACCTGACATATAAAGCATAAATTATGTAAAAATAAATGCAACTCTTAAAGTTTATAAACCCAGACTGACCTCATCATGCCTGCCAATAAATAAAATGGCGCATACGACTTGCATTTATCTTAAGTACATTTATCTTAAAGTCAATCAACATACGGATCATTTACAGTCAAATCACCGGGATATGAGTTACATGAGCTGTACAAATATATACACACCGCCAACATATACAAAAGTCACGAATAGAAAAGAATATCTCATGGTGTTTCTAATAGGATCCCAATTGATTTTCAGCTTGTGTTGAGTGACGTATTTGTGCTTATCGGTTTAAACGTCAGTAAACGAGACACACACAATAGATTTTAGACCTTTATACATTAAAGTCAACATGAACTCAAAACTGACTCTTTTCACTTTCTTAATGGATGTTCCTGGTCTTATTGTGAACAATATGCAAAGCCCGATCTGGCCTTTTTCTTGTTGAATACCCTGGATGGCAAGTCACGAGACAAGGAAGGATTGTGAAAGCAGTGAATACTCAATGTATTGTCCAGCCCTAACGTCACATTACGGACGTACAACGGCTTGTGAATATCATTTCATGCTGACTTCAAGACCTGTATGAAGACAGCTTTTACACTGCGCTTATGCTGCCTTCACGTGCTCTCGGAAATTTCCTACTTCCCACTTCTGAAGTCGTGATTACGAGCTCGTCGCATTCAGGTGCTTTGTTCTCGGAAAGAACCGGAATCATGGAGGACACCAGGTTTATTCCTGCCTATTTATTGGGAAAATCTAAATAAAGTCAAAATGATATGTAGCATCCCATTCGTTGACAACCATATAACAGTCACTGCACTATCTAGATTAGGAATTTCGGTCAAATACAGGCTATTTACACTGTGTATAAAACACACGCTTCAAATGATTATTTGTTTATGTAAATACACACTACTTTAACGACAAAACAAAGTGATATAGCTGTTGAGGAAAAAACTGAGCAAGCGTTCTCCCCTCCGCCGTGTTTAAAGTTTATGGCACGGCCAACTCGGGAACTTGGGTATACGACTTGAGAGGGCGTTCATGTCCAATTTTTAATTAGGAAACTCGTATTTACGATAATTCCGATAGCAGGAGAAGGCAGCATTAACTAGGGAAGCCCATTTCTGCCACATAAAAAAAAAAACTTAATTATGACAGTCATGAGACAAAAAGATTTTTTAAGTCATAATTTGGACGTTTTGGCCCTGGTTTCACAGACAGGGTTTAGATTAAGCCAGGATTAGGCCTTAGTTTAATTACGACATTTAAGTATCTTCTATAAACGTGCCTTAGATAAAAACATTACTGGTGTGCATCCTGAGACAAAACAATGACACTGACATATTTTAAGATATGCAAGTGCAAGTTTTTTTCAGTTAAAACAGATCAAACATGCATTTTAGTCTGGGACTAGACTTAAGCCTGGTCTGTGAAACCAGGGGATAATGTCATAATTTCTTAATTTTGATGTTTTATGTCATAATTACACTTTAGTAGCATGTCATAGTTATGACTTTGTTATGTCATAATTACGATTTACCAATTTTATTTAATAGAAATGGGCTTCCAAATTTAACCTGGGGTTATCGCCATTCTAACCCCTGCTTTTAACCCCGGGTAAGGGAACGTTTAACACTTGTAATTTAGAAGCACCGCTTTTTACCCGGGGTTATGAAACCCTTCTCTGGAGCAGGGTTAGTGCTACTTTTTCGTTGTTAACCCTGCAATGCGGTGCCGAATCAAAGATGGTCTTATTCAGGGCCGTCCTTAGAGCGGTGCAACTGGTGCGGCCACACCGGGCCCGGAAGGCGATAGCAAACGGTCCGAACTCGCACTGGTCCCTGCCCCATGCTTGGGACGACCTGGTCTTATTATTAGGAGATCCCAGCACTACCATTCGAGAAAGAGTAACAGCCAACTTGGATCACATGTGTCTTGATAACCAATCATATTACAGTCTTGATGTCATTGAACTGAATCCTACCTGTCGCAATATTGTCTGTGAATTCTCTTTTATAACAGTGGTATAAATCTAAAAAAGAAAGGGCCAGATTTACTAACAGCTTGCTCCAGCGCAAACCCTCTTTTGGTGTTAAAAAACTACTGTCATGATTTCCTAAAGACACGCATTTGTATGAGTTTCCCTTTCAAATGCAAAATGTATGGTAGGAGAGTATTTAAATGAAGGTTTGCACTCGTCAATTTACTGGTATTTGCGTCATTATTTCCTGCACAAAAAAGCACGTCTTAAACCTAACCTAAACCTACTTTGCCCTGTTTGGTAAATATGGCCCAAAATGTTTAATTTGATTGTTTAATCAAATGTTTAATGGCAAACATGTTGAAGATTAACCGATTGGCTGTCGCCTCATTAAATGAGAAGCTGTTTTCCCACAAAAGCAGTTTATTCAATGTAGTGAAGCCTCTCCTCCATTGACATCTATTAAAAAACGGCCTCCGGTCTCCTTCCCAGTACAGCAGCTTTATGCTTTTTTTGCTAGCCTTGGAGGGCTTGCCTTAAAGCAGCTTTGGCCAAACTCGTGCAGTGTGAAACATGCGGTGATAAACCGCCTTCCCACTATCTCCAACATTCGCATTGGATTGTCGCATTTAGTCCCCTAGTGGCAGTCGCACAGAACCTTGAAATTAGTAGCGAAACAGCCGTTGCTTTCCGTCATAATTATTACTTTTTATGCCATTATTTCGACCTTTTCATGTCATAATTTCAATTTAGTATCAATTTCATTTAGTATGTCATAATTTTGATTTAATATGTCATAATGACTTTGAATGTCAATTCCGATTTAGTATGTCATATTTTGGACTTTTTTCATAATTTCAACTTTTTATCTCATAATTATGACTTATATCATAATTTTGACTTTTTAATCTGATAATTATGACTTTTAGTCAAAATGATGTCATAACTTTTAGTCATAATTATGATTTACCAAAGAATTACTTTTTTAATCTTAGTGAAAATGAGCTTCCATACAATCGCCTGGATTTCTATTGAAATGTCTGGATTTGCTTGCAAAAATTCACTATACGTGAAAATTCAACGTGAAACGTGAAATACGATAACCCAGGATTGCGATCCAGGGTTAACTAATTAAATCGTGAAAAGGCCTAATGAGTCATAAAGTTGATTGATTACAGCACAGAATAGAAAATGGCCCACGTGTGGAAGAACTGCTACACATCCATTAGAGTTTATTGTCTCTGTACAACACGGCTGACGGACTGATCTCTCGCTTGACCAGTTCTAATCTATACAACTACAACAGGCTGACACACGGCGTGATCCGCGGCTAAACCTCATTGATAGTTCTCTCCGACGGCCGGTATTCTGCGCCCTTCTCGGATGCCATGCTGAAGGACTGAGTCTTGCGTTTCAAGCGCGCACGCTTGTTGGCCAGAGAGAGGCTGTGCTTGCCGGAGGCGATAATGTCGGAGATGAACTTCTTGCAGTCGACACAAACCTCCATGGTGTTCCAGTCTTCCATCAGATCTTTCGGGAGCTCCATTTCCTCCTGAGATGAGGACGACTGCCGAGTCTGCTTAGATAATCTTCGAGAGATGGAAAAGAGACGGTAAATATGAATATCAGCTCGTAGAGACGAGCTCTATGCTATGGAAGCTTAGAATAAAAACATAAAAAAGGTAATTGCGACTTTCCATCTCACAATTATGACTTTTTTTCCTCTCATAAATGTGAGTTTGGAAACACTTTACAATAAGGTTTCATCAGTTACCATTAGTGAACTACTTTAGTTAAAGGGATGGTTCGGAGTAATTTCAACCTAGGGTCCTTTGCACCATGACATCGAGTCAAACACCCCCCAGAAGCCTTTTTCCCCCTCGGTCGAACATTAATAAAGTTAGAGCTTATTTAGAGATATCAGCCGGATGCCTTAGTGCAGGCGCTAATGGATCCAAGGCTGCATCTCGTAAATTACCCCACTAATAATGCCCAGAATGCAAGGGCGTAGATTTGGTTTGAACATTGGGGGGGTTGAAGTTTGGGTCTGCATATTTTTCATGTGATCGTGGTATAAATATTGGGGGGGATGTAATGCATAGATTTAAATATTGAGGGGGTTATCTCCCCCCCAACCCCCCCACAAACTACGCCCCTGCCAGAATGGCACCAAACTTCTACAGTAGTACAAATAGGTTCTGTACTCATAAAACGAGGCATTGGAAAGTTTGTAAGTACATCAGGAGTTTATTTAAATAACACTTGCCTGATGGCTAATGCTACCGCTAACCCGAATGTCGAGGTCACTTCCGTGATTAGGGAAAAGCCCGTAAAAGTCCTGGCAGAAACATTGTGTGAACAATGTGAAACTAAGAGTGAACAACACTTCTACAGCATTTATTAAACTTTGTTAATGTTAATTTCAACATTTACTAATCAAAATGTGATAACATTAGTTAATGCACTAACATGAACAAAATGTGAATGACTGTATTTTTATGAACTAACATTAACAAAGATAAATATTGTAACAGACATATTGCTCATCGTTAGTTCATGCTAGTTAATACATTAACTAATGTTAACAAATGAGACCTTATTGTAAAGTGTTACCGCAAGTTTTTTCCTCACTACTGTTTTTATTTTGTTTCTGCCACAAAATAACAACATAAAAAAGGTAATTGCGACTTTTCATCTCACAATTCAGACTTTTTTCACACAATTGCGAGTTTTTATCTTACTTTTTTTCTCAGAATTGTGAGATAAAAAGTCACCTAAAATTACCCATTTTATTTTTTTATTCCGTGGCGGAAGCAAGCTTCCATTCTGTGCTGTGTTTTTGTACTTGGACATTGTGCGCTGAAGGCTGGGTCGATGGTGGCTCGTGCTGGGCTTCTCTGGCTTGTGGACGGGCTTGTCCCGTTTCAGTGTGGACGTGGACGGACCCAGAGAGTAAATGGGTAGACTGGCGTAGGGCTTCGATGGCAGCCGCATCTAGAGCAACAGAAAAGACTGTGATGAGCACAAAATGAGCTTCCATCAGCTCTCGAAGGACAGAACGTTCCAGACGTGATGAGATTTAAAGGCCCATTGTGACCTTGGAAATGGAGTCATGATGAGCTCACCACAAATAATGTCAAATGAGTATTACATGAAGTTATGTGAACATGAACGGTTTGTACAGATCGTGACTTACTTTTTTACAGCATTGTGAACACACAGGCCTGCAAAAGTCAAGAACAAGATGATACAGCATCACTAAAAATTTGTTTTTGACTTAGTACTTTTGTCTTGATATGTTGTAAATCCTTAAATGAGCACTGACTAAAAAGTTGGATGGCAAGTTATTTATTACCTTTTACAAAACTGGCAGGTGTAGGACCAGGTAAAGAAGGAAAATCGTTTAGTGCGGCAGCAGAAGCACAGCTGTGAAAAGACAAATATTAATGAATTAATACAGAGTTACTGAGAGTCATGCTCAATATTCACAATATATTTGCAATAATTTTGCTGCCAGACCACAAATAAGCAACATTGTAAATATGGCAATGATTTTAAAGCACTTTTTTTTCATGATTCTTCGTCGTCTCGTGACTTGTACGAGAGTGTTCAGACAGAGATATTTTAATAGTGTCTGATTCGAACTTCAGCAGTAAAAACAAGAGTTCAAGTTGGTGAGTTTGATTCATTTCTCTGAATCAGTTCAAAATGTCTCTTTCAGTGAATCGATTCAAAACTGTGATTCTACGATTCGTTCATTTCAACTCCAAATGTTTAAAAGTCTTTTTGTGGCATTTATCATGTATCAAAATGTTTTAGTAAAATATAATGTATGGATTATACACACCACAATTCAAAAAGTTTGGGTTCGGTATGATTTTTCAATGTTTTTGAAAAAAGTGTTTTCTGCTCACCAAGGCTGCATTTATTTGATCAAAAATACAGTAAAACAGTAATACTGTAAAATATGATTACAATTTAAAAGCACTGATTTCTATTGTAATATATAGTAAAATGTAATTTATTCCTGTGATCAAAGCTGACTTTTCAGCATCATTACTCCAGTCTTCAGTGTCACATGATCCTTGTATGCAAATATGATGATTTGCGGCTCAAGAAACATTTCTGATTATTATCAGTGTAGAAAACTGTTCATGACTTTTTTATGCTGACACGTATAATGAAAATGATTAAATATAATTCTTCCTCATGTTCATTTAGTCAAATACAATGTGGAAAACATGCCTTGTTTATTTTTAATAAAATGTCTACTGTTGTTAACTTCATGCATTAAAGCTTTTCAGTCGACTTGATTGCTTTTGCAATGACCATTTCGCTGACATGATGCTTCCCCTGAATGGTTGCAGTAATGCGCTAATAAAAGCAGTTCCCACCTTCCCCTTCTTCAGGGCATTGTAGACGTCTTTGTACTGCTGAAACTTCTCCAGTTCGGCTTTGACCAAAACCTGCCGAATGTGCATCACTTCCTCCACCGTCAGAGCCAGACACTCCACCGGGAAACAAAACTCCTCCTGTCCAAAGACATCGGCCAGACGTTACCAGAGACAAAACTACAGCAGCAATGGCTCATTAACCTCTTCACAGCCGCAATGCCAAAGAGAAACTGGGAATTCTGGGATATTGAGGCCACTGCAGACATCAGCATTCAACATTCAGATTAGTATACTGATATCTCATACCAGTGTGTATACTACAGTATTGTCCAAAAGTGATGTCCGGAGGGGAGATTTGTTTTTAATGACCCTACAAGATTGATTAAATCATCAAAATATGAGGAAAATATATATTTTTTAAGACTAAATTAATCATCAGTGCTCTATTTCTAATCGAAATGAGTGACATTGGCCATGTGACTTTTGTACAGGCTCTTATCCAGTCACTTTGGGCCACTACTGTATGACAGGACAAACTTTGTGGAACACAATGCAATGCTCTCATTTCTGATGTGACAAATACATTTTTTTGTAAATACATTTGAAATACATTCAAGTATTACAGCCATTTCATTTTTATGTGAATATTGATCGGGCCATCAAAAAAGGTTCACTTTTTTGTGAAGGCAAAGTAGCCAAAATGAAAACTAGAACCAAAATAACTTTATTTCCAAAATCAAAACTAGAACCAAAATAACTTTATTACCAAAATGATAACATTGTAAAATAATTAGGCCATTTGACAACAGTGTAGCATAAGACCGTTTGAAGCGTGTTGCATTATTTGTTTCTGTCAACGACCAAAAGCTTATGACGGCGGCAGAAGAGACAGAGGATGAAGGAAGAGTTTGTAGATATGACTTTCTCACTTACTAAGGACTTTGAGCTGTGCCTGGAGGGCGGCAGGAACTGGCGGACACTGGTGGGCGTCTCCTTCTCGATGGAGTGCCGGCGCTGGGCGGGCTGGCGTCGCTCCGGCTGAGGTGTGGACGAGATGGGCAGGAACATGGGCGGAGCTGAGAGAGAGAGGAGGATAAAGACACGTTACTATCAATACAATTATAGTGCACTGTGATGCTGTGCATTTGCATTAAGCTGAACTAATCATGAAACAAATCACATCAGAAAGTGGACATGAATGACCTCTGGCTGCACTGTGAAACACTTAACACACTTAATGCTCCTCGCTTAGTAACACAAGCAAGCCCGGTAACTTTATTAAGAGCAGCAATATAATAATCTGGAGCCAGATATGAAGTGGAGATCTGCTGAGTGTACATTATCCTTCTCATTTCACAGATATTTAGCAAACAAATAAATAAATGGACATTAAATATTGGTTATTTATTTTAAAGTAATCTTAAAAGGGAAGTAAGATTATAGATTATTATATTATTTATTAATATTTTGATACTTAGATATTTATATTTTCAATTTTCATTTTTGTTTAAGGTTGTAGCAATTTTGTTATGTTTTTGTAATTTTTATTAGTTTTTTTATATATTTCTATTTAACTTTAATTTATTTTTATTTCAGTATTAGTTATATTAGTGCATCAACTTAAACCCAGAATTCCCAGAAAATTTACATCTTTACCCTTTCTTCAAACATTATTAAATATTTTATTATAATAACGCTATGAAACATGCACAATTGTGCCGACCCAACATCATACTTGACCAGGCTGTCATGCAAAAAAATTATGAATACATGCAAAAACAAGAGAGAACCAACAAAATATTAATAACTGATTATGTTAAAGTCAATGCATGCTTTTTATTTTTATTGATGCATATTAGTGAAATAAAACCTGTAGCCGTAGTTTGCCTTTTTTTTTGGCAAATAATTGTCACATAAATACCTTAATCAAGTTTAGTGTTTTGTTCTTTCCTCATATTTTAAATATATTTAAAAAATATAAAATATTTTCCATCTATTTTGATAATGAATTTAATAATTAGATTTTTAAATCAAGCTTGTAGGGTCATTTAAAACCAATATTCCCCACAGACATCACTTTTGGACACTACTTTCTTCTAGAGAGCTCCAAAAATAGAGGGGAAAATAATAATCCAACTCATCCAAATAAAAATGCAAAAATAGAAAAGATAGAAAATAAAAAAAATATAAAAGAAAAAATATAAAAAAAGAAGGACTCACTTTTCTTGCCCAGGACGGATTCTGGCGACGTGTCATCCACCATGGATGTAGAGATGCTGGAGCAGCTGGCTGACCTTTGACCTATGGTCTCATCCTGAGTGAGATAACACATTACTGAAAATAAGTGGCTTACATAAAGATTATATGACCAAAAATGATGTCTTGATAAAAATCCTCACGTCTGAATCGGAGCTGTCCAGTTCAGACAGTGTCGGTGCCTGAAGTCTTTTCCTCTGAAACCCGCCAGAGCCGTTCTGCTGAAGCGACACTCCATTGGCCAACGACAGCGTGCTGCAGGCCTTCCTCGCCCCGTCAGAGGACGACACGTCTACGACAGCACAGGACAGTTACACCAAGAGCAAAACACGCATACAGACCAAGATGAGCATGTTTTACAAAAAAAAAAAAATTAGTTTATTATAACAGCAATTATGAATTATGAAATTGCTAGTAAGTTTTACAAATAATTACAAGGAAACGGCAAGTAAAACATTGAAGAAAACATTACATTTTTAAGTAGAAAGACTGAAATAGTATTTTACTTGTACTTTGTTTTATTTCCAACTTCAAAAAATCATGTTTTACAGTGTTGAAGATTTGAGCTGCTCCTACAATACAACACTAGTCAATAGAAACGGTATAATCCGCTACTGTTGGCCATTTGTTCTTGTACATGATGCTGAAAGTGTTTCTCTGGATTAGCAGTGAATCTCAGGCGTCAGAAACAGGACAAACACAAGCACATGAATACGTCACGACAGACACGACACCACAGATGAGAGCCGTGAATGAGTGTGTGACGTGAAAATCAAACGCTACATCACATACAGTTGGATCTAAACCTCTGAGACTGCTAGTGAAAATGTTTCTAAATATTTGGTACATTTAGTGTGTCTCTCTTGTGCTCTTGTGTGTGACTCGAGAGCAGCACTGGATAAGAGCCTGTACAAAAGTCACATGGCCAATGTCACTCATTTCGATTAGAAATAGAGCACTGATGATTAATTTAGTCTTAAAGGCGACCTATTATGTCCTTTTTCAAAGTCTTGATTTTGTTTTTGAGCTCTACTAGAATATGTTTTCATGCTTGAATGTTCAAAACACATTATTTTTCACATCTCATCACATTCTTCATTGTTGCAGCTCCTCTCTTCCCAGTCTGTCAGTAACGCTCTGTTTAGTTCCTGTCTCTATGAAGCCCCTCCTTATAACAAGCACAATGTGATCTGATTGGTTGGCTGGATCAGTGTGTTTTGATTGGTCGAGCACTTCAAGCGTGTTTGTCAGATGTAACCTGAGTTTCAACCCACTACTAACTAACTCAACCAGGCCACGCCCCTTTATTCTGCGTATTAATTATTTAAATGAGGAATATTGTGACGTGTTCGTTCCCGGAAGAAAACTCAAGACTACAATAGAGGCGTTTCAGGGAGTTCAGAAACAGACACTGATATAGAGAAGAACTCCTGCTAGAGAGACTTTGTGCTTTGGACCTTTGCAGACCTTTTCATGATCAAACAGCAACATTTAAAAATGTTAAAAAGAATAATAGGGCCTATTTCGTTGTTTGCAATTTTTCCAGGTTTGAATAAAATTGTCTATAAATGATAAATTGTCTGAGTAAAATGGCCTCTGACTTATTGAGCTTGAGCGTTCCTTGAAAACATCTTTAGATGAGTTAATTTCACACATTGTTTTCCTTTAGTCTGTATAAGCCAGTATTAATAAAATGATATTACAGACACAAAAAATAAAGTTTTGGAGTGTTTTATGATATTTCCATGATATTCCATGATATTTTGGTACTATTATTGTAACTTGGCTTGTAATTTGGTACTGTACTATTATTGTAACTTGGCATGCTATATAAATACGGTAATCATTCAGTATAATGAGTCGCATAAAAAAACAAGTGGCATCAAACAAATGATGCACAAGCTTTCATCAGAACAAACTGGACATTTTTGAGCATGTGCTATCTTTCTTTAAAATGAATAACAGTTGCTTGATAATTTTATTCATGATATTCTAATGCAATGACATTAATGCATTTTAAGTGTGACTGAAGTGCTTAAACACTATTTGAGGCTGCTGTATATAAAAGTCACATGGTATTACCATTTGATAGCACCACTGTACCGTGGTGCCGCCATACAACTTTAAAGTGCAGCCGCAACACAGACTTTCCTCTGTCTGTGAATCCTGCAAACTCCACTTTAACCTCCGATTCAATTCTGCACACTCATCCTCTCAGATGAGAAACCTTTTTGTGACTCTTTCTATGAACATCTGCTGTGAGCTGCACATTTGACCAGTTTCCAGTCACAGTATGAGTCATTTTACATCTCAGCAACAGTACTAATCACAATATAGTTATTTTAGACGTAAGAATAGTGTATATACTGTATATGAAATAACCATGTGGTAATGTCAGCCCTGCACTGATCAGTCGACACATCACATGAGTAAACCACATCTTCACATGTTAATCCACTCTACCTTCATGTGAATCAATAACCCTATATTTGTTTGCATTGCATAATTGATCTACTTCTCCTTAGGCATGTTTCAATCCACTTGTTAAGTCATGATGTAAGGAGTACTGTTTCTGGGTCCAAGCCTCTACTCGTTTCACTTGCGAATAATATCTCAACATTGTTTAAGAGCTCTATTTATTTATGAAACACATTTAAACTAAGCTTTTATAACGTAAAGTCTCCACTACAGCTCACGGCATCCCAGACACAAATATTCATAAAAGATGAATCGCTGCCTGGTCATCTGGGATTTCCATATGGAGATAAAGGTTGGGATCATGATTTTTTGGTAGTATCACATCACATCATGAGTGTATATTATTAGCATTGTTGTTTCCTTTTGGCATCTGATAGAGCGTTTGGACCCAGAAGTGGTGGTGTGTGACGAACGGATTATCATTTATATATTGGGTTAATTAATAATAACTATAAAAAAAACACACATCATTAACAGTGTTAATAAGATGAAGTCAAAGTGAATTTTAAATTGGTCACATTTCATTTGAGGGTCAAAAAACATACTAAATACTAAAAATAACTGAATGAATTGATAAATAACATCCATGATGTTCATTACTGAACCCTGAGGCACTTTTGTTTATCTGATGGCATTAAAAGTTTAGTATTAAATACAAATCTAAAGCAGGACCCTCAAATGAACGGCTCCCAGTTTTAGATATATGAAATGATAGGAGACTAATCTCGAATCATCACAGACGGCACTAGCGGATCACATCACACCTTTACCTGATGAATCAAAACTCTGAGACATGCTAAGAGGTCGAATGGCTGCAAGAAAACAGGCAGGGTGTTAAACAAGCAAGTATAAAGATTCACAATAGCAGAAGATGGCTAATTCAGTAATACTTAGTGTGGACAGTGGTTATGGCAAGATAAGATATTTCATCCATTTTACATTTGACATTTCATCCATCAATTTAGAATTTACATGGATGGACTAAATAATACGAGACAGATGATCATCAGCCATGTATGAGGCAGATATACGCCACACACAGAAGCTAGTACTTGTGTGACTGTTGCAATCAGAGCAAATGTCAAAACAGGTTTATTTCTGTGATTGTTCATTTAAATTGAACATCAAGTCTGATGACAACATCGAGCTGTGAGCATGTGCAGTGACCTTCATACATGATCCATGATGCATATTCATCTCCAACGACAGCTCCTTTATAATGACCTGCTGTTTATGTCCATCTCAAGCAGCAAATGCATGTAAAGTACTGTATGCTTTTGTGTGTGTACTGTGAGTTTAAAGTCTCACCGAATCTACTTCTCCGGATCTGATCTGGCGACACAGGCCTCAGTTTCCTCTCTGATTTGATCCCCTCCAGAATGCGCTCGTGCAGACTGGGAGGACGTTCGGCCTGCGGCTTGAGCTTTCGCGCCGCCACCTGAAATCACACGTAGATATCATAGAGAATTTTGGGAGAGAGAAAAGCTCCATTGTGTCTGGTGTTGTCTAATTCACACAATTCCTTGACTGAATCATGCATTAAAGTTCTCTGTTGCAGATCATGGAGGACATTAACAGGGGCTTGTGGTAAAAATGCCACCAAAATGAACGAACCCCCAATTTCAAGACACGGGGTCAAAAATTGCAACTGTATTTATACACACATATTTATCATGAATTAAAAGACCAATCAGAGGCGAAATCTGCTAAAAACGCTGGAGTTTGTTTCAGTGCACACGCTCACTAACTGAATTCTGCACTCTTGCGAATCCTCTCATCTTAAACAAAGTGCAGATATGACGCAAGTAAAAGATTTATTGTAGCGCAGCCAGCTTCATTTATCATAACGGGACTTTTTGTGAGCATGCAGAAATCGCACTGAACGTAATTCATGAACTGTGATGGGGAACGTTCTTTGCCTGCTTTCTACTGTATATATAATCTGGATAACCATTTTGTTTTTCATGCTCCTAAGATAACCAATGTGAAGTCTTGATTTTGTAGAGTGTAAAATGCAATGAACTAATCCCTAAATGCTTCTCAATTAGTTTAGTCTGTGAAGCCTACAAGAATCTCACATCCCTTTTCCCCAAACATAAAAACTTTTTTTAATGTATTCTATTAAAGGTCCCGTTATATGCCCCTTTTCACAAGATGTAAAATAAGTCTCTGATGTCCCCAGAGTGTGTATGTGAAGTTTGAGCTCAAAATACCCAACAGATCATTTTTTACAGCATGTTTAAATTGACATTTTTTGGGGCTCAGAAAAACGAGCTGTTTCAGTGTGTCCCCTTTAAATGCAAATGAGGTGCTGCTGGACGACACAGGGGGCGGAGCTTCATGAGCTCGCGCTCAGTCTCTCAGGACAAATTCATCTCACGGAATGATGATAATATCAAAAACTCTCAGTAACGGCGTTCATTTCGAGTCGGACAATAATGCCTCCAGAGTCAGATTGCTGTATAGAGATGAAACAGATATGGTTTAGTAGTTTAATTACGGTTATTATAACGTATTTGTCATCTGCTTGTATGTATCCATTATTTATTAACAGCCTACAAGTCTGCTGTTTCGGACCAGGTCCGAATGATGATCAAACATGTGCTGATGAGTTTAATAAAGTTTATTGTACATCACACAAAAGATGAAGCGTCAGTTTTACTTCAGAAAATCACCGTAAGAGCTGAGTAAACACAGTAGCCTAAGTTATAAGAAGTGCGCAAGTAGCCAGTAGAGTTGAGGGAGCATTCCTGTGGGCGGAGGTTAGTCTAAACACGGTTCTGGTGATGTCACTAAAGAAGGAAGTAGAGGGGTGTAGTCCAAACGGGCCGTTCGATGTAGGCGACTTCTGTTAAATAAAATATCTCGCTTGGCATTGAACTTTGAGCTTTATAATTTTACAGATATTATTTATACTCTAACAACAACATTACACACTAACTAAAGTTTGAAACATGGGATCACGTAGAACGGGACCTTTAATCAACATTAATAATAATTATTACAATATAAAGGGCAATCGCTTAGTAATAACTTACAATAGCAATTAAAAGTATTGCAAAAAGTTTCTGTTTAATTTTATAGATTGAAAACAGCTTTGATATTATGCAAACTGGCAATAAAAGCTGCTCTAAAACATCATCTCTTAAAACGCTATTGGTCTTCAGTATTTAAATATAGTGACGGTTAAAGGAATATGACGTAGCCTGATGTTTTTATTTTTTTTACTTGAATCCCTGAAAACACTGCAGATGGACAGCACATGCAAATTAATGCGGCTATTGTAGAAGATTTTATTATTTAGAAAATAAGTAATTTAGCTATATATTTGTACACTATTATTTCCTCTGTGTGTGACTTTGGTTTGACTTTCTGAAGCCTGAAGAAAGGCCTGGAATGTTGCTTGCAGCAGAAAATGATACTCTAGTATGTCACATGGTAGAAGACCTTTTACCCAAAAATATCTATAGGGTGTGTTACCATTTTTTGAAAAGGATGGTATATATGTGTGAGCTGAGAAATCTGGAGTTGTCTTCTGCTTTTTTTTGTAAAATAAAGTCTAATATTTCTGGCATCAAAGATCTCTGAGAAGTGATTTTTCACAAAAGAGAGAAACCAAAACACTATCAGTGCATGCAATTCATTGTAAGTGAACTCTCTCCTAAGTTTGTAAGAAGTGAATAAGGATCACTCACAGGGTTGAGGGGGGGTCTGGACCTGATAAAATCAAGTATGACCTCATGAGCGCTCTTCTTTAACTTGGGTGGAATATCTCCATTCACCTGAGAAAGAGAGAGAGAGAGATCTGAACACACACATGCACAGGCCTGGCAGAGACTCATTCCAGCTGGAAGCATCACTGAATCCCAATAAATAATATCAATGTAGATTAGATGGTCTATGTTCATCAACAAGCTATAGGTATTCTATTCACAACTAGCAATTCATATGTTTTGAATGCAACTTCTGAAAAAGTTAATATGCAGTTTACTTGCCTCAAACAAATTTGATACCACAAACCCATTTTTGTGCAATACTTTTGTTGCATCAGTGTAGCTAAAAAATGTAGAGCAAGGCATTTGATTCCCAGGGAATGCATGAACTTGATCAAAAGCATACCATGAAAGCAATGCAAGTTGCTTTGGATAAAAGCGTCTGCCAAATGCATAAATGTAAATGTAATGAAAATGAAATCTGCATCTGATAGGTGTGTTGTGACAAATGTGGCGGTGTGTGTTCTGAACTCACCATGACCTTGCGTAGCTTGTAGCGTTTGGAGCGGATGTCGTCCATGAGCATCTCGTACGGCGTGAGCTGGAACTCGATTGGCATCGGGTTATACTGTCGTTCCTGAACCTTCTGCAACTTCACACCGTTCCTCAGATCTCGCATCAACTGCACCCAGAGCCACGTCTGACCACAGCACACATGCATCAATACGTTACACGCATTCAAATGGAATATTCCAGGGTTTTTTAACCATAATATATTAATAAGTATTAGCAATCCTTTAGGCAAGATGCTACAGGCAAAAACAGTGTTTTTCATGCACTGGAGATTTTGGGCAGTTTGGCTTTTCATAATGTGTCGCTTCAGACTCGTGGAAAGAAAACATCCAAAATACACATTTAAGTGTATTTTATTGCATTTATCTATTTGTGTCTGTAATATCTTTGAATGTAGCAAGTCAGAGGTGTATTCTTTGCATTTGAAATCTATACAAATTAGTGAATATTTAATTAGAGTCTAAATATGTCTTTTTTTAAGAAAACTTGTAATACAAAAACTGCTTGCTTCTTAATGGGACTGGGGATGTATGGTTATATTTACTAGTTACGTTTTTTTTTTTTACCTGTGGTGTCTTGCCTTGAACTAAATTGGATGAGGAATAAATAGAGCCAATCAAAAGTCTCCATTCTTTAAAGAGCAGATCACTTACCCAATCAGAATTCTGCAGCTCGTTTAGCTCTCTGCCAGGTGCGTCAGCAGCGTCTCCCTCCATCTTACGCAGGTTCTGTCCAATCAGAGGGAGACACAATACTTCAGACAGCAGCTGAGTTGAGCAGAATCTACTAGAATCTATAGATGCGGCAGTACGTCACTATTATTATTACACCCAACAATGTGATGAATCTCACAACACTTATTTCACCCCTAAATCAGAAACATTCTGAGAAACATTGAGATTTTTTTTGCCTTGTGACATTATTTCCGTCAATTAATGCAATTAATCAATTTTGCACATGCACCTTTGTTTTCTGGATGTTATGAATTTATAGGTGAGGAAAAAAAAAAAAAAAAAATATTTTCCCTTCAAAAAACAGAGAATAAGACAACAGAACTTGCTCATATTCGCTTGCCACGCATGTTTAGTTTTGTCTGTACTATGCATCATTTTATTTTAAGTCATTTCCTTCTGAGCCCAAATGGTGCCGTCATTATGGCCGTATCCCAGCTTTAGTTTGGAAATAAAAGGCTTTACAGCGCAGTAACAGTAAACCCTCATGGGAACGAGCACAGAGGGAGACGGTTTGTGAAGGCGGAGCGGCTCGTCTCATCTTACACTCAAAACCCCATCAAAAGGTGCTGAAGAGCCACAGCAGACACAGATTTCCCTGTGAGAGGAATACAGTGGATGATGATTCTGAGCTAAACAGAGGAGACGCTCTAAACACATTTTGTGGCCAATGTGTGCCAACACAGAGAAGACATTATTAGCCTAAAGCACATAAACAATGCTGATACCAAGGCAGGCTTTAAAGACGTTATATTTACAGAGTTACAGTACATTTTGTTTTTCATGACTACTGTCCACCCTCTCTCAGGCGTTTTTTTTTTTTTTTTTTTTTCTTCTGCTGTGCCTTTAAGACTCTCACTTGCCAAACACCCTCTGTTCATGTGAAATGAAATCAACTGAGACCAAATAAAACAATTTCCATCTCTTCCAGGTCTGGGTTTTATGTTTCCCAGAGACAGTTTTATATAAGCCATGTTATTTGGCTGATACATAATAAAGGGCACAATAAAAGCAGACATGGAAATGTCACCATAACGTCTAATGTCAAGAGTGTTTAACCGCCTGCAGTAAAACCAGCAGCGACTCTCCTCCACATATGACATCGTTACATTTATTCAATCACAAATCATGTTATGAGACCAACAGCAAAAATGTCATACCTGACAAACCTGTTATTATGACTAGCAAAACTATTATTTTTGTACATTGAAATAAAGCTGAAATAAAATAAAATATATCAGGGTTATCGTTACCTATAATTAAAACCATAAGAAATTATTTTCTTTATTTGAAATACATATATATATATATATATATTTTATTGGTTGAATTTGAATAACTAAAATAAACCTAAATGAACTAAAACTCAATAAAAACTAACTGAAAAAACTAATGAAAAACATACATAATTTTACCAAAACTTTAACTAAAATTAAAATGAAAACAAAAAGTACAGTATAAAACTAAAATTTAATTCAAAATATTAACAAAAAATACAATAGTATATAAATTATACTAATATAACACTGATATAAATATTACATGAAAAACTAAAATGACTAACTGGAAATAAATAAAAAACAAAAATGAACCAAAACCAAAATGGAAGAAAAAATAATTTAAACCTAAATAGTAATAATTTGAAAAAATAAATAATAAAAATGACAAAAGCACATAAAATATTCATATAAAAATGAGAATAAAATAAAAACCTGAAAATATACAAATAAAGCTGATTCAAATTATTACTAAAAACTATAATAGTATATTAATTGACTATATATGTGTGTGTGTTGTAATATGTTAGTATGTCTTTCAGGAGATTTTAACTCTCCTGCCAGGCTGTTGTTGAAAGTGACTTGCCTGGTTAAAAAATTATTAAAATAAATACAAATATTTTAAATAATACAAAAAACACTGCCTCAGATATAAAAGTATGTCTACTGGGAAGAGAATGGGATGAATGTCCAGGTCAACCCAACATAACAAACAAGAAATGTGTCTTTATTTGGGAGGAAGTGTAACCTCTCACCTCTTTTGCGCTCTTGATCTTCTCCAGGAAGGTGCGGAGCTCTTTGGTTTCGGCGTAAAGCGCTCGACACACGGCCTGGTAGTGACTGGGAGCATCCGCTGGGGTGGACAGGCGAAGGGTGCACAGCTGGACACAGGCAACAGGGCAATTCACTCAGCTAGATTCACACTATAATGAAGTTCACATTCAATTATTCATCACATGCCCGTGTTGGGAATTCACACAGTGAAGGTTTGATCATGAGGACGGGTCAGAAGGAGACGCATTGATCCATACGAATGTCTCATGAATGAAATAAATGGACAGAAGGTGTGGTGAGTCACTCTTGGCTTCATACTGGCAGCAGTCTGTGCGTTTTGCAGCCCATTAGTGCAACAAAAACATCAACATGGCACTTAAATATTTGTTCATAAATCCCCTCACTGTGACCAGAGTATTTACCACAACAGATATGTGAAAGAAATCTGAGAAGACTACCAGTGAAGATAGCTCAGCCCACACTGTAAGTTTGAGCGCATTGCATTGTGGGATACAGTATCTCAAGCTCTGGTTATATATGGCACATTTCACACTGATATTCTATAAATAAAGAAAATTAGCATACTGTTGATGTAGCCTACTATGTACTGCAGAAATTGCACAAGCAACCTACTGAGATCATGTGTAGGGCTGCAACAAATCCATCAAATGAAAATTATAATAAATTATTAAAAAATCTGGCAGTAAAAAAGGCACTTTAAAGTAAAAAAACACACACGTATATAAACACATTTATATTTATATATTTGCATAATGTATGCATTTTTATTATGCAAAACATGCAATAAATGCTGCTGTTGCCATTACAATTGTCTCAATAACTTTTATGCAAGAAATGAAGTGCAATCATTAAAATAATATTTGTTGTCAAAAGTCAAATTTAGGTTTCAAAATTACCAACTTGAAATCCTTAATGAAACGTTACGGCTGACTTAATATATATATATATATATATATATATATATATATATATATATATATATATATATATATATATTGTATTATATATATTGTGTACAATATTTGCACAAACATGCATAAATTAAATAGACTTCATTCTGCACATTCAATTTGCAAAAGGAGAGGACTTAAAATGTGATTAATCAATTATTCAAAGAAATAATTGATTATCAAAGAATTGTTATTTGCAGCCCTAGTCATGATGTGACATCACTGTTGCATAATGTCTACTGTCACTAGGCCTACTTTAAAAGAATCGCAGACAGTATATCCAGTGTTCACTTCTTAGTAAGTAGTATGTTAGTATATTCATATCAAACACAGTCAAGCTCTATAGACAGTTGTTGCTCCCCACCTTGATGATGTCACGGTATCCACGGATCCGGCAAGGGTGTGCGGGGTTCCCCTCCCGGTCATCCTCCTCTTCCTCAGTGGCGGCGTAGCCTTCGTCGGGGCAGGAGTCGCTCTCTGCGTCGCACACATTGGTCATGAGGTCGATGAGCTGCTCGAGCGGCGGGCTCAGCTCTCGCTCCTCGTTCTCCTTCAGCCCGTAATCCAGAGCCTTGTAGATCCTGATGCCCAGAGACTCGATCACCTGCAGCACAAACACTCATTAACTTCTCATTAAAGGTCCCATATTGTCAAAACTGAAATTTCCTGGCTTTTTGCATGATTACACAGATCTAGGGGCGATGAAACTACCATATAAGTTTCAAAACAGTCGATCCACAGACAAATGCACACAGCCTGCATAAAGTAGCTGTGCTTTTTCACGAGCTGTTGTGACTTCCGTATAAATGTGATGTCAGAACTACTCAGTCTCCACCCCCACCAATGGTGGGTCACTCAGAAAACAACAGGCCAATCAGAAGAGAGGCTCATGAATATTAATTAGACAGGCCAAAATCGACCTGTTCTGGCAGAGCTCCTGAGAAAGGAGCTGTAAAATATATATTGAGATGGTTTTTGGTACTTATACCGCAAATAAAACATCAATAAGACATCAAAACCTAAAATAAAAGTTCAGAAAGGTGTACAATATGGGACCGTTAATCACTATGTTTTTCAGTAAACCTATCTGAACATGATTCAAACAAGATGCATTTACTTGCGTTATATCGAGGCTTGTTTCAGAGAATATAACTTCTTGACAGTGCTTCCAGAACTTTCTAGGTATTTAAGTGCACTGGAATGATGTTGTCTACGTGGGAAGGGAAATTTACTACTGAAGTATGGATATTTGAGACACAAGAAACAGAAACGGCTGATGTAAAACCTCAAACCCAAAAGTAAACTAAATGCTATTCGTGCCACAAGAACCTTGATGGCTCCAACAACAGCAGATCAGTCAATCCTGGGGCTGAACGGCAAGGTGAAACTTTCTCTGTGACCTGATATGCCGAAACTAGTCAGTCTACTTGCATTGTTTAAGGCCTGTTACAACAGCTGTAAACTAGTCATCAAAGAAAACCTGTAAGGGTTTCTAATAACACACATACAGTAGTGGTTCTCGACCTGTGTTTAATATAGCGTGGGTTGAATTTCCTTTTACTTTTGTTCATTGTTTTTGATGATGATTTCACATCACATTACAGTCGGATTTAAGCCAAAATACTGTAGCGTTTGACAGGATTCACAACCTTTGACATCAACAACAAAAAATATTTTCTTCTCGCTTATATGAGAGGATAATCAGAGCAGTCGTGTGACCCACCAGTTGAGACCCACTAGATATAGAGAACAGAGATGAGGTATATTTGGTCACATTACTAAATGACTGTTATGAATGTTAGGCTGATTAATGTAAAAATCAGCTGCCAATTTAACAGTCCTTGTTTCCTTCAATTTTACACTGAAACACAGTTGCATTTGCATTGCAGAATACACACAATCGTGCACCATAAATTCAGCATCTAAATATTGTGAATTTTTTACAATTTAAAACAGCTATTTTCTATTTGAATATATTTTAAATGTAATTTATTCCTGTGATCAAAGCCGAATTTTCAGTCACATGATCCTTCAGAAATCATTCTAATATGCTGATTTGCTGCTCAAGAAACATTTCTGATTATTATCGATGTTGAAAACAGTTGTGCCGCTTCATATTTTTGTGGAAACAGTGATACTTTTTTGTTTTTCAGGATTCTTTGAGTAATTGTTTCAATACTGGCTATACAAGAGAGATTCACTTTTCTATAGTTCTGATGGTGTTTTTGAAAATATTCACATACACAGCAAAAAATGCTTTTCTGAGTATTTTTGTCTTGTTTCCAGTCCAAATATCTAAAAATTCTTAAATCAAGATGCATTTGCTAGATGAGTAAAATGACATAATATATTATGTCTTGTTTTCTGGGGAAATGAAATGAATTGGGCAAATGAACTCACTTAATTTATAAATAATAAGTTAAATTAATAAAATTAAATTAATCAGTTATTTGGACTGAAAACAAGACAAAAATACTAGCCTAAGCATTTTTTGCAGTATACCAATGAGCATCACAAATAAATTTGTAATAATTGGTTTAGAAGAGGTTCTCAACTCTTGAACCCTCGAGGTCCATTTTCCAGCAGTCTCACTCGTACCTTTATCAAACTCTCCAGCCTGTAATCCTGAAGACCTTGATTGTTCAGATGTGTTTGATTAGGGTTGAAGCTGAACTCTGCAGGAAAGTGGACCTCGAGGGCCAGGGTTGAGAACCCCTGGTTTAGGGTACTTTACACAACAATGATGTACTAAAAACACAAAAAGTTTTCCTTTGTGTTTTTTTTGCATACAGACGACAATGTTGTCAAAATAATCCCCGTTCACACGGATCCACAAAACGCTGTATTATGCTGCCAGGCCAGTAGTTGGCGATATCACCTTGTAAAGAAACACTACACGCCTATAGACTGAACACGTAATACGCATACGCATGACGTCACCGGTTTCACGAATTTGTGTTTTTGTAGTTTACGCAGAGACGATAATGGTATCGTTTTCAAAAACTTGCAATTTGAAACGCGTTTTCAAAAGTTTGTGTTTTCAGGCTCCTAACACACTGTTGTCGTGTAATTGAACGGCCAAAATGCATAAAAGTTTTTAGTTGAAAACAGTGTCGTGCCCTTAGAATATAATAAAGACGTTACTTTGTGGGTTTAAGTTTTCTACATGACTTAATGGTAAAATCTGTTGCCCTTAGAAGACTGGAGATCAAAAGTCATATAACTCATAATTTACATTTGACAGACTCTTTTATACAGAGCAAACGTTCATGCATTCCCTGGGAATCAACTGTTTGAGCTGCATGAATACAGCAGCTTCCGTCCAGTCATAAAGAGCACTTTGTTAATAATCTCTGTGATTATTAGACCCAAACATTTACTGACAGATTCTTAAAATGAATTTCATCCAGAATGCATGAGCCGGCAGTGAAGTGGACAACACACTCCTTCACTGTGATGTTTAGCAGCCAATTATCTTCACAAATAAAAGCACTGGGTAACAATTGCTTCAGTTTAAAAACTGAACATTAACCCTGAGAACCTCATAATGAAAATAAGTGGCCATGACCACGACTGAGGTAATGAAGAGCAACTGATGTTTTGTCTAAACATGATAATAACCAAAAGCACAGACTTCATGGATCTCAGTCCTGCCAGGGCCAGTTACATAAACATAGCCACTAAGACTGAGTCTTAAGAACTAGTCTGACCAACTAGAAATTAGTTAGTCCAATCTACCTTTTTAACTTGTAAGACTAGTCTAAGCAGTTTATACAACTGGCGAGTCTAACTTCATCTGGCCTTCGTACATCTAACTGCATCTAGTCCAATGAATGTCAAATAATCGAGTATAACAAAGTAAAATACAAGGAGCATAAATCAACATGAGCAAACAACAATACACTAGCCTGGAAATCCAGACCTAAATCTGACAGATTAATGGTCTGGCGTTGACTAATGAAAATCGGCCAGCTCGAGGGGCGGCACCAAGCATGCATTTGAAAATCTCACTGCACGCAATTGGATAACACTACGACCAATCACAATAAGCCCCATACGCTTAGCTACCAGCAGAGCTAACTGGTAGATTATACTCTTACCGTATCCGGTCGGCAAAACAGCAAAAACGCCCTTCTTGCAAAGGAACGATTCGAGCGGCGAATCGTTTTAGATAAAAAGCCAAGTCGTTCACTGTAGCGGACAAAGTCGTTTCAAACAACTGGAATTCATCCATAGCCATCTTGCAATGTTTACTAATGACTTCAACGTCACAGCGCTGTCGTCATCTTTAGCTCCGCCTATATCAGATAACCCGATGTGATTGGAGCAGCTCAGAGGGGCATATTTAATGAGCATCATTACTCGACACCAGAGTAACTCGCTGATCAAATTCAACTTGTGCTCTCGCGAGAACTCTGGATTACCAGGGTAACAATACACACCTACAGGGCTATAAAATCGACATGAAATCAAAATTGACAATATAAATCAATATATTTTTTTATGGAATATAGCTGTATTTATTATTTATTATTTATCCGTGCACATCATATTTTTCAATTTATGTGCCTCGTAATCTTTAACCAAAATAACTTCCTCTTCTTCTTCTTCTTCAAGGGCTGGGGCAAACCTGTCACTCACAAGAGATCAATCAACCAATAACAAACCACAACCATCCAATCAATTCCCCACTGATAAAATAAAGCCCCGCCCTACATTTGTTCTCATTCGAGAAGCTGATTCGCTCAGATATACGGCACAATAGAGAAAAAAGATGATCGCAACTTACGTTTCATGCTGACTTAAATTTACACTGTGTACACAAACAACTAGTCTATCACATCTGCATAAAGTTCGATCCAGTTCATCCAGATTATTCTTGCCAAGTACTGACAACTAAAACAGACAGAGAAATTAAATGCAACTTAAGACAGAAAATACACAGTTCTGCTTTTGGATTAAATTTCTTGGAAACAACTTTGAACACTTCTTTCAGTCTGTTAGAGCTCTGCAACGGGAACTCATCGCTTCTGGAAAGCTGCTTAACAAGGATTTGACTATGGAGTGAGTCTCATATACACATACTGTAAGATGAGTTTGCTGCAGACTGCAAATCTGTCTGTGTGCGTTCGTGTCCTTATCCACCGGCATGCAGTGCTAGACCTGTCAGTGCTTCTCTCAGGGACAGTTAATGCCAAAGCCCCTTTAAGACAAGTCATTTCACTCTGAGGCCATCTTTGAAACGCCTCTCTGGCATGCAAGTGGAGCTCCTATCTTTATGAATGGGGAAACATCAAATTCTCCAAAACTGTTCGGCAAGTTTAAGATTAAATTTCATATTTGAAGTCACCAATGAAATTTGACAACAACTTTCTCATAAATGTTGTTTCTAAATGCTCGATTCATGACAGAAAACGAGATTTTTCAGGCTTGATCAAGCTAATGCGCATGCGCAGTGGAATTTGCATATAAAGCAATGTTTCTATCCCATGTGTTCAAGAGAACAAAATCGTTACTTGCTGGGAAATTGGCGAAAAACATCTGTAATAAAAACTGAAGTTGCTGCAATCGGGGACTTTTATCCTACCTCATAAATGACTTGCGTCTCAGAAAGCACAGATGAAACCCAATAAACACTGTCATGCGTTCGGATGCCTGGTGTTTGGGAACGCAATCATGTGAGACACTCCTGGGAGGTCATTATACCCCACCATTGTGACTACAGACTTTGGTTCGGGCATTTCAGAATGATCAAACCAATATTTGAGATGCTGTGCAATGAAATGTGCCGCTGGTTAATCCAGTTATCCAATCACATCCTCTGTTGAGGCAAAGTCACGTGAGTTTTTCTATTGCACATCGAGGGATTTATTCAGTAAATGTTTCCATCATAGTTTGTGTGCATAAATAATCTGATAACAAGCAATCCGTCTTTTATATGCATTTTTAGAATGTATGCACATCTTGGCATTTCAATCCAGTGTATTTTTATGCAATATCCCAAAATGTGCATAAAATGGATGGAAACATACAGTAGCTAATGAGATTTGCTGAATAATCAGTATTAGCAATGTTTGTTTGCATGAGTTCCATATAAAGAGAAAATAAACAAATGAGATTAAGAACCTTTCATTAGCACATTTGATGAATGTTCAGCAAACAATAACTATCATGAATACAATCGGTAATTGACTCATAGCGACTGAATTAAGTCGAGTTAAATGCATGTTTAAATAATAGTCAAGTGAGAGTCCGTCACAGTCAGCTCTAGTCGATCTACTGAACACATCATAAACCTGAAAGGTCAAAGATTCTTGGGATGCAAACAGTGATCTGTCGGGTCTATACATCTCTAATTGGCCTTTAAAATGTCACCAGCTGATGACATCAAATCAAAAATGAACTTGTGGACTGACAAGCCGGTCAAGAGAGCAAAGAGAATTTAGAAGAACGTGATGTGCCTGCAAATGTCTCTAAGCTGCAGGAGATACTGTGCTAATAGAGCTTATTCATTTCACTATTAAACTATTAGAAATGTTTATGTTGATTAAAAAAAAATCTGAATTAAAATAAAATATAAAAACCAGATGAAATATTTAGGCAACATTTCTAATCTAATTTGAAGCACTATAATTACTTACTAAAAATAAATTAATATTTAAAAACAATGTAGGCTACCTCACAAAACTTCTGAGAGAGATTTGGTGAATATTTACTTACTACAATAGTAACTTCTCTCTAGAAAGACAATAAAAGTGGAAAAAGTTGGTCAAAAATGCACATTTACACATAAACTGACTACTAACCACAACTTTCAGATTCCATCTTTATTTTTTAGCTCAACTTTCATGGAATAGAGTGCACAGGATTGTGGGATATCAAAGGCAGCGAAGGATACATACATCCAGGGCCTAAAATGAACACACGCCAAGCGCCAAATGCGAGTAAAAATTCATCACGAAAGTTTAAGCCTTGCCAAATGAAATATTCAAGCTCAAGAAGAAGCAAGAGGGAATCTTAATTCGTTACTTGTGCACTGTGTGGGAAGTTTTCTGTGCGCAAACATCCGCGTCTTAGACAGGGCACAAATAGTGAATCGAGCTCTCTTTTACGTCTTCTTGCGCTTGAACAGACATATTAATCCTTGTAAACATAGTCGGTTAGCCTATGTCTTAACAGTTGAGAAATAAAACGTGTATCAGTGTACAGGATCCATGCATCAGCTCTTAAAGTCACGGCAGCCTAATAAACCTGCCGCTGTCTGTTTTTAATGTTAATCAAACAAGAAAAGACAAAGAACAAGCACTTACTGCTCTTGACTGAATAACTTTTGTCATTTTAATAAGAATTAACATGAGTTTAATGGCTGGTAAAAAAAATATTTATGACTGGTACATTTTGTTAAGCCACCGGCCATTGGGCAAGTGTGGCAAAAAGTTAGTTTTAGGCCCTATCTATACTACCCTTTAAAAATCAATCAAATGAAGGTATCGATTATTGGTTTCGGGTGTGTCCTGTTGCCTTCCATATCCTGCCTTTGTAGGCTGTATTTTTCAGATTTCGGACGCAGACTAAATCACACTCAAAACCCTTTAACAACTATGTAACAATGCCCTGGCAACCCTCCACAACACCATAGCAACCACATAGCAACAGCTGGAGAAGAATTTCCACATGTTACTTATCCATGTCAAGACTGAACGATCAGACACATTTGACGCTCATGCTGTCATGAGGCGTTACTGTACATCACTCACCTGTGTTGATGATCGGATCGGATTACGCACACCTATGGGAGAACAGAAGAGAGGACAGTCAGGGACAGATAAATAAAAAACAGCTTCTAAACATCCGTTATGTGGTTGACTGGACAATGCTTTGTTCTTACATAAAACACACCGAAGGCGGCAAATGTGATGCACATATTCTTTATGCATCTTGCTTTACTGACAACTTAATGTCAGTCGGCTTTGATTGAACATGCAAACACATGATAATGATTCCACTTAATCTCAGGACAAGGCAAAGTCAGCAAAGAAACTCTGCTGTTATTCTGCAGTCGACAGCGAACGAGGAACACGACAAAGCAACTCTGCCTTCAACCTGCTTTCTCCACAAGACATATCGATCTTCTTGACACCATGTAAGCAATGACAGTAGCATTTATTAAAAGGTAAAACTGAACATCTCTCCTCTGGGATTATCACAAATAAAAGCAAAATAACAAATGAGATATCTTTCATATTTCAATAGACAGCAAAGAGAACAAATGGAGACTGTATAGAGACCAGATGTTTCTCTTGAGAAAAGACTTATGTGTCTGTTATAGTTTCAAAAGAGATCTTAACTGTGAGCTCAGATCCGCCAAGATAACAAAATCTGCAATGAAATACTCATAAATCTCACTATGAACTCAAGCATTTCTCATCAAATGATCTGAGCATCAAATGATGTATACTCTTACCTATTGACTCAACTAATGAGAAAGAGAAACCTCTGAGCAATAATGTAATCTCTGGAATGGTAACAAATATGTTTATCTTTTTTAAACTGTGGATAAGCTGCACAGTGAACACATTTCATTATTATCAGCAGCACTTAGACATGAAGCGATTAAAGCATTGGGGATATCACATTCGCAAGGCCTTTAAATGAGCTTGAACTAAAAAGATATTAACCTCATTCTCCATTCACAGGTGCTTAGCGGGTAGCTTTCAGACATTATTTCAGTATCACTGATACTATTACAGCTTTTATTCATATTTTGAATGTATTTTTAGATTTTCCATTTTCATTTTAGTTAAAGTTTTAGTAATTTTGTTGTGTGTGTTTTTTTTTATATGTCTATAGTTTTTATTAAGATGTATTTCAGTTTAAGTGTTATTTTAGTACATCAAGGAAAACTAAATGAAAATGAGAAATGCTACCTTTTTATAATAAGTTTATGTATAAAATATATGGAGTGACACAGCATACATAATTCATTTGACCCAATTTTATACTCAAATGAACATGAATTCTTTTGCAATATTTACAAAAAGAATATGAATATGGAATTCCACAGGCCCTGAGCATTATACTGTGTTTATCAGCATGTGCATCAGGCAGCATCTATAACTGTAAACAACAGTGACTGTGAGCATTTATTTATGCTTAATTTACACTTTCTTGTGTTTATTTTAGACTCAGTTTAGTCCACTGATTGTCTGGCCTGCTGATAAAGGCCTATTTCACAATCACGTTCGTTCTGTTACATAACAGATCAGTGATGTAAAAAAAAACTAAAAATGCAAAAACTACAGAAATTAGAAATATAAGATATTAGGAGCATGACACAATTGCAAAACATTTCACATGCAAATTTGCATATAAGGTGATCACTCAATATAGTGTATTTTGTGATGCAGAACACTAGGATAACATGCAAACATGTAAAAGATGTTCCAAACCATATGCACCCAAATGCATGACAATTAACACCAATTATGTATATAAATGTGCCGATGTATGTAATGGATGCAGAAGGTGTTGAATGATTTGTCACCTGATCTGTCTCCGGAATGTAACCGTAACCGCACCGCTCCATCTTTATAAATCCTCACGTCTCCCGGTCCTCCGGTACCAGCAGAGCCACTGGAACCGTCCTTGTTCTCCAAAAAAGAGCGACAGCACTGGTAACACACAGCCCACGCCTGCTCCTCGTTGATGGGCTGCTTGTATAGATCTAAAATCTCATCCAGGGACAGCTCATCTTCATCCTCTCTGTCCATGATGGGATGCGCATCATCCTCCTCCTCCTCCTCTATCAGCTTGTGTCCGTCATCTTCTTCATCATCATCTCTCCTGCGGGCCATCGTCTCATCCTTCCCCGCAGAGAGAAGAGAGAGCTGGAGATGAATGCACCTGCGCTCGGTGTGTGTGTGATGCTGTTGCTGCTCTCTGCTGTTTCTTTCTGCATCACATACGCGAAGAAGGCGAACTACGTCAAACGGGGATGTCAAAGTAGGCGGGGCTCAAATAATAAATGTACATTTAAAATAAAATATATATTTGAATGAAAAATAAGGCACAACTATGAGCATGAGTACGAATAATACGTGTACAATAATTTACCATACAGGTAAATTATATATATTATAATATAATATATAGGCCTATATATATAGTATAATATATAGTAAAATATATGAATATAATATATTAATATATCATAAAAACGTATATATATATATATATCACTGTCTTTATCAAAGAATACATTTTTCTTGGTATATTATTGAAGGACACGGAGGTGTTTATTCCTTTTCTCAGTGCTGGCCAGAATGGGCCAATCAGAGTCATTTGTGATCACACAGGAATGTCGTTACTAAATACATTTGTAGAAGTTTCATTTAATGTAATTTAATGAATTATATGCTGCCTTTTAGACTATAAAATAATACAAAACATGCGGGGAATTGAATGGGATTCGGCTATCTGAGCCCTTTAGCGCCCCTTGTGGTAAAACAAATATGACACAAAGGAATCGAATGGCAAAGTTCGATATTCTTTACATTCTCATACCGTTTTGAGAATCAAAATACATATTAATAATCCGAATTATATAATATATTGATACATGTTCACATCCAGTTGTTTTAAAAGCATTCTGCTTGTCTTTGAGGATCATGCAGCATCGCATATATTCATAGATCGAAAACAGAAAAAGTTTTTTATATGGATGCTTTGAATTAACGTTACAATTTTCATGTTCAATCACAGTCATTATTTGTGGTTTGTTTTGGAAAAAACTGGCCCGCGTTGGCGTTGTTTTGCCACCAGAGGGTGATACGCAAACATTTCTTTACACACTTTCTCAGTTGAGCACTTTACCAGCGCAAATCCTGATCTGTTAAATTAATATTTCCATAACTTCAAACTGTCCGTTGATGAAATATATTTCTGGTGTAGTTTGACGGCGTCCTCCTCGAAAGATTAATCTTAGTGGCTGACTGTTGCTCGGTAACCCTCAAACGTTCAATGCGTAATTAATATTTATGAGGTAAGTCTTTACCCAAGTTTGATTGGCTAATTCACCAACAGACTCTCTCAACGGCTCTGTTTATTTGAAATCAGGTGGGCGGGCCTGCGTCGCATTACGTATTTAATATTCATAAGCCATTCATTCTCAACACTTTGTGCTGCGCATGCGCAGTGTGAGTTAAAGCTTCAAAACAATGGCGGTAGACGGTTTGACCATAACAGAGCAATGGATCAGAGAGAAACTGAACCTTCAACACAGTTGCTTAGGTAAACAAAAATATATAGTTATTTACATTATATAGTCTAATATATAACTAACAATTTAAATAATTTATTGCAGCGGATGTGCGATCATTGACTCTTCCAGGAACATATGAAGGGAAAATCTTTCATTTAGGAACATCCCTAAAAAACTTTGTGCGTCTGAAAACATTGGACCTTTCACATAATGCACTGGTTACAGTTAAGGTGAAGATCAACATGTTTAAATAAATATTAATATATATTAACATCAGCAATTAGTAATTTGCTTTTGTTACACTTTATAACTTCCTTATTAATTCATTAACATGGTTGTGTTAACATGGTATATTATAGAAACATCAGTAGCTAATGTTGATAATGTATTCAAATATATATATATATATATATTATTGTTGTCAAATTGATTAATCACGATTAATCACATCTAACATAAACATTTGTTTTTAGAATGTGTGTGTGTATATATATGTGTGTGTGTATATGTATATACACACACACACACACATATATTTGTGTGTAAATAAAGTGAATTCTAAAAATTCTGTAAACTGTAAAAGTAACTGTAAAAGTACTTGTTATTAGCAACCACTGACAGTAAATCTAAACGTACAGAAAGGTGAACACTGTTGCATATCTGTCATGCTGATATTTGCAGGGGATTGAGCATTTGGAAATGCTGGAGAGACTGAATCTGTACTACAACCGACTGGCGTCTCTACAAGACATCTTTTCCCTGCACAAACTGCAGAATCTGAAGGAACTGGACTTACGGCTGAATCCTGTGGTCAAGAGACACCCGCACTACCGTTTGTACCTGGTCCATGCAATGACCAAACTCCGCAAACTCGGTACATCATCTCTTTTCTCTGTGTTTCTGTGTTGGGATGCCCAAATCAAGCAAATCAATGTTTTGACTGTGTAAATGTTGTTTTTCTCTCTGTTATAGATGATTATCCAGTGCGAGACAGAGAAAGAAAGGCGGCTCTCATGCATTTTTCATCAGAGGCAAATCTAGACACTAATCATAAGAAACATGTTTTAATACAAGACACAACTTGCAGGTATTTGCAGTGTTGTTATAGTTAACCAAAACTAAAACTATTCAAAAGTTAGTTTTCAGAGGTCATTGATAAAGCCACTGTTTTGCAGAAGTAGTGAGCTCAGAATAAAAGCGATGCAGAAGGTGATGAAGACGCTGTCGCTTCTAGACGGGAATGAGGAAGCTGCACTCAATGATGTTTCCAGCAAGACCTGGAATAGCAGGAGACCTCCAACTCTCTCCGTCCGCTCTGAGAACGAGTGCAGCCCTCTTCTGTTACAGGGTAAATACTGCACACTCACCACACTCTATATATAACTGGCTTTATCAGTATAGTCTGCCGCAGCTGAAAGACAAACTATATTTATTTCCAATATATAGTTATTATAGTAATATTTAATACATCACCCAGCCATACAGAGAAATAATATATACAAATCGCATACCAGTGCTTTACCATGTTTAATGCATGAGTGTAAAACTTTACTGTTTGTGTACATACTGTCTATGCTTGTAATTGGCAATTGTTTTCTCTCTCTCTCTCTCTCTCTCTCTCTCTCTCTCTCTCTCTCTCTCTCTCTCTCTCTCTCTCTCTCTCTCTCTCTCTCTCTCTCTCTCTCTCTCTCTCTCTCTCTCTCTTTTTGTTTATAGAAAATCCATCTGAATCTGATATCATACATTTAATCAATGATTCTGATTGTGAAAGGTTGCCAGAACAAAATCAGGTGCATCTGTGTCTATTCAATATTATTAGCAATTACTATTTCAGCTATCATATATATATATATATATATATATGTATATATAATTTAATTAAATTAATTATTTATTTAATTGTCTGTCATGTAGGAATCTGTTCCCAAGGGCTCGGGATATAAGAATGGTGAATATTATTTGTTATTCCACTTTTGTTGTACAAGTGATTTGCTGTTTAACCTTTTACTGTACAGGGGTTTGACAATGAAACTGAAACACTGGGCAATATATTGTTAGGTTTCACGCCTATATATGTGTGTATCTCCACTGATTTACATTCATCAGTAAGAGCCGAGTGTGAAGGTTGAATTAGCAGAGCAATAGCACAGCTGTACATAAAATATTGCAATCCGCACAACATAATGGGAGACATTTCAGAGTTCAAAAGAGGACAAATTGTTGGTGTGTGTGTCGCTGGTTCATCTGTGATCAGGACAGCAAGTCTTTGTGTTTCGAGACTCGAGAGGTATAATATCCAGGCTAATGTCGGCATTAAACCACAGAGGACGGACCACATCCAACAGGAGTAACTGCCGCGCAAGAGGAAGCTTCTGACAGAGATGTCCAGGTACTAACCCGGATTATATCCAAAAAACATGAAACCACCACAGCTTCCCAACTCACTGTCCCTGGTCAATGTGAAACACGTATCGTTCTCTGATGAGTCTTTCCCACATCCGTGTGAGTTATGGTGTGGAGAAACCCTAAAGAGTCTGAACACCCGGACTGTTGCTGCCCAGAGTGAAGCACGGGTGGATCAGTGATGCTGCAATATCATGACAATCCGGACTGTGTTTGATGGACACGTCACTGCCGAGGACTACCGAACCATTCTGGAGGATCATGAGCACCTGATGTTCAAACCGTGTATCAGCATGATAATACACACAGCAAGACTGGAGACAGAAGGGTTTGATGAAGATGAAAGTGAAGTTGATCATCTCCTATGGTCTGCACTGTCACCAGATCTGAAGATTATTGAGGTGTTTTGGAGGAGCGAGTCAGAAAACGTTTTTCTCCAACAGTATCACATATTCTGGAAGAGAAATATACTACATAATACCTCTGATTGTGAAGGACTTCTATCTGTCATTCCCAAGATGAGCTGATGCTGTACTGATGCAAAAGGAGGGCCTCACCAAACTAATAAACTATGTGTTTCACATTCATGGTCCGACCCCTGTACTCAGTATTGTCAATATTACTGTGGAATCATCTTTTCCTTTTTTTGGGATTTACAGCATTAGAGGCTCCCGTTCGTTCTCAGAGAGTCAGGTTTGTGAGCCCCATCGTGGAGAGCCGTCATTCAGCCAGGAGTCTGACTCGCGCTACAGTTCGAGGAGAACACGTCTTCACACCGCATCCTACAGACACGCGGTCAGCTTCACAGGGTACTTCAACACTAGTCGAAGTTTAGTTCCAGACTATTCACTTTGAAATGAATTAAATAAGCCATTTAACATATTACGATTATTTTTCTCTGTGACTAAAAGTTTTTGTTCCTCTATTCTAAGTCGCTTTGGATAAAAGCATCAGCTAAATGCATAAATGTTAATGTAAATAGAAATAATTCACATTATTTCGTTGCAGAACATGATTGCACAGCCAATAAATGGCGAAACCAACATCAAGACAGAGCAAATCCAGTCGTGCATCCTCCCAGATTAACTTACCAGATCCCAGGAACCTCAGATAGAAGCCCATCGGTGTCAGAGAGCAGACGCAAACCCCGGAAGGTCAGTGACTGACCCGACTGATGGGGCAGTGAACCGAGGAGTCAGTCCTAGAGCTCCTCCTGTCCATTTTAGGGAAAAATCAGGTCTATTGGAGACGTCAAATAGATTTTTAGGTCACCACAGACACAGTACAATCCACATGGGATAATCACAGTATAACAAGCAGCTGTGCAAAATATGACACACCGCCAGTTTATCTCTTTTAATTCTTTTTATAACTGTATCTACTGTATGTGCAATTGGGTAAGAGCAAAATAAGATACACTGGGGTTTTGTATCTATGTGTTTGTCTAAGTTTATTCTATGTATCATCTTTTTACTACTTTAATTCATTTTACTCTAATTCATTCCTTTTATAACTGTTTTAATTTCCCTTGCTTTTATTTTGTGCTTATTTTCTATGCAAAGCACTTTGAATTGCCATAGTGTGAAATTTTAATTAATTTTGAATAACTTTTTTAAATTATTTTGTGATTATTTTTGTTCCTTTCTATGCAAAGCACTTTGAATTGCCATAGTGTATGAAATGTGCTTTATAAATAAACTTAGGGTGACCATATTTTAGTTTTCAGAAAAGAGGATGGGGGCGTGGTTTGGGGAGGCATGGTTAAGGGGTGGGGGCGTGGTTTGGGGAGGCGTGGTTAAGGGGTGGGGGCGTGGTTTGGGAGGCATGGTTAAGGGGTGGGGGCATGGTTTGGGGAGGCGTGGTTAAGGGGTGGGGGCGTGGTTGGGGGGGGTGAATGCATCAAAAAATACTTGACAAATGCATTCACAACCTTGCAACTATGTTATTGTACTTTAATACATAAAGTAATACATCCTTTCCATTCAATGTTTGGCCCGCAACAATAGAATACTATAAAAAAAAAAAGAAAAGTTTAGCTTTTAACACCTTTTACATGACACTATTTCTTTTCATGGCCATAGGTTAAAAATCTACTACTAAAATAAAGAATCTACTACACTATTTCAGTAAAAGAACAATTTCAATCCTCCTGATGTTCTCTAGTAGCCTATACTTTCCTTATGTGGGCTTCTAGGTCGCTAGCACCTTTATTTACACGTACGTGCCAGCTTTGCAGTTCATGCATTTCTGCTTTACACGGATCTCGACCGAAACGAAAACACAGGATTTTTCTCTGTAAATCATCTGTGAATTTATATTCAGACTTTTTTTTTTTACGCTGTTAGCTACTTACATCTTATCTCGCACTTGACCGTAAACTGAAGCGTCGAGCCACGCTGTTAAAATTCTGTGAACGTAAAGTCCGCCTACTTTGATTTGATTGGTCATTTCAAATATTCTGACATTGACGAGCAGTGACAGACCAGTGAGGCTGAGATGAACACACACACACACACACACACACACACACGCTCTGTATTCTGACGTGCTCTCTGCTTGCCGCTGCGGATTGAGGAACGCGCTGATTATAACAAGACGGGGCGAAGCTGAAGCCGGTTTTATATGTTTTGAGTGCAAAGGCAAGCGTGTATTTAAAGTACACGCTTAATGGCCCAATGACAAATAATGAAAACCAGGACATTTTCATCACTTTATAAAAAACAGCCAGGACAGGAAGTGAAAACAGGACATGTCCTGGGAAAACAGGACGTTTGGTCACCCTAAATAAACTTGCCTTGTCTAACGGTCTCTGTTTTTCTAAGATGCAACTCCTCAAACACAAACAGACCTGACTGTTCACTTTTCATTGATCTGAATCAGGGTGTGTACAGGAAGCCTATGGAGTTGCTCCTCAGCATGATGGAGGAGCTCTGGTCTGGGAAGGAGGAGAGTCAACAAAACAGGACGTTCCTCAGTAAGTGATACTCTCCATAAAAAAGACCAGTCCATATAACTGGTAAACTATTCCCACTAATCCAGTGCTTTCTGTCGGTGATGTCCAGTGAAGATGGTTCAGATCCTCAGCATGATGGAGCAGGATGTTTCGGGAGGAGAGCAGGAGATCCAAACTCTTAAAGAGACGCTCAAAGCCTTGAACGCTCGGAATAAACTACAGGAAACACAACATCAGTCTGAGATTGAAGAACTGACACTTCAGCTTCAGCAGGCGAAGGAGTCCATCGTAAGATCATTTCAGTCAGACGTTTGTCTTAAAGAGGGGTCCTGTTATGCTTTTTCACATTTTCAACTTTCTTTATTGTGTAACAAAGTCCCTCCAGCGAGTTATTCTCTATATCAGTGTCACTGTTTCTGAGTTAATATCTTTCCTTCTCAACCTGTTTATTTTTTTCTTTTTGTGACCCTGATGCCCCAATGAGAATTTAGCAATGTCTGTAGTATGGCATCCTTCTGCATTTAATATAATACATTTTTGACTCTTCGATGGGAGTTAAACCTCTTTTTTTGCCCATTTTACTCGTTAACAGGGTAGTATAACATGGACGGTAATATCCATATGGAAATGAAATGCAAAATGAGGTTATGCATAGTAAAACTAGTTTTATTCATGAGGCCTTTGATGTTTTTTGTCCGTTTTTGTCCTTTTGGAAGTAAATAATGACTAGAGCTTTAATTTTTCAATCATATGTCTGCACTTGTCTTTAATGCAGGCTTCTCTTAATGAGCAGCTGAAGAATGTGCTGGAGGAAAATGTGTCTTTGCAGAAACAGCTTATCAAAGTAGAAAAGAAGCTGCTGTCCTCTCACCTGAAGAAAACACCACACACGGAGAGCAGAGGTTAGTTCCTCAATACTTAAAATGAGTTGTTGAAATAAAACAGGTTGGATAATGTTTGTGCTGGTGTTTTTTAGGAGAGCAGTCAGTCCCTGAGGAGATGAACGAGAAAAGACACTCGAGTCAAGATGGAAACGGAGCGAATGACCCGCATGAGAACTACAGGTGGGTGTCAAGGTGATCCGAATGCAACACAGCTGTAAAACCACAAAAATTTTTCATTTTTTTCTTTTTGCAGGTCTTTGATAGCCAGAAATGAGCGTTTGCTGCAGCAGTTGGAAGAGGCTCTAATGAGCTGATTGGTGCAAATGAAGAAAGTGCTTCCAGTAGACTGTGTGATATCTGCATTTATAGAGTTTTAATTTATTATAAATCTGTCCTTTGAAAGATGTTGATACCTCTTTTTGTAAAGCCTTTTGTTTTATAAAGAGTCTCAGCATGTTCTCTGTACATTCCTACATCCAATAATCAATCACATATTCACATCTTATGTGCAAATGTGTTTGTTTGACGAAATGTGTTTTGTATATACAGACCATTCCTTTGAGCTTTCATATGGATAAATAAAAAAAACGAGAACCAGACAGTTTGTTTTTTTATTCAATACGATGCTACAAAACACTTACACGTTAAAATCATTTTACCATCACTATATGACATGCATATCAGGATACTGTAGAACATTAAAAAACATTATTTAAAAAATATGACAGTATTGTTCCTCAAAATGGATGGTTAACAGTATTTGGCATTAAGCACACAAAACATTAAAATCATACGTTAAATACGTCAACATGTATACTTATTTGTGGTTTATTATCATAAATATGAGTCCCTTTCTGAGCAGAACCTGCAGGAGAGCTTGACATTTATGATCCGTAGCCACTTTTCTTATCTGAAAATAGATGTTCTGTAGAAGAATACATCTGTACACTCTCACTCGTCCCTTCTCTCCATAGACGTGGACAATATCATCTATTACGAAAGGGTTCCCACAATCACGTAAAATATATCAGGGAATTTTAAATCTGTGTTTTCCAGATCTGGAAAAGTCGTCATAAGCCTGTATATTATGAATATAGATTTTAAAATTAGCTCCGTTTTAAACTATTAAATTAGCTAATAAATATTGCTTTTGCATTGAGTAAAACTTGTTCACAAGCCATAGTGAGGTCCGATTTGTGAGCGAATCATTCTTTTGAGTCGTTTGTCTTTAGTCTGTGGGACGTTAGAATGATTCATTAGTGAATCTGAACGATCATTCTTTTAAAATCCACATCCAGTTTTCACGGAACGACTGGAACGGTCATGGAAAAGTCATTGGTCAGAAGTGTGGGAACCCTGAAGTTTGGATCTTGTCCAGTGTGTTCAGATGGCAGTGCGTTTATAAATAATTCAGAACACTAGTTATGGTAAAGGGAATGTATTCATTTAGACTTATGCCATGCCGGCGTTAGTTACAGCATGTCACTTCTCTTGTAAACATTGTTCTGTAGGCAGAAACACTAACAGCAAAGTGCCTTGATATGACATTTAAATATAACAACAGTGCTTTTCAAACTAAAATCCACAGCAAAATACAAAAATTCACTGTAATACCTTCATTTGCAGGTTGATCTATTGCTGATAAACCGGTCCCAGGCAGAATCTGCAAACTTAATCGTGTTTTTTATGCTGATGTTGGGGTGAAATCTGCATAATGGATTTAAATATGGTAAAATGTGCTAATTGAGAGCTTAGAGTAGGCAGAAAGATCATCAGATTAGCCTAAATAATTCATAAACGAATAACAAACTGTTTTGATTCAGGGCTGCAGGTTCTGTGCGAGTCTGATTATACAGTACGTGTTAAAATCATTAGAAACTTCTATATTGTTTTTGGCATTTTGTTTGCTCAAAGCTCTTAGTTAAGATAAGGTTTAAGTTACCTGGTTGCCTTAAAATTTTGAGTTCATTGAAATTAAAAAATTTAGTTAATACAACAAAGAGATTGGTTTAATAACTAGAAACTCAAAATATTATGTTTTCTGAACCACGTTAATTATATAAGTTGATTTGACAAAAGATTAAAAGTTGTGATGACAAAAAATATTTTTTTACAGTGCAGAGGAGTTTTGAAAGGGCATTAAGCCCTGCTGGTTTGACATTACTCAGTCTGTATTGAGGTATGATAACGTTGGTAAAAGGTATTGTAATGCAGAGCAAATAGGGAAATGACAAGAAAATCCTGAACCTTTTGCTGATGGTGTTTCCTTTGACATAATAGCCTAGTTAATCATTCCACAATTAAAAACACACAGGCAATGTTTCATATTATGCCATTATAGAATCAGAAATACATAGTTATGCCATTAACTTGTCAAACCTAAAAAACATCGACCAAACAACTAGATATACAATCTTGAGCACCAGCGGTCAATTCTTTATGTATCAAATAACAATTTATGATGGTTGGACTTTTGCATTCAGTTACAGATCATAGAGATGTGTTTAAAATATACAGGAAATCCAAACAGAATCAGTCGATTTTTTGTTTAAATTTTACATCTATTTGATCTTGTTACTGGTAAATTAGATGGGAAAGCAGAAAAAAAAATTAAGTCAGTTTTTAAAGCAACGAATGCATCCAAATTACTTAAAGGGGTCATGACATGAGAAATCAAATTTGCCTTGTTTTTTTTGACATATAAAAAAGTTTTGAACAAGTAAAACATCCAGAAAGTTTCATAGTTTAAATCATCCTCATCATTATAAACTAAGCATTTAATCATGCTCCAAAACAGCTGGTTTGAATAATGAGGGATCTGTGACATCACACAGGCAAATAGATTTGCATATGCCCGCCTCCAGAGCAAGACATCGACGAATAATTATACATCATTGCACCATAGGCCCCGCCCACTGGCCTTCAGTCGCTTAACGGCTGACGTTTGCCTACACTGGATGTGAGTGTGTGTCAAAAGCAAACAGAAGGCATTATAATCACTGACACTGGATACAGTATACAGATGCGTGTTCAGTTTCGCTAAACAGCTCTTTTGTGTCTCTGTACAGACTTCATTATATGTTTGTACGGAGAAATAAAGTGGATTGGATTTTGTTTTGTCAGCGACAAGCCTTAAAGGAGTCGCGCCTTAAAAATTTCAGACAGAGGGTCAGAATGAAGGTTGAAAATAATCGTTTTTCTGCATATATACTTGTTTTTTGTTCAAAAAACTAACATTTTAAGTGAACCTCAAGGAACATATTAAAATCCATGTCATGACCCCTTTAAATTTAAGTCTGTCAAACAAAGTCAAATGTTTTTTTTTCTAACTTAGGCCTGAAACATACTTTACAAGCATGCTGCTAGCAACGTCATGGGTTTGATTTCCAGGGAATGCATGAACGGACCAAATGTATGCCTTGAATGCAATGTAAGCGTCTGCCAAATGCATTAAAATATTAGTGGAAAATATAAAATACGTGACCACAGTTCTAGTTTTGCAAGCTATTATAATGCAAATTGTTTAATGGCACAAACATTTGAAGGAAACTTTCCCATGGGTTAATGCACTTGCATTGCATTGCTCAAGCATTTGCGTGTAACTTATATCTCAGGCCTGACTCTATTACATCATAAGAGAAGCCACAAATGCCAAATATTCATATATGCATTTAATGTCAATATTTACGACGGATTATCAGCAAAAAACACTAATACAGCGTGCAATATTGTCTTTCTCTTGGCATCATCGTGTTTGTTAGGAACGTACCAGCTGGTGACGTCAGTGTTTGGATGTAAACAGCGTTCCAGTTAAAAGTAATAAAACACTTAAAGGAAGAGGAACATAAACTCAATGTTATTCACAGAAAAAAAAAGACATACCCTCAATTGGAAAATGACAAAAATCCCTTTGTGCTTTAGAGTTGGGTTTTGCGTTCACTGCTGGATGGAGAATCTCACATGGGTTTTTGTGGAGGTTTTTGAATCTTCTTCTCGTATGACCCTGCGTGCTTGTATCCAGGGACGTATCCGGACGTGTCCACCACTTCCACGCGTCCCGCCTTCCCCTTCCCGCGACCCGTCTCGTCGAAACGCTCCTTGTGCGATCCGGTGAACTTGGTGGTGTCAGTCAAACGGGACACGGTCGGAGAAGCCACGGCTCTCTGTGTCGAGAAAGAGAAAGACACTTTGAAATGGAGAAGTTCTCCCAAACATCATCAAATCTGTCTTCATTTAGTCTCTCAATATTTTATTTTTTCTGTCGTTTTTCTGGGAGTTTTATTCCTCTGAAGTGCTATCAGTATAATGAACATTTTAAAACAATGGATCTGGAAGAACAAGATTACATTGTGAAAACTTACACATGTACACAACCATTTAAAAGACTGCTTTAAGATTTTTTATGTTTTTGAAAGAAGTCTTTTGCCCATTAAAGCTGAAATTATTTGATCAAAAATACAGTAAAAATAGTAATATTGTCAAATATTATTACAATTTAAAATATCTGTTTTCTAGTTGAATGTATTTTAAAATGTCATTTATTCCTGTGATGCAAAGCTGAATTTTCAGCATCATTACTGATAATGATTACAAAGATTCTTTGATAAATAGAAAGTTCAAAGCATTTATTTGAAACAGAAATATTTTGTAGCATTAAAAATGTCTTCTGATCAATTTAATTAAAAAATAACTCATTAAATCACCACTATTATTACATCTAGATATTAGCATACAGTTTAACTGTAAACACTAATTATTCACATACTGTACATTAAAAATAAATTATTAAAGAAATAAGTGAGTAGATCCATATCCGACAGCAAGGATTCCCAAACGAACCCCTTAAATCTAAAATATTCCCCTTGAGATTTTAATTTCAAATTTTATTAATTTAACACATGATCACAATTCTCTGTTGTCAAATGACATGCAGGTAAACAAATAAAATGTTTTCTTTTTTTAATAAGTGTTTTGGTTAATTCTTTGATTAATTTCATCAACTCCAACTCTCAACTCCATAAAACCCCATTATTTACAAGTGAGGAACACACTAAGCGATTCATCTTAAAGGGGCGGTTGATTATGATTTGACTTTTCTAACTTTAGTTAGTGTGTAATGTTGCTGTTTGAGCATAAACAACATCTGCAAAGTTACAACGCTCAAAGTTCAAAGCAAAGGGAGATAATTGCTTTTAAAGAAATTGTTTTTTAAGGACTACAACAAACGGCTGGTTGGGACTACACGACATTCCTCCCGGGTTAGTGACATCACCAACCCTAAAATTTACATAAACTCCGCCCCCTGAACACGATTTATAGATTACAGAATATGCTAATCAAAGACTAGAAGATAACTACACATCAGATACATAAATTCACCAACTAAATTCATCGTCCTGTTGCTTGTTGTCAGTTCTTCTAGAGTCTCTCCATCATTATCTGAATCCGGTTTGAACATAAAATGCTAAAAGTTGTTGAAATTTTCAGTGCATGTGTGTGTGAGTGCAAGCTCTTGAAGCTCCGCCCTCTGTGCCGGGAGCAGCAGCTCATTTGCATTTAAAGGAACACACACAAAACGGTTCGTTTTTGCTCACCCTCATAAATTGACAATTTTAACATGCTATATAAAAATATCTGTGGGGTATTTTGAGCTAAAACTTCACATACACACTCGGGGGACATCAAAGACTTATTTTACATCTTGTGAAAAGGGCATTATACCACCCCTTTAAAGAGGCAATGAACACGAGAAGTGCTAGTATTTCAAAGTTTCCGAATATAAATGTGTATTTATGTACAGCACTTTTGCTCCGGGCCTTACCGTGACTCCAGATATAACGGGTGATTTTCCTTCTATCAGTTTGTGAAGCTCTTCGGCGGCGTCCTCGCTGCTCTTATCTTTGAAGCGTTTCCTGGCCAGCTCCGCCAGCGCTTCTTTGAACTGGCTGTATGTAATAGTGCGGCCAGATTTGTTCCTAGAAAACAATTACATAAAGCAAAGACAAATAGATGATAAATTCATCAGTATATATTGTGGCATCAAATATAAACACATAGCGAAGCACAACCCTGCAAGACCTGATTAAAAGAGCTTCTGTAAACACACGAGGAATGCTTTAGATCTGATTGGCCGGTCTATCTGAGAGTGACACATGCAAATAAAAATATCATGTTCCAAACCTCTTCTGCTTAACATCAGAATAATACATCTTGAGGGCGAGTAAATGGATGAAATATACATTTGAGTTTGCGTGGTAACTGCCTCGATAAAGGCCTCTGAAAGCGCGGCATGCTCTCCGTCTGAACAGACGCAGTGTAAACAGCCGTGTGCGATAACACAAACATGTCAGCTCTGAGAGCTCCAGCGTTTGGGTCATTACACACGGCCAGCAAACTCAAATTCACTTTTAATCAACTTTTAAAGAGGACGAGATGCTTCTCGCATCTTATTTATTGCTGTCAAGGCCAGAGTGTCCAATTAAACTCGACGGTCTTTCATTTATGTGTGTATGATAAACAGTTTTGGTTCTGTGTTTGGTCACCAAAATCAGGAGAACTAATTGATTTATCTGAGCTTATCAGGATTTACATTTTGACTCGGGCGCATTCGGCCCATAAAGCAACAATGTAAAACAGTGCATAGTAACACAAACACAAACAGTTTTACCATGGTGACCAAGAACCTAAACAAAGCCCCATAAAGCCTGTGGTCTCCCTCAGCAACCTGCTGTCATAGCAACAAGCTTTGATAAACACGCCTCTTCGGCTTTATAATTAATTTGACTTCGTTTTGTTTGTGCGATCCTTCAGCGCTCCGACTGTTCACTGCTGCCTAATGTCAGCTAAGAAATTCAGCGCTGTTCCCTCTCTAAACTATGCGTATGCACTGAATGCTTTCATATTTACACGCATACATAGTCATAAACAGTCATATTTAACCCTACGGTCATTTAACGGACTTTTAATGTTTTTGAAAGAAGTCTCTTCTGCTCACTAAGGTTGCAATTATTTGATTAAAAAACAGTAATATTGTGAAGTATTATTACAAGTTAAAATAACTGTTTTCTATGTGAATATATTTTAAAATGTAATCTATTCCTGTGATCAAAGATGAATTTTCAGCATCATTACTCCAGTCTTCAGTGTCACATGATCCTTCAGAAATCATTCTAATATGCTGATTGGCTGCTTAATTATTATTGGCACTCAATTATTAATAATCCTTATATTCCATAATTAATAAATATATATGAATTCCAAAATGTTGGAGTTAGTGTATATATATATATATAGTTTGATATTCACACACACACACACACACAATGAAAATAAACATCAAAAAACATTTTTTGCCAAGAAAAATGTAAATACATTTTAAACTTTATTGATTTATTCTGTGATTGATTTAGAATTTATTTAATTTATAAATTCTTATCTATTTATTTATTTATTTATTTATTTTGTATTCTGGAAATGCAGCATACACTGAGCCCAAGACAAATTTCCCTAAGGAGACAATAAAGTATATTGTATTGTATTTAATGTTTGTTAGTATGGTTCTAATATACTGAACTTTTGACTAGCTTTTATTGAAACATTTTAACACAAAAACTATATCTATAATGTGGTCTTATGTGCTGAACAGAGGAATCTGTAGTGTTTGCATTGCTGTGATAAAGTTTTAAAGGCTTTATCAAGCATCATTAAGATGAATCGGCACTCATGAGGGGCTTTAATCTGTCATGGGCCGCACTGATTAAAGGAAACACGCGTCTTTAGTTCTGTGATGCTGATCGACTACAGCGTCCCTTTTAAGCTCAATCCTGATCTTTGGCCTGAGCTTCTGTACACACACACACACACACACACACACTAACTGACAGACTGCACATGTGTTCGGGCTCATGCAATCAAGCTCAAAGAGGGCAAGAAAAACTTAGAATAAAATACAATTATCAACATATTTAACTGAAGTAACTTTACAAGACATAGAATATACTACTGTCATGATATTTCAAAAAAAAAAATTGTGTGTCTTTTTTGGAGCTTTACAGATGGTTTATGAAAAAGAGCTGCATGAAAATGTTTAAAAATAACAGCATACATGTTTGGAATGACATAAGAGTGAGTAAATGATGACAGAATTTTCATTTTTGGTTGCACTTTTCTTTTAAATGTTAACACAAGCATATTGCTTGCATTCTTTCTTTCTGCCTCACGTTTCTTGTTCTGACTCCATCTAGCAGAATAATCTTTATTCTCTCTCAGTCTGGGTGAAACGAACCTCTTGATAAAAGGCAGAGAATTTCCTCACTGCATAAATAGTACAAAGATTTTGATCAATTCTTTCTCCTACACGAGCAGTGTTTTCTAAACATCTCAAACTGAACGGGTCAGTGTGTCTACGGTGCTCTATATTAAGGGCACATCGTTAAAATCAGCCCCTATTGAAGCAGCGCTGACTCTTTCTGTCCTGCAGTCATCAGGGTTATTCAGCATGAGCCATCATGGCCTGTGGCTGTGGGGGATGAGCCTGAGAAATATCAACATAGCACGACTCCTCTTCACTGTATATTCAGAAATATGCATGAACAAAAATGAATGCAATGATTAAAGGCAAATATGTTACTGTTACAGAAAATATCAGTTGCACTCCTACATTTTAAAGCCTACTGCACCAATCTAATATGCATTATTTTTTATCCAAGTTGTTAAAGGGTCCCTATTATGCTTTTTTACATTTTTAACTTTCTTTTTTTAATGTTGTTGTTTGAATGTGAAAAATGTCTGCAAACTTATAAAGCACAAAGTCGCTACAGCGGGAGTTATTCTCTATATCAGTGTCACTGTCTCTGAACTCCCTGAAATGTCTCATTGTAGTCTTGAGTTTTTTCTGGGAACGAAGGAACATGTCATAATATTCCTCATTTAAAGGGGTCATGACATGGATTTTTTTAAATTAAAGAGCCACATTTGATCGTGGCCCAAATCAGATCTCGTAAGTGTTTTCGCTGTTTTCATGCATGCATCCAGATGTCTGCGAGAAAATCCGATTGGTTGACAGCGTAATCGTGACCCTCGTGAGCATTTGAGGCACAGCGTTTTAACCAAAATCTAAGAAAGCATAGCATGTGTGCTTCATAGACAATGCAATCCCAGGATACGCTGCATCAAACTCAAAGTAAGTGATCCAAGGCGGCAGATGGAAATTAATTGTATATATATTTCATCAGTATTAAATAAGTATAAGTTCATCTTATTGTGAGTATCAAGTCATTAGATTTGCATTAAGAACACTATTAAGGCACATTCACACCAAGAACGATAACTATAAAGACAACTATTAGCGTTCAGACCAACGCAAAATAATGCTCTGTCATACAAGATATAAAGTCGCAATTCTGAGAAATAAAGTCGCAATTGCGAGATATAAAGTCAGAATTGCGAGATATAAAGTCGCAATAGCGTGTTATAAAGTCAGAATTGTGAGATATAAACTATTCTGAGGTAAAAAAAAAAAAAAAATCTGTTTTTTTCCCCCTTATAATTGGACTTTATATCTCACAATTGTGAGTTTATATCTCACAATTGCGATGTATCTCGTCAGAATTGTGACTTTTTTTCTCAGAATTGCGAGATATGAAGTCAGAATTGCGAGATATAAAGTCACAATTGCAAGATATAAAGTCGCAATTCTGAGAAATAAAGTCGCAATTGGGAGATATAAAGTCAGAATTGCATGATATAAAGTCGCAATTGCGTATTATAAAGTCAGAATTGTGAGATATAAACTATTCTGAGGTAAAAAAAATAAAAATCTGTTTTTTGTTTTTTCCTTATAATTGGACTTTATATCTCACAATTGCGATGTATCAAGTCAGAATTGTGACTTTTTTTCTCAGAATTGCGAGATATAAAGTCGCAATTGCGAGATATAAAGTCAGAATTGTGAGATATAAACTATTCTGAGGTAAAGTTTGGGTTTTTCCTTAGAATTGGACTTTATATCTCACAATTATGAGTTTATATCTCACAATTCTGAGAAAATACAGTATGTCAGAATTGCGAGATGTAAACTCGCAATTGTGAGATAAAAAGTCGCAATTATCTTTTAAAATGTTTTATTCTGTGGCGGAAACAAGCTTCCATAGGACTCTGCTATTCTTTTATATTTAAAATGTATTTAAAAACCTATATCTTTATCATTATTGTTATAGTTAACGACCTTGATGTGAACGGGCCTTTCGCATAATAAATATATTTCTCTGTGTAGAAAATGAATGGGACTTTTACTTCTGTAACTCTACTCCTAAATGTGTAAAAGTGGTGTAGATTATGGCATACTTGACTTTGGAGAAGACTATATCCACGTCTGTGAGTGTGATGGTCTTGCCATCGATGACGCCGCAGTCTTTACACAGTTTGGACCAGTTCTTGCCGTTCAATTCTTTCCCGGTGGCTCGCGTGTCCCCGTGAATGGCGAAGCGTCGGAATGACTCCTCCAGCGCAGTGATCTCCACAGGCGTTTTGCAGCCCGCTCCTCCATCGCTCGTGCCGTTGGATGCGGAGGACAGGCGTTTGGCTGCTTGTTCTTTCGAGTGCTCACTGTGCGGCCTCATGGGCGAACTGTTGGGTACGGGATGTTTGGCGGTCTGAACTTTAAACTCCTCCATGTTGCTGGAAAAGAATGTGCATTTTAATGGTTAATATTACTGGTAATATTATTTAAAATGTGTTTGTGCATCTTTTTTCATAATCAATGACACTTGCTTTGATGGGTTGTGTCTAATGCAAAGACATGATTAAGTGTCTAAATACTTTTTATGTCTATATACCGTAGTATGTCTGTATATCCATTTTACACAGTTCATGTTATGACAACTTTCATGCTGATCAAGCTGCATCAATAACCAGTTGAGCCAGCTGGTCCACAAACAGTTCAGCATTACCCATCCAAAATCAGTTAAGACCATCTTGTTTAATCTTCAGCTGAGATTTCAGGAACATTAGATGATATTAATAATCAATGTCTGAAATGCCACTTGTTGTTTTTTTATTTGTTATTTATTTTATTTATTGTTTATTTCATTTATTTACTTGCACATGAAATCTATTCAAATTCACATAAATTATAAAATATATTATATAAACTTTAAAGTAATATTCAATAATTGTATACCTTAAAACTCATCTTTGATCACCAAAATGACATAGGCTATATTTTGTAATGCAATATAATTTGTAATATTTTGTAAATATGTTTTTTTTTCTTCTCCCTAATTGTTCAAAGTATGTATATGTTCTGTTAAAAAAAACAAAAAAAAAACAGCAAATGGACAGTTACTATTACTAATTTTATTCTGTAATTCTATTTTGCTGACTGAAAATAAAGAATATAAAATAAATAAATAAATAAAAATGACAGGCTATTTATGTTGTGGCCAATTCAATTTATATTTGCACTCATTTCCAGCGTACTATCTTAGATATACTCAAGAGCATGTATTTCCATATCACCAGTGAAATACATACTTTTATTGTGTAGAAGTCTGACATAGCTTAGCATCTCTAGTCTGACCTTTGCCCTCTGCTGCCCATCCAGCGCTCGGATTCCACGTCAGTGTTGCTCACTTTGACTCGCTCCTCTTGCTTCTTGATGCAGCTGAAATGACAATAGTAGTTTTGTATTGAACATGAATATTAACTGGTTAAAAGCAAAGAGCAAAGCAAAATAGGAATAATAATAATAAATATAGCTGCAAGTAGCAACTAACAGGGTTCAAGTGTTTTAAGACCTTCTATGCTGTTAGGGTCTGGGCAACCCCTTTGTATAACACCATTTTCAGGTTTCACATTAATCATAATGTGGCACAATTGTCAAAACTCATACCTAAGGATGAAGTGATAAACTTTGACAAAACGTGATTGTAAATGTTATAATAGTGATATAATATAATATAATATAATTATAATGTCTAAAAATGAATGCAAAAGCAAAACCTGTGAAAAGAACTATATTAGTGAGTAGAATGATTAAATGAACATTATAACCAGTAGATGGCAGCAGAGGACCACCAAGTGGTGAATCGTTGCAGATTTTTGTGTGACCACAGAATGAGCTTGTGATAAGTATAACAAGTTTGGTGAAAAAATCTCGAGTAATAGCCATTTTAGTGAAAGTGGCCCAGCCTACTTTGGACGTTTTGGCGTCCCCGTCATGAGCGTGAATCACCAATCGAAATTCTTTAGACAACTTTTTGCCATGGGCGTCTCTAGATGATGCATGTCAAGTTTCGAGTGAATCGGACAAACGGACAATGAAGAGTTCGGAAAATTCAAAATGGCAGAAAGATTTTAAAGGTGTAAATGAAACTGGAAATGTACGTTTAGTCTTAAGCCGAGGATTTCAGTGGAAAATAGTGTTTATTGGTCGATTTGGCTGAGTCCTTGTATCTGAGAACCGAGCAAGATTACTACCATCTGACCAAGTTTTAAGTCTTAAAGTTTAGGCCTAAAGTTTGGGCTGCACGATCAGTTTTATGGCTTTGCGCTTGAAACCCTAATAATATTAGTTTGACTGTTTTGAACTCAAGTGTTTTATAATATGAAGCTAATTCTGATTCTTTCATTTGCTCTGATTCATCTGATCCTTTGGTTTGAGTCCATCAATTTCCAAATAGAAAGAGTAAATAAATCAAATAAAAAGTTTTGATTATTCTCTGGATTACTAATAATAGGCATTACCTCATGATTATATAATATATATATATATATATATATATATATAAAAAAAAACATTTTGGTTTCCAACAAAAATAACTACATCATGATACAGTATCATTAATGTGATAGAAAATGACTACAGTATCATGATTTACACTTTTACACCACTAGATCACAGTAGTTATTCTTCTAGAGAGCACAGTTTGCTTCAGGTCAAACATTACAAGGATGAGAATAAGTGTTTCCTTCATGATGTAACCGTCCAGAATTAAACACAAACCCTTCAATATGCTCTTATGGGCCAATGCTTACCATTACTCACTCACGCTGTTTAGATCACACCTACAAAGACTCAAAACCACAACTGCACCAAAACACCAAAACCAACTGTGATTGGTCGCTTTGCACGTCAGACGGTCTCTTCCTGTCTGAGTGGGCGGTACTTGGTAAGAATAACCTGCAATGTGAAGTCTGACTACACAAGACTAATCTCACATGATTTTGCACACATTTCACATCACACATTTGTCTAGGTAACAACATTAAACAGCATTTCTAATGGTTAAGGTTGTATAAATATGAACACAAAGTAATTAATTTTCTCACAGACGCGAATGCTCACCTCCCAGAAGCTCCCATAGTGCAATGTCATGACACCTCTACAAAGCCAAAGCAGCTCTTTCTCTTCTTTTCTATGTTTTAAACCACTAAGTCAATCTTTATACAACACAGTCTGGACCGGCACTAGCAGTATCCTCTGTCCCAAACCAGACAGAGAGGTTACGTCACACGGCCGTAACACTGGGACACATGGGCTACAGTAGATGAATCTGTCTTTATGGTCGGACAGAAGAGCTCTGTAGGGCCAAAGTGAACTCCTCAAGTACAGTCAATGTACAAGAGGACCCTCAAAATCCACTTGAAGATGTCCCTATTCAAGAGCGTTGTGTTTTACTTCTCTTTCAACAAAGAAACAAACCTTTATGAATCACTCTCAATCATGTCATTCAGCTCTATGGGCCCATTGTGCAGTCTAGTGTACTACATACACACGGTCGCGTCAGTGACATCGCCACTATCGCTGGCATTAGCCGGCCAGAGTGACAATAAAAGATAACATTCTTATCTTTCTTGCAAAAAAGAGGCCGAGATAGAAATATAAAAACTAGGAAGAACTTGGGAGTTTAGTTGTTTACGGTTGGTGTATTCATTAATTTGACATTGAATATAATCTGATATTGTGCTTTTTTTCCCCATCAAGTTACAAATAAAGAGAGAAAATAATCAAATTGCATTCGTTAATTATTTAAATCACTGGATTATCAAAATAACTTCAATAATCACAATATAGGATATATAATTACAATCAAATTGCATGAAGCAATATTATATAAATATATAACATATATACAGTATGTATAATCAGTTTTTATAATCCAGTGATTTAAATTAAAAATGTATAATGTAATTGTATTTGCATATTATAAATTGTATAGTTATAGATTGTGTGTGTGTGTGTATATATATATATTTATGTCTCACAAGATTTTAATACATTATATATATACACACACACACTGTTACTGTCTCTTGACTGTCTCACATTGTCACACTGTCTCACACTGTGTGTGTGTGTATATATATATATATATATATATACACATACACACACAGACTCTTTTTATATAAAACAATTTTTTCTCACAGTAATTGTGTGATATATTTATATCACAAGATATTAATACATATATATATATATATATATATATATATATATATATATATATATATATATATATATATATATATATACATAAAACAATTACTGTGAGAAAAAATTATGTTTATATAAAAAGAGTCAGTCAAGTCCAATACTATCGTCAATTTGTCATATCAGTCAACATAACAAGAGTTCCTTAAAATACTCACATGAACACACCCAGTCAATAAAATTTCTGCAATCATTAACGTAATAAAACTGATACAGCTAATAACTGAACTGAATAAGAGATCTCTTAGTTCATTGTATATGATGCATGGGACCATAACTATGCAATTTTGAGTGCAATTTGAATGCTTTTATAACACAGCAATCAAGCCAGACATCTGCTGCCGTCTAATGCTGGAGGTAATTCTGTGAACTTCAGAGAAGAACAGAGTATGATGGAGGCGTCAGAGAGGGAGAAATGCTTTTTTGCATGCGCACACACAGACCTCAAGAGAATCTGTGATTGGTGGAGCGTATGATGATGATATGCATTCGCCTTCTGGTCATGCATTGCACAGATGAGAGCTCAGACAATAAACTGACCTATTTTACACACACACAAAAAAAACTATTTATATCAGCAAAAAAGGAACATGGAATTCAAAAAATGTCAGCAACATAAAAAGACTGACGAGAATGGACTGAGGACAGAAACAGGATATGATGTAATGCATAAACAGGAAGAGGACGCAGATAAGCACAGGTAAATCTGAACCTATCAGCAGTTAAACACTGCCAAACTGGTATCGGTTAGGATGGATTCCACTGAAAAATAATGCAAAAACAAACATTTCTTGACTGTTTCGTGTCTAGAGAGAATGCATCAACTTATAAAAAAACCCTTGAAAGCAATGAAAGTATGGATGCACTGATATGAACATTTTGTCCAATACCGATAACCGATAATTCTTTATATTTAAAAGCCAATAACCGAGATATTGGTTGATAAATCTAAATCCAATTTTTTTAATAATTTTGGAGATCCTGATTACAAAACAAGTCCCAAGCACACAATTATGATGTTCTCATTATAATGTTATGTAGCTTATATGACAGACTTGCGCTGCACATGTTGCACTTTACTGTATTTTCCTTTTTGAAGTTATTTCAAGCAATTCAAACCCTTAATGGTGAACAGTGCGCATCTGAAGTGCCTCAGCTGAAGGAAATAATACATTATTTATTGGCTTTTATATATCGGACAATTTTTCTTATCGGGCCGATAACGATAACATTAAAAATGAACATATATCGGCCAATACCGATATGGTGGCCGATTTATCGTGCATCCCTAAAAGAAAGTTACTTTGGATAAAAATGTCTGCCAAATGCATAAATGTAAACGTAGAAAATCTGGCACAGACAAACACGTCTCCATGATGTCTGAGTGTGTGTGGTGTGTGCCCGTTTGCTTCACAAACGTTCAGAGATGGCCCCAGATCACCCTGCTGACACTGATCGGGTCAACTACATCTTTCATTACATCACCCGCCGCCCGTTCCTCATTTATACAGACATGTCTTTCTCGTTGCATGTCCCTATACACTCTCACACACTGACTGAATGCTATTTGTCTCCAGCATGGCAATTTCTACGTACACTGACTCTGCAACAACGCACTAATGATGCAGACTATGACATGTCAGGTGTGCAGTCAAGGCCATGTTTTAAGGCTTCGACTTTTAACGTCTGTTTTAGATGTTGGGTAATAGTTGGTGTGAAAAGTCAGTGTTTTTAACACCATAACCTAGAACTGAAAAATCTGGGCCAAACTCGGCGAATGGCTGCGTCCTCTGGTCAGGCGTAGCTAATCTATGAACATATGGACAAAACAACTGTGATGAGAGATCAAATGAAAAACCTCAAGCCTTTTTCGTGTCAAATAAATGAATGTTAAAATTCACTCAGATATGTCAATACACAAACATACTTTATATGACATATGGATAGATAGATAGATAGATAGATAGATAGATAGATAGATAGATAGATAGATAGATATGGATGGTCAGACTGAGAAAGACAGACAGAAAGGAAAGACAGACAGATAGATGGATGATTGGAATGAAAGTCAGAACCATAGACAAAACGACAGATAGATAGATAGATAGATAGATAGATAGATAGATAGATAGATAGATAGATAGATGAAATGATAGTCAGAACCATAGACAGAATAATAGACAGAACAATAGACAGAATAGACAGACAGACAGAATTACGTTCTTCATCTCGTTTGATTCTACACTTTTAATCGACACTCATACACTAGCGTTTATGTAACAGCCCTATACATTCCCAGCATCACACAAGCGTTATATAAACTGACCATGAGCATCATGAAGAAACACGTGATCATTGTTATTGTCATGAACACTGTGCATCTCATGCATGTAACTGCAGCTCTGCATCCTTACATGCAACAATACTGGCGAATACAAAGCAAAACCAGCACAGAATTGCGCAACAAAACAAAAACGAAACCAAATCGTATGGACTTCCGTGACAACGGTCAAAAATGAAGCACAAAATGTGCTCGGGTTGTTGTTTTAAAGGTAAAATTATGAAAACATAAACACGCTCGTGATCAATTGCGTTTCAAATGCGTTTAAATCGGATGGTATGAGAGAAACGCGCAGCTAGAATAGTCGAAACACAATCTCACCTGAATGATGTCTCCGTCGTTTTCTTCTTTCTGTTAGTGTCTAGCAGAACGTGTTTACATGAGACATCCGCGGGACTAAAAGACGCGACGCGACGCTCGCTGTCATCCGCGCGTGTGTGTGCGCCGCGCTGGAGAGCGCGCGCTCGAGGACCAGCAGGCGCCGCGCGATGATTGGCTCGCGCGCTGTCACCTTAATCTATATGCCCGCGTGAGTGAGTGAGTGAGTGAGCATGAGAAAAATGACTTAATTAATGAATTACAGACTTTTTTTGAGCTTATCTATATTTAAATACATAATGTAAAAAATGTAACATTATTTTGTTTTATTACTATTATTGTTTTACATATTTTGGGATGCATGTGTTGGCGTGTCTCCAACTGCTTATATTATGATTCTCAGTTGAGGAGGTGTCAACTCTGTTACCATCTAACACCATAATATTACTAATATTACAATTATTCATAAAGTCAGTAGAATGGAAGGTTCACATTATTGCATGCAAATCCAACATTGACACTAAAACATAAACAAATAAATCAAAATGAAGGAAAATGCCAGAACAGAATGTCTTCAGTAGCATGGACAATGTTTCCCCCATAGAGAATAGCTGTTTCCTCTGAATGCAATCAAGATGAAGCTTGCTAATGCAGATGAAACGTGCTGGAATGCAGGAAATATGACTAAATAAACTGCATGTCTATCAGTTGTGTGTCTGTTTCCTGCAGCAACGGCTTTCTTCAATGTGAGACAGAGAATAAAGCATAAAATCCATGAAATGTTACACAACCAGTGAAGGGTTCTAGACCAGCATTACATAAGAGTCCGTCTGAATAATATGAGGGAGACTGGGGCTAGTTGTCACAGTCTTGTTGCTCCAGTAAATATTTCGGTAACACTTTACAATACGGGTGCACTAATCTGCATTAATTCATGCTTAACTAATGCACAGATAATAATGTGTTAATGTATGACTCATGAAGAACTAAGCCATTAATTAATGATTACTGCATCAGCAACTAATAAATTCTAAATGATTAATAGATTAAGTAATATATGAATTGTTATTAATTAAATGTGTCATAATGTAAACCCATAAATGGCATATTACTCAACAATTAGTTAATAGTCATGTGCCTCAACAAGTAAAGTCATAACATAATGATACATTTGCAAATCATTAGTTAATGATTAATTAAAGCAGACAACTGGAAGTTGAAGTACATGACTTTGACCACCTGTGGTAATTAACACATTAATTTACACTTTTAGTTAATAAAATAAGTTATTAAGGAATTAATACATTATGACACATTTAATTAATAACAATTCATATATTACTTAATCTATTAATCATTTAGAATCTTTATTAGTTGCTGATGCAGTAATCATTAATTAATGGCTTAGTTCTTCATGAGTCATACATTAACACATTATTATCTGTGCATTAGTTAAGCATGAATTAATGCAGATTAGTGCACCCGTATTGTAAAGTGTTACCAATATTTCTTAGGTTTATTTTAACGAAAGTCTAAAATTTCAGGCACAAATACCTTGAATATTGTTTAATTTATTCCTGTGATCAAAGCTGAATTTTCACCATCATTACTCCAGTCTTCAGTGTCACATGATCCTTCAGAAATCATTCTAATATGCTGATTGGCTGCTTAATTCTTTCCACAGGCCATTTCCCTTCTGAACACTTAACATGCCCCCCAAGGCATATGCCTGTAAGTGCAATACTCCCACTGTCTAGTGCAATATTCTCTTACTCAGGTGATATTTATATCTATATTATTCATACTACTCAAAAAACTGTAAATATGTTCATAATCTGTAAATGTTTATTCGGACTAAACCCAACTGTGACCCTACTTTTTTACTTTTACACTATTTTAATTTTTTTAATATATATTTTATTCTTAGAATTTGTATTACTGTTTCTTGCTGTATTTGTATTTGTATATGTGCACTGGAAGCTTCAGTACCAAGAACAATTCCTTGTGGGTGCAAGCACACTTGGCAATAAAGCTCTTTCTGATTCTGAATTATTATTGGCACTCAATTATTAATAATCCTCATATTCCATAATTAATAAAAAATATATGAATTAAAACATTTTGATCTGGAGTTAGTGTATGTATATACTGTATATACAGCATATATATATATATATATACAGTATATATATATATATATATATACAGTATATTCACACACACACACACACACACACACACACACACACACACACACACACACACACACACAATGAAAATAAACATCAAAAAACATTTTTGCAAAGAAAATGTAAATACATTTTAAATTTTTAAAACAGACTGACAGACATTTATAAAAAAAACTCTGTTCATCCTTTCAGTTTGCAAATCTACTTTCAGTAACATGATGTATTACCTTAATGTATGTTAGTATGGTTTTATTATGTTCACTGGTAGATATTAAATATGATGATATTTGCAATAGTTTGTAGGGAAGAATTTGCTCGAATTTCAGACCGTTTTAAGTAGATAGCAACATACAAAGAGAGATGAGACAACTGAGTGGTCCTGAATTTCAGCCATTACTTGAGAGAAATGAGGAAGCCTGTCACTAATGCCATCATCACCCAACAGCCCCATCTAGTGCTGCATCAAACACACGCCGTCTTGAGAAACATCTACAGGCGTTTATTTTAAAATATAAAAAGAGCAAATACAGTGGTGCATTGATTAATCTAATAGTTGTGTGATTTAATCCTCAATGAGTTATTACAATCAACATAAATCATAAAATAAAACCAGCTGTACAATGTAAAAAAAACATATATTACAGAAATATCGCAACTTATATTTCATTGTACAATTTTACAAAGATTTCAGTAATTTGTTGCTGAGTACTGAATATGTTTATGGTGTGAGCAAGTAAAAAAATAATAATATTGTGCTTCTCATTGCTGGGAATCTTGCTACTACGTGCCTCAAACAAATCTTTCAAATATTCAATAAAATATAATATTGGTAAATCCAGAGACTAGCTCTTTCTCATGAGCGCTCGTAATATCAACCCGACTTTATTTTTCAGATTTGTGTGTCTTTACTGAAGTTGCATAAAGTCAGTCAGATCAGAACAAGCCAGATTTGCGTGTGCAATCTGCATGAGGCGATCAGTGGGCTTGATCTTCTGGCATCTGCTCGCTGAAGCCCAAACACTGAGGATGCGTGTCAGTAATCAGCTGCTGATGAACCACCGCTGCATCCATGATGGAGCTTCCCAGCGGGTCCTGAACGATGGGCCGTCCCTCCACAGACTTCTCGTTGCTCCGTCCTGGAGCTTGAGGCTTCTCTATTCCGCTGAGGTTCCAGACCACAGGAAGTGACATCATAGGCTCACCTACCAGCAGGATACAGAAGGACAATCAGATGCACCTTCAGTCAACACGTATCACTCCATAGCTTAAATCACTGCAGCTTTTACCTGGAATCATTTGTGTTGGTGCGTCCGAGCTGTAGTCCGGATGTCTCTCTCCACTGGCTTCCTCCATCTGTAATGACATTATGATCGGATAATAACAAATATGGGGGTAAAATAGTCTATTTTTGGCACTGATTGTATTATATCAAACAATTTTCTCATTTAGTCTGCCATTTGAAAGGATTTTTTTATCAAGCTCTTCTCAATGCATCATGGGATTGCCTTCTCCAGAAAAAAAAAATTGAATGCAGTGTCATTTTAGTATTATTCAATTCAGTTCATCTTCATTTCTATAGCGCTTTCAAAGCAGCTTTACAGAAAATGCATGTTTCAAATATTACAGTCAATAACTTGATTTATAAATTATAATAAAACACTGCATTGAATGTATCTTATTCGTATTTTTAATTAGCTTTTATTATCCAAATTTATATTTAATTTCAGTTGAGATTTTAGTAATTTTGTAGCCTGGTTAAAACCAGACCATTCTCAGTAGTAACTGAGATATGGTCTGGCAAAGCTCCTTTAATAACTCATTCTGATCTGACTGACTGACTGACTTTATGCAACTTCAGTTTTTGATTCTAATTTCTAATTTGACGTCGCTCAAATGCCTCTGGGCACAATTGGATAGACCTAAAACTCCTAAAACCAATCAGAGATCGTCATGTGTAAAGCCATATGCTGCGTCCTATGTTACACTCTATTTTTTTACAGTCTATGGTTACACTACGCCATATGTACTCTTTTTGTGAAGAAAATGTATTTACTTTTGAATGTGTAGCAAAAAAGTAGGCAACTTTGGGACATACTACTTCATCATCTTTATTGGACGGATCAGTAGCGTGCATCCCGTAATGTAAACTGCCCTGTCAATCATCTTGTCACAGTTAAAATCCTCTACTAAATCTAATTTAATTTCCTACCGTTTCGGAGAGAAATGTAGTAGCACGTTCATCTGCCAGTGGGTCTGTCATGGAGACTGTCCTCATGTGTTTGCAATTTGAATATAATAATGCATTTAAAAGTCGGTGTGCTTCACCAACGGACGTCGCTCAAATGCCTCTGGATAGGCTAGACCTAAAACCAATCAGAGCGATCGTCATGTGTAAAGCCCGCCTCAACGTTTCTGATTGGTGCCTTGATTTCACGGCATGGGGAAATGGACTTGAATGAGCTCTTTGCCAGACTTAATTGCAGAGCAAATCTAAATTTGCCGGAAGTTGTCTGGGTTTTCCCAGGCTAGTAATTTTGTTGTCCTTTTGTCATTTTTGTAGGTTTTTAAAATATTTTTGTTCAGTTATTTTTTTTAGTTAGTTGTCAAAGCAACATTTGTAATTTTTAAAGTTTTTTAAATCTTTGTTTTTCATCTAATATTAATATTTTATTTTATGTCAGATTTATTTCAATTACCGAAAATGATTTGGTGTTTTAGTTTTAGTTAATAATAACAACACTGATTCAATGCTAATTTGATGCTGCATAATTTTCGCAACAGTCGTTGCATCAAAGGTGCCTTAAAATCCTGTCTAGATAGATGGCTCACTAGGATTTGGAGTGGGAAGCTTGTCTGATTACCTCAGCACAGATGGGTTCTGGCAGTCGACTAGATGTTTGTCCTCTATCTTCCAGTTTGAAGGTACTAAGAAGAAAAAGTAGCAGAACACCTAATAAAAATAAAAATAAAACAAACCACTAACTATTAGTCTAAGTGCGCACTTGAATCTTACCAAGACTTGCTGGACAGGGGAGCTTCACAGTTCACAGGTAATTCCAGCAACCCAAGACCCTAGGAGGAAGTGAAAAGTGCAAAGCGTTTATGGGTGGGACCTTCCTCTGATCTAAATCGAAGCATAAAACTAGTCTAAAGCTTCCCCTCTAATCCCATGAGATGATACAGTTAAACATCATCAAATTCTCTCTCCTGAACTGAGAAGAAATTGTTTAGTAATCCATGAAATTGTATTTTGCATCAGTTTAAACGGGACCCTTTTTCAAAATCTTGATTTTTTTTTTTTTTTTTAGCTCTACTAGAATAGGTTTTCATGCTGGAATGTTTAATAAACATTATTTTTCACATATTCTCCATTGTTGCAGCTCCTCTCTTCACAGTCTGTCAGTAACGCTCTGTTTAGTTCCTGTCTCTATGAAGCCCCTCCTTCTGAAAAGCACAATGTGCTCTGATTGGTCGGCTGGGCCAGTGCGTTGTGATTGGTCAATCACTTGAAACGTCCCTCCCCTTACCATAACCACAAGTTTCTACACAATAGAGTGGTCAGGTGCAGGTATGACGTCACTTTGTAGGCCAATCGGCAGTTAGCATCACACTGGTTCCCTCGACAAAAACCCAATAGGATTATTCCATAGGCTTTTGGATTATCGCAAAAAACTATTTATTAAAGGAATAATACAGATTATGTGATCAAAACACGTTTATGACACGTTTCATGTTTTGTCCATCAAGACATTTTTCACAGATAAACACAACTTTTATGAATTTTGAAGCCTAAATGCAGTCATACTGATGTATTTTATGTCGTAGAATAAAACGTGAAAGTGTCTTGAGCTTGTGTTCACCACAGACCTTATTTCAGCCATTTAACCAAAACCCCATTAAAAAACCCATTGACTTCGAGACGATGAAACCCGAAGTGCTAAAATGCTAACTCACTTCCACGTTTTGGCCTGCAAAGTGACTCTATACTTACACGATTCAACTAGGCCCCGCCCCTTTATTTAGCATATGCCTTATTTAAATGAGGAATATTGTGAAGTGTTTGTTCCCGGAAGAAAACTCAAGACTGCAATGGAGGCGTTTCAGGGAGTTCAGAAACACTGACACTGATATAGAGAAGAACTCCCGCTGGAGGGACATTTTCATGATCAAACAGCAACATTACACACTAAAGAATGCTTTACATGTATTTAAAAAAAAGCATAATAGGACCCCGGGCCTTTAATAATTTTTTTTTATCCCTATGCAAAGGAATTATTTAGTATTGTGTTGTATTTTTTATTTTATATCTGTTGGTGTGTGTTGGTACCAGTGCAGAGGTTCCGTTAGACGGCAGCGCCGGCGGCACCGGCTCCTTCTCTTTGGGGTTCGGTGACAGTGACTGACGCTTCCTAATGATGTACTCATATGTGCTGATTCCCTGAAACACTGTGACAAGATACATAATGAATAAAAGCTGCTTTCTACCTTTAAAAGTCAGTAATGCTTGGATCAACACTTACACAAGTAAATATGGAAGCACAGTAAGTGGGAGAGCAATAACAGAGCAGCCAGAGCCAGCAGGATGGTAATGAACGCCACCACCAGCAGACTAATAGAGTTGGCCTCTAAAGGTGCCGCCGGAAGGAAAACCAGCCACGTTCCATTTCCTTTCACTGCTAGGAAATTAAAGAATAGAAATTAAAACTAGTAAATGAGATGTTACGCCACCGTTCAAAAGTTTGGGGTCAGTAAGATTAAAGCTACACTGTGTAGGATTTTCTCCCATCTAGCGGTGAAATTGTTTATGACTACCAACTGAATATTACTTTTCTAGCCCCTCCCATTCCGAGGGCGTTTTAACTCCTACGGTGGCCGTAATATTTCAAATCTGCCAGTAATCTCCCCCTCGCATTCGTCACGGTGCCACTGAGTGTCAAAACGCGAAAGGCGAAGCTTAAATTTCCAGGTATGTCCCTCTTTGGCACATGTATTTTCAAGATGGAGGCGCAACATGGCTGCCGCCATTCGAGCGACTCGCTCGTATGTATTCTAAATGGCAGATTCTACGCTTACGAGAATACTTGATTAGTTGGTATAAGTAATTACACATTAATGAGCACATATATTTTTGAAAGAACAAGTGTTTTTTTGCTAAGAATCAACTTAAAAAATTACACAGTGTAGCCTTAAGTTTTTGAAAGAAGTCTCTTATGCTCAACAAGGCTGCATTTGTTTGATTAAAAGTAACAGTAATACTGTGAAATATTATTACAATTTAAAATAACAGTTTTCTATGAGAATATATTTAAAACTTTATTTTAAGGTGTCATTGTTACAGTGTAATTATATATTTAAATACTGTGTAATATTAAGTAACTACATGTACTTACTATAGGGTTAGGGTAGGATTAGGATTTAATTAATTGCTTGTAATTATGCATTATTTACTGTTATTACTATGGTAAGTACATGTAACATGTGTAACAAAGTGTTACCTAAAAAAAATAATGTATTTCTGTGATCAAAGCTGAATTTTCAGCATCATTACTCCAGTCTTCAGTGTCACATGATCCTTCAGAAATCATTCTAATAAGCTGATTTGCTGCTCAAGAAACATTTATGATTATTATCAATGTTAAAAACAATTGTGCTGCTTAAAGTTTTGTGCGGAAACCGTGATTTTTTTTCACAAGATTCTGATGAATGGAAAGTTCAAAAGCAGCATTTATTTGAAATATATATTTTTTTGTAACATAAATGTCTTTATGACTTTTGATCAATTTAATGAATAAAGGTATTAATTTCTTTATTAAAAAAAGATCCAAAAGTTTTAAACAGTACTGTACGCCTACAAATTCATTCCATTCAATGCACTGCTGTTATAAATATTAACGTTTAAAAATAGAATTTGTCCATTTACATAATTTATCAACTAGTTGGTTGACTAGTCAACGTGTCAATCATACCGATCTTTCCCTAGAAGCAACCATTAACTATTCTTCAAACTAAGGAAAATAAGGGAAAATCACATGATGACTCATGGAGGCGAATAACAGAAAATGAGTCCAGAGACACGGACTCGTCTTACTCTGAAACTGGTGCGCCGTGCGTAGGACAGCAGGATTCACATAGTGCTCAATGAAGACAAACAAGACGACAAGAATGAGGAGGATCATTCCAGTAACAGCAGAGGAGATGGTTATGAAAAAGAACCTGGGAAAAAAACAATGATTCCTATTGTGAAATGTCTTTAAAGCATATAAATATGCAAATGCTGGTTCTCCATTTGTGCTATTAAATGACACTTCTGCTCACCAGTAGTTCCTTCCACCGACACAATTGTTCAGCCATTTGCAGTGATGGTCAAAGTCAGCGATGCATTTGTTGCAAGTACTGCAGTGTTTGGCTTTAGGTCCCCTGCAGAATGAGACGTGATTATTCCCTAAAGCACACGGTTAAGATGTTTAGACGTATCTATATCAGGACTGTGTGCCATTCAGAAATTAACTGAGAATTTCTAATTCAAATCCTAAATTTGAATTTGAGGTGAAAATTAATCAAAAACAAAAATTAAAATGGAACATTGCTATTGTAAACTAAAACTATGAAAAAATAGGGTTTGTTAATTGAAATAAAGCTCAAATAAAATATAAATGTTAAACTGCTAATTATAACTATCCTAACTACTAATAAATTAGAAATGTTGCCTTTGCAACAAACTTAAAGAAGACTAAAACTTAAATAAAATTAATTAAAGATAAATAGAAATATAAAAAACAAAAACTAATAAAAGTGAAAAGAGCACATAACAAAATTACTAAAACTTAAACTAAAATGAAGACTGAAAATATAAAATCTAAATAAACACTACAATAGTATATACAAATTCTGATACTGCAGTAAGTGGTTTATTTTATATTATATATTATATTATATTATTAGTGCTGTCAAATCAATTAATTGCATCTAACATAAAAAAATGTGTTAACATAATGTGTATATATATATTTATATATATATCTGTGTGTGCATATATGTATATAATGTTTACACGCACATGCACACACACACACACACACACACATTTATATATATATATATATATGTACGTACGTACGTACGTACGTACGTACGTACGTACGTACGTACGTACGTGTGTATATACTGTTTACACACACACACACACACATATATATATATAATGCATATGTGTGTATATGTATATATGTGTATATGTATATATACAAACAGGCATACACACACATATTATGTCAACAAAAACTTTTGTTAGATGCGATTATTCGATTTGACAGCACTATTATATTACATTATATAATATTATAAGGAAATCTCACTAACCATAAAAACTAATACATAAAATTCCTTATCCTATCTTTAAATTCCCACTCATGAATTAAAAGGTGAATTCTACCATTCTTAATTGTTAGCCCAACTCTAAATATTGTTATTAGCAAATATTCCATGTAAAACGTCTTGTTTCTGCTAATGTACATACACATCCACCTCACAGAGGGTGCAGTGCAGATTGTCAATCACATGTTGATGTTTGCTGTTGTCAAACACTGGCATGGGGTCGGAATAATCCTTCCTCCTACGAACGCTCAGATCCGCAGGATCAATTGTTACGGCCGCCACGTGAGTGACCAAATGCAGAACAAACGCAGTGCCAATCAACTAGATAGGAAGTGTTAAGGTTGAACAACAATACAAAACACATGCACACATAGATTTAGTTTCAGAGGGTTCATATAACTCACTGTCCGCAGTGGTGAGAGACGGATGGCTTGATTTGTGTGAGAGCTGACTACATCCTCCATTTATCTGCATAAACACACACTGCTGACATCAGCCTGTAATTGAGCTCTTGCTGCGCAGCAGAACATCTGCCCTCAGAGATGCTTGTGTGCCACAGCGTTTCCTACACAAATGATTAACTCAGGAGTTTCTGAGTCTTTTTGAATGATGCATTTAAAAATGGCTCATAAGAGTCAATTATTCATGAACTGGACAAACTGGTCATGTTGTATGTTGGGGTTTGATTGCAATGCACAGAAAGATGTGTTGGGTAATGCTTTACGATAAGGTCCCATTAGTTGAAGGGGTAGTTCACCCAAAAATTTAAATGATTATTTATAGGTCATAGGGTCAGAGGTCACTCTCCGCCGGAACTATGGATATTTTTCTAACAAAAACGCATGGCTTCACATAAGAAAGCCTTTATTAACCCCCTGGACCTGTATGGATTCATTTTATGATGGATGATGCACTTCTTTGCGCTTCTCAAAATCTCAGGTACCATTCACAAAGCTTGGAAGAGCAAGGATATGATTTAATATAACTCTGACTGTTCGTATACACCATATACACCTAGGATGGCTTGAGGGTGAGTAAATTAACAAATGACAACTTTTTGTAAAGTGTTACTGTTGTTTATTAATTATTTTTGTGCATTCGATTCAGACTGCAAGCTTACATTTTAGTTTCTTTTTGCATTTTGTCATCTTGGCAATGCAATGTGGTGCAAAAATAACACATTTTCTGCTGTAAAGCTGCTTTGAAGCAATCTGTATAGTAAAAATGCACTATATAAATAAAGGTGACTTGACTTAGTATAATTGGATTTTTATGGCAGAAATTAATGTTAATATTGGCATTTGAGCACTGTAAAAAATCCATCTAATTCAACTTGAAAAGTTTAAGTTCAAGTTGTTGAAACTTGTCATATCATCATATAATTTTTTACAGTGTACATGTGTATTTTTTTGTGATCAGAATCACTTCCATGAAACTTTTTTGTTTTGTTTTTTGTTTTTGATTATTTGTAAAGGATACGCCGTATGCTGCAAAGCTCCATGGTGCTGGTAGAAGAGGAATGTAAATCCCGAAACCCACGATGGCCATGAAGCTGTACATCAGCCAGGCTATCAGCTGGAAACTGTGCAGAGGCGGTGACCATCCGTTGACCCTGGAGTGCATCGGCAGTCCCACCAATTCAATTCTGCTCCCTCCATTTTGGGGTGCCGTCCGTCTACGGTGACGCCCAAAGCAGTTCAGCTGCAAAAGACAGAAATGCTAAACATGAATACAGCTCTTAAATATGGTAATAATATAAAAAAACAGAAATGTTCTATAACACATGCATGAAAGGCCAATAAAGCATTGTGCTCTGAGAACAGTCTCTTCAACCAGCATGAACAATGAAACATTTTAAAAGACTCTGCCTGACATCATTATGTTGGCTTGACAAAGATGTTACTGTACAGGATTGACCTTGGGTTACAGTCTTTTTTCTCTAAAATCCCCAACCTGAGACTAAAATGTCTAAATGCAACTCATAGAGCCTTCTATCATCTATCTATCTATCTATCTATCTATCTATCTATCTATCTATCTATCTATCTATCTATCTATCTATCTATCTATCTATCTATCATAACAACCACATTTCCCCAAATACATAAGCTCTAAATCTTCAGACTTTCCTTTTCCAGTTTTCAATCTTCAATTATTTTATTTTTTTACCACAGCTAAATAATTTAGACAAGCCAGTAAACACATGTCCTACACATCAGTGTTATTGCTAACTTCCACCTTCAAGTGCACAAGTTAGCAATGACAAGGAGTCCTGCTGTGCTTTTCCTGTTGAACATGAACAGAAAGATTGTGTTGCCTAGCAAATGTCATCATTAAAGGCAATGCGTGTTTGAAAACCGTGTAATGAGTAACTTCCACAAATCCACTTCATCAAGGAACTCTTGTATTAATATCTTGAACAACAATGTGAAACATTAACTTTTCAAACAGAATGAATGTTGTTTCTTTATTTAACTTTTTTTAATAACACTTCAGTGGCGAATAATTCATATTAAATGATTTGAACAGCTTAAACATAAAAAGCGATACATTTCCATATGTTTCAAAGCATACTTACATTAGTCATTGAACAGCTTCCAGCAGTTTTCTCTGCTGATGTTGATCATTTGGATCTCTTGGATACAGTTTGCTGATCCATTGATTTCTTAATGATCTTCTTCACAGTCCACTGTACAGCAGAAGAGTCATTTTCAAAGGCACTGTCTAACGTTATCCAGTCCGAAAACGTTTTATTCCTGTATTTAACGAATCAAATGTTTATAATGTCATTATTCGTCAAGAAAAGGGATAACATATATTCTCACGCGCGAGGCGGTGCTCATCTGACTTCGACAAACACACCACGGAGAAAGCTTAACTGTTGAATATTAATTAGGTCACGCTTAGTAGCCAACCAATGGCGAGCAGCAATATTAGCATATCACGCTGACGTTTCAACAGCTCATGAATATTAAGTGACGTTAATTTGGATTCGGCGCTTTTGCCGTGGAAACTGAAACGTGAATGCGTTTTTTTTTCAAACTCATTTAAACAACAAAAGACCGCAAAGAAATGTAAAAATTTAAGAGTAAATTCAATCAAAAGAAAGTGGAATTAAAGGGAGAGTTTATCCCAAAATGAAAACGTGTCATCATTTACTCACCATCAAGTTCCAAACCTGTATAAGTTTCTTTCTTCTGCTGAGCACAGTGAAAAGTGCAAAGAAGATATTATGAAGAATGTTGGCAATCAAATATTTGACGGTAGCCATTAACTTCCATAGTTGAAAAAAATAAAAAAAATAAAAAAATACTATGAAAGTCAATGGCTACCATCAACTTTCTGGTTACCAACATTCTTCAAAATTCAGACATTCCACAAAAGTCTTCTTTTGTGTTCAATAGAACAAAGAAACTCATACAGGTTTTCATTTTTTGGGTGAACTATCCATTTAAAACTTCTAAAAAGAAGTGACCATTGCGTGACTGAAATTTGATATTGAAAAGTTCTAACATTGTGAAACAATATAACTACAGAACATGGAAGTTCTCAGGGGTGGAAGATTTTAACTGTTACCTAGTTACCACTAGAAAATGCAAAGCCAAATGCAAATGAGAACTCTCGATGAAAGTGCTTTGAAGACATGAGGGAGCTCAGCACATTTTTACACTGCAGCCAATTATGGAGAACATTTTCATGTTCCCCATCGCATATGCATGAAATACTAAACTCAAAATTAATCTGTACAGTTAATGAATGAGCACTGTTCTGCGTACTACTGATTGCATTGCCTTATTTATGTATTCTTCTTGATATTTGTTTTTAATACTTTTTAAGCAAATTTATAATGTTTTCATGCATCTGTTATGATTTAAAAAAAATACTTTTTATGTAAAGCACTTTGAATTACCATTGTGCATGAAATAAACTTGCCTTTTTTCACAACATAATAATGAAGTGAACATGGGGTGAATTTTAAATCGTTTCTGTCCCTCATTTAGCAATGACTAACCATCTATAAAGACATTTTGTTTTTACTTTTATACACTTTGTTGGGCTGCTGCTTGTAAAATGAGTCGTGAAGCAAATCCAGTTGAGTATCCCAGTATTACTGGCACACATTGGAGGACAAGATGCAAATGCTTCTTCCTAGAGTTCATAAGACGAAAAAGAGATGCTAACATACAGCATAAATGTGAACTCCTACAGATCACACATGTAGTCAGGGCTGAATTGGGAAAAAAAAACTTTAACAACCATTTAAAAAAAAAGGAAATCAGTCACAGAGTTTTTATTTAAAAACAAAACATGAACCTGTACAAGCTTACAGTCCTTTATAACAGCACATAATTACAGCGGGTTGGTGTCATCAGCTGTTAGCGGTGGAGCCGGGCTCTGGAGACTGCAGGAACTCATACGGGTCTTGGACCATCTCGTTCTGATCTCCAACACCCAGATGAGGAGAACTTCCTGGTCACGGTCAACAAACAAACTTAAGTTATTTTCAGAAAATTAAGATTTCTTTTAAGCATATACCCACTAACTATCAAATTAACATAAAACCCATTGAAGAAATGTATGATTAATATACAAACATTCTAAAATACATTCAGGCAATACATCAGTTAACCTGTTAAAGTGAACCTATTATGCTTTTTCGGATATTACCTTTCATGCAGTGTGTAATATAACAGTCTGTGAATGTAAAAGGTCTGCAAAGTTTTACAGATCAAAGTGCTTGTCAAATAAAGTTATTGACTCCTAAAAGAACGAAACGATTGTGAACTGCCGAAACGAGTCGTCAGCATATCAATCTAACCTGTTAAATATATATTTTGCATTTTACCTTCACTTCAGCAATAATTTGCTGAGTGTCTTCTTTAAAAAGAGATCAACTTTAGGTCTGTATTCCAAAGCATTTATAAATTACAACTGATTAAAAACTGTGCAATCCAGTAAAATATGAAATATGAGTTTCACAAGGAAGGCATGATGGTGGTTCTTAATGTTTCCAGCATTTTCAGCAGCATTTAACGGGATATTTCACCGCTGGAAAGATGAATGTGTATTTAAATTAGGTAATTTATGTAGTAGAAATGTGAAATTATTTTAGAAGTTGGTGCCTTCTAGACTGAGAAAAGCCAGAAAATGTATTTTTGGCTCATGTGGATGAAAGACAACAACTCCCAGAATGCACTTGCTTCGCTGCCCTACGAAGCCACTCCCAAGCCACGCCCACTGGTTACAGAGGGCAGTATCGGAAGAAATGATACAACTAGGCTACTAGTCGACTCGAAACTGAAAAGACGGTGTTTTATGGTGAGATCCCCCTATGGGCACATGCGGAACGAGCTCCTCCTACTGGCTGTAGTCTCTCGCCTCTGATGAGCTAAATGACGATTTTTGCATCATCAGAGGCTTTTTTCCAGACACACAATACAGAAATCTCTCATCTCAGGGGGACATGAGGGAGGGAAGCACGGTCATTCGAAAATACTATCAGGTTTCTACTGATACAAAGCTTAATGCTAATCGGTGAAGTATCCCTTTAATGCCTGTGATGTATACTATAAATATGACTCGGTACCTAAATGATGCTGATCCCTCTCTGAAGCGTTTGATAGGGAAGAGAGATTAGAGGACGGTCGTGATCCGACTCTGTCCACCGCTGCATCCTGGAACTCCTGCAAGAGTTTGGCTGTGTCGTCAAAGTGCTGATGACCGTCTTCATGATCCGGCTCCTTCTTCACACATTTACCTACAGATAGGAAAATACGCCGATAGTCAGCCTGAACATCAATGAACTAAAACAAACGTCTATTACAGTCGTGAGGTGTTGGTGTGTAATATATGACTCACTTAATGTGTTGAGCATATCTAGAGACATGTCTGGGTAGCTCTTCATGGACATGAAATCAAGCACTGAGCCGGCTTCATCTGTTCCCTGTTTGCACCAATCAGAAAATCTCATTAAATGGTACCTTAAAAGATTTGAAACCTTTAGCATGAAATATGTATAACTCTTACCGGCATGCCACATAAACTAGACTTAGCGTCATCAATCGGCATGTTTCTTTTCTGAAATACAAACACAGCATTATAAAATGTTATAATTATTTATATGCTTACATTATATAATACAATATATCAATGTGTACACTAACGTTTAACAAGTTTGTGGTGAAAGAAGAATCTTCTACTCACCAAGGCTGCATTTATTTAGTCAAGAATACAGTAAAATATTATTACAATTTAAAATAGCTGCTTTCTATTTAAATATATTTTAAAATGTCATTTATTCCTGTGATCAAAGCTGAATTTTCAGCATCATTACTCCAGTCTTCAGAGTCACATGATCCTTCAGAAATCATTCTAATATTTCTCCTTATTATCAATGTTGAAAACAGTTGTGCTGCTTCATATTTTTGTGGAAATTTCGTGATACATTTTGTTTCAGGATTCTTTGATGAATATAAAGTTCAAAAGAACAGAGTTTATTTGAAATAGAAATCTTTTGTATCATTATAAATATTGTTATAGTCACTTTTAATTAATTTAATGCATCCTTGCTAAATAAAAGTATTAATGTCTTGCAAAAAAAACCTGAAAGTTTTCAACAGTAGTGTATATTGCTAGAATTTTCTGTTCACAAAACACTAAGAAGGATTAAAAACCATGATCATAAAAAGTAGCTTGCCAAAAGAGACATTTTTTGTTGATTTTTACTACCTGTCGGACTTGAATGACAGCCTTCGAGTGATCACCAGCCGTCATTTTATCCAGCAAATCGTCCACAAGCCTTTTGGTAAAACCCCCACAACCCTTAACAAACTCCTGCAGACTAAATCACACACACACACACACACACACAAAAATCCCATCAATCAACTGAGTCAAATAAACGGCAACAGATATTTGTGAGCCGAAGGTTTGGACCAAACACCTGAGAGCGCACTGGACCCCGGTCTCGTCTCCATAAGCGGAGTAAAGCATGTCCATCTCCTCTGGAAGCAGGTCAGGATAGACAGAGTTGTTCTGAAGGGTCTGAGTGTTGTACGCACTGCTCAAAAACGTCACTGAAACAAAACAACAGGCCAAAATTGCAATGACAGGCACATGCGTGAATCATAAATGTAAAGATTCTGGTTGTGATTCTGTGGTCAGTTGCATAAACTGCTTAGACTAGTCTTACAAGTTAGTCATCTAACTTTTTTCTTTAGGACTGGTCATAACTTTATGTCAGTCACAGCAAAAAGTAGATTTCTAATTTGAAAAAGTAAGACCGATTACCCATCGACTGCTAGCTGGTCAGACTAGTTCTTAATGATTTAATTACAGACTCTTTCAGCTATTTAAAGTCAGTACTAAATGTGATTCACAACCTTAAAAATATTATAAATGCATGTGGCAATAGAAGATCTGTTGTTACCTTTGTGTCTCCTGTCGTCTTTAAACCCCAGTGACGTCAGTCCAGGTATGAGCTTATTAGCCAAAGAGCTCAAATCTACAGGATGAGTTTCTTCCTCTGTGAAAAATAATCAATATTTTCTTCAGACAAATTATATTATTCCCCTGGATGAACTTTCTTCAACAGGGTTAGCCACCTTTCAGCATAAAGCTACGTCATCATATTTGATATGCCCATTTCTAAGGCCTCTAAATGATCAACATGATCAAAACTTTGCTGAAAAACATGTTGCACACAATCTACTACATGCCTTCAGTTGTTTGATTAATAGTTCATACTTTTTAGCAAGAAAAATAATGCATTTTTGCATCATTGTAAAAATGTCCACCTTCAGGTCTTGGTTCACATGTCTTTTATTTCTGTGAAATCTTTCATGATTTTTATAAAGTAAATGTAAGAATAACTTTTACATTGTTAGTAATATTTCAAGATGAACATTTACTGGACTGAAGCAACTTTAAATATCCATGAATATGTTTTGGGGGGGGGGGGGGGGAAATCATGTTCAAATCAGGCTTTTAAATAATGTTTATTTGTTCATCTGTTAATCATCATTGTATTGCCTTGCATTAAATGTTTTGACCCCCACAATAAAAACTACAGAGATCATAAAACTAATCATTTAAATTCACTCTACCCAATTGATTTTGTATCCCCAACTGTATTATTGTAATGTTTGAAGTGGTATTGTGTATAAACTCAAACTCAAATATCATCTTACAAAGACATTATTGGGTGATATTTTGTCTAAAAGTTCAATAAATTGTTCCATTTAAAACATTTTTTGACTATTATTTTATATGTCAGGCTTTACAGGGTTAATTTTCTTCTTAATCATTGTGCATAATTACGAGCAAATTACCACCTCATTGCTATACATATATAGACCATTGCTATACAAAGTAATAGAAGCTGAAACAGTGTGATGTTCATACCCTCTCCTTCAAGATCTTGATTTACAACATTGTACATCAGGGAACCCTCCGAGTCCTTCTTAAGATAACCAATCTACATGCAAAATAAAACAAATGTTAAGGTTAGAGGTAATACAAGTTTTGGTTATATTGCAATAATCTGCATTTATGTAGCTCAAACAGTAAAGCGTGGCATAAGCAATGGGCAAAAAGAATGAATGAATGTATGTCACTTTGGATAAAAGTGTCTGCCAAATGCATAGATGTAAGTAAACTGTGTCTCAACTATTAGTTATAAATATTAAGTTATAGCACAGCCCAGACAGAATCTATTATGGGAGAAAATCTCCTGAATGCTTATTTAGTATTTAATGCAAATGTATTAAAGGGGACCTATTATGCTATTTTGTCTTAATTTTGTTTTTGGGTCTAGGCAAGGCAAGTTTATTTATAAAGCACATTTCATACACTATGGCAATTCAAAGTGCTTTACATAGAGAGGAATACAAATAATCACAAAATAAAAGCAAGGAAAATTCAAACAGTTATTCAAAAGCTTTACATAGAAAGGAATTATAATATTCACACTATAGCAATTCATAGAGCTTTGCATAGAAAATAGAATAGAGTATAGAATAGAGTATAGAATATTTGCATAGAGTCTGCTTTTACTAGAATAGGTTTTCATACAATTTCATGCAAAAAAACCCAAAACCTTATATTTCACAAAGCGCATGTGCTCTGATTGGTCAGCTGGACTAGTGTGTTGTGATTGGTCAAGTGCTTTTTGGGAAAGCTCAAGACTACAATAGAGGCGTTTCAGGGAGTTCAGAAACAGTGACACTGATATAGAGATATATGATATATACTCTGATATATACTTTGTGCTTTGTAACTTTTCAGACCTTTTTTATGCTCAAACACACTAAAAAAAGTTGAAAATGTAAAAAAAAAAAAAAGAAAAGCATATTAGGAACCCTTTACATGGAACAACAGAACTAAGAATACTGTCTTATTGGACACTGAAAGCATTAGGAAATAATATAAATGAGTTATATTATAAAATAACACAAAAGGGCAGCACCTTAGAGTTTGGCATGAAACGGTTGATTCGATCCCGGGCTTCATCTGCCGCGTGCTCCACCAGTGCCAACACGTGCTCCTCCGCCGTGCTGTCCGTCAAACTGCAAGCGTTGCCCTCCAGCTCATACAGATCACTACACAAGCAACACATCAGCTCAGTCACACACACACACTCACAAACATGTGGAACGTTCAAAAGTGCTGCAGAGATCAACAGCGGCCTGCGCTTTACCTGATGATGGGCTCTTTGATGGGCTGCTTTTTGGATTTTTTGGGGTATTCCGTGTGGATTGGCATGATCTCCGTCACCGGTTCCTCAGGTGTGATGTCATCATCACCCAAAATGGCAGCCTGCTGAGAGAAATCCATGTCCTGCATAAAAGACATGCTGCGCTTCAAAGCTAACAGCCGCTCCTGTGAACAGAGCACAAATAGAGCAACACAGCAACCATTTACTCCTCCTGCGGGAGGTCTTAGGTATGCCATGAAGATGGGAGTCGGACACGGGATGGATTGAGATAAAGAAAGAGATTGGATAATGGGGATACTCGTCTCTGAACCCGCAGAGCACTCGAGCCAAATTGATCACGTCGACTGCTCAAAATGAATCACCTTACTAATGCAATAAAACAAGAGAAGGGTCTGACGCGCCATTGAAGTCTGTGATTGTTTCTCCATGTAATCCTGAAAAAAATTAACAGTTTAGGATTTTGAAAAAAAAAGAAAAAGAAAAAAAATTAGGAAAAAATATAGAATAAAATTAGGAAAATTTAAGATTCTGATTCTTTATTATTTATAGGTCACAAAGAGCAACATCTAGTCAAAAAAATATTTTCTTAAATTATATTATAATACATTACATAATAATATATTAATAATATTTTATATATATATTAAATCATTTATATTTATATATATATATATATATATATGTATATATATAAAAATATTAAATATATTTTATAGACTTTTTTTCCATTACTTTTTAAGATTTTATTAAATAATATAGAATAAAATTAGGAATTATTTATAGGTCACAAAGAGCAACATCTAGTCAAAAAAATAGTTTCTTCAATTATATTATAATACATTGCATAATAATATATTAATAATATTTTATATATATATATATATATATATATATATATATATATATATATATTAAATCATATATATATATATATATATATATATATATATATATATATATATATATATATTAAAAATATTAAATTATTTTTTTCGATTTTTTTTCCCATCACTTTTTAAGATTTTATTAAATGTGAATAATTTTCCAGGCCTTGCAATCACAATTTTAAACTCCCCTGATATTTCCGACCGGGGGAATCCGGAAATGTTCTTGCTTCCATTCACGGGCGGACAACAAATGCTTTTTGGAACATTCTTGAATCATGTTGATTTTTATCCTGATCATAGAATTCGTAATGAAAAATGTTTAATAAAAAAAAAGCAAAGAAAAGAAGAAGCATTTTCACTAGTGGTCTCAGATATTTGCACCCTAACTGTATATAAAATCACACTCATTTTTCTCCAAGTGTTTAGATTTGTAGAACCGCATGCTTCCGAATCGAATGATAATGATGGCACGCATGAACTGGACGATGAACAACAACGGCAAACAATAACAAAAACAAAGTGCATTAAAAATGTTACTTTGCTCATCATTTTGAATCCCGTGTGGAGAAGTTTCTTGGCGGCCTTGTAGTAAACCGTCTCTGGTCGGTTATAAACCATGGCATTGTCACACATCAGCTTGAAGTCTGCCTGGAGATGTCAAACCCACAGATTCAGACACAAAATAGTCACTTTGTAAAAGAATGTCATTTCAGTGGACTATAATATATATTAGCAGTTCCTAAAAGAATCTGAAAATGAAGATTGTAGCCGGACACTTGCGTACCTTGAATTCTGTGATAGTTTTGTATTCATTTTCAGCAATTTTGTCCTTCATCGTGCTAAAGTCCATGGGATGTTTGATTATCATGGAGTAGCCTGGTGCAATGGCGTCTGTCACAGGGAAGGCGAAGAATCCATGTGGATCTTTCCTGTTGAGACAGAAAGATTGTCCGCATATATTCCAGATATGAGGAAAGATGACGATTAGATGACATATCTGCCTTTCGCAGGGTCTCACCTCTGAAGCAAACGCAGAAAATGCTCCAAGAGCTGCTGGCGAGGGGTGGATTCATTTTCTAGGAAAAGCCAAATGGTAAAAAGATTAATAATTTGAAATTATTGTCTTTTAATTCCAGTTTAATTCATACATTTTTAACTGAGGCTTCAAAATTGTCAAATTAATTTGAGTTTTAGCAATGGAAACTATTGTAAATGTAGTTTTTAGTGTGCCTTGTTCCAAATGAAAATTATAACTCAAAATATTATTTAAGGATTCGAATTTTGATGTCAATATATATTTTCATGGTAAAACTTCACAATAAGGTTCCATTTGCTAACATTAGTAAACTACAAACGTTTAAAGTATTAATTAAACTACTTTTAACGTATTAAAGCATTTATTTAATCTAATCTAGTTGTACCTTGTTGAGTTCGACAGGCTCGTACGGGTCGATCCGCTGGCTGCTCCACTTCTACTTTCACTCCAGGATGAAATTCATCTGCCTCTGATTCCGATTCAAATTTGTCCCGCTTCCTCTTCTTCTCCTCTAGAACCACCTGTCGCGATACACTCCTTTAGTCACAGCACTCAACTAACCTCTTGATGATCAAGCAGGCGTTCGGTGGGCTTACCTCCACCGGCTTCGGCAGGGTGAACGGCTCCACTGGTCCAGTGGCGGCACTTTCTGACTGTTCTCGCTCACGTTTTTTCTTTTTCTCCTCCTGATGAAACACATGCAGAATTTGTAAGATGAAAGTAACAAGATATATATATATATATATATATATATATATATATATATATATATATATATATATATATATATTATTTTACATTTTCTAAAGTAAATGTGAGTGCTTTTTGTCTGAGAAATCCAGTGTTATTTTAGTAATTAGATACTATTATATAAATATGTATATATATGTATATGTACACTGCCGATCAGTTTGGGGTCGCTAAGATTTTTAATGTTTTTAAAAGAGTCTCTTCTGCTCACCAAAGCTGTGTTTATTTGATTAAAAATACAGTAAAAATTGTGAAATATTATTCCAGTGTAAATCAGCTGTTTTCTATGTGAATATATAGTAAAGTGTAATTTATTCCTGTGATCAAAGCTGAATTTTCAGCATCATTACTACAGTCTTCAGTGTCACATGATCCTTCAGAAATCATTCTAATATGATGATCAAGAAACATTTATGATTATTATCAGTGTTGAAAACAGTTCCGATTTCTGTGGAAACCGTCATACATTTTATTTCTCAGGATTCTTTGATGAATAGAAAGTTCAAAAGAACAACATTTATTTGAAATAGAATCTTTTGTAACATTATAAATGTCTTTACTGTCAGTTTTGATCAATTTAATGTGTCCTTGATGAATAAAAGTATTAATTTCTTTAACTTCTTTCCAGAAAAAAATTCTTACTGACCCCAAACTTGTGAACGGTAGTGTATATGTATATATGTATATATGTAAATATATATGTGTGTATATATATATATATATATATATATATATATATATATATATATATATATATATACACACATTTTTTTTCTTTTTTGTATTTTCCATTTTCATTTTAGATAAAGTTTTAGTAATTTTGTTTTTATTAATTGTTATTTCAGTTTAAGTTATTTTAGTACATCAAGTTAAACTAAATGAAAATTAGAAATTTTGCCTTGGCAGTTAACGGAAATAAAAAAGGTTTTTATACCATTTTTCAAATAAAAAATTTAGTTATGATTTTAGTTAACTAAAATAACCCTGGTGCAATGTAACCAACAGGGCATTGTTTCTATGTATGGGTCAGGCCCCACTTCAATGTGAGTTTATGGAATTTTTACATATTCTGGGTGAATATAATATATTTTATCAAGAATAAAGGTTATTTTACGGCTATACAAAAATTGTATTATGACTCAGTAGGTTTCGATCCTGGTCTTGGGGACCCAATGCTCTGCACATTTTGTATGTCTCGGACTCCTTTATTTAACAAATCTGATTCAGATCATCAGCTTGTTAAGAGAGAGATATCCATAAACTGGAAATAGGAGAGACCCAGGATCAGGTTTGAAAACCAGTGCATCATGCAATGATAAATACAACCTCATCACGTTTCATGTTTAATTCAGAAAGTAGCATCCAATTATCCACATGAAATTAGCAATCCAATTTTGTGTAAAATGTCTTTACTTTGGCAGTCTGATCAAATAACAAGGCAAGAAAAAGGCTAAAATATATATTTTCTGGTTCATTTTAGTAGCATTAGGTCGTGCAGATATGATGGATATGCATGCTCTCATACTGTGCACAATATACAAGATTTAAGGAATCATGAGCAATCATTATGTAATAGTGTTTAAGAGTCGTTCTTTTCACTCACCTTTCTCCTCCTCCTCTCATCATCATCTACGTATTTCTCCTTCTCTGATTTCTTCTTCTTCTTCTTTTTCTTTTCTTTGTGCCGCTCCCACTCGTGGTCAGAGCGGTCGTCATAGTAACTGGAGTCATGTCCGGAGCCGGAGAGCTCGGTCACTTCACTGCCGCCCACCTTGAGTACCAGCTTCAGGGGTTTATCCAGGGGTTTGTCCTCATAGTCTGAAAAATGACACACAAAGCCATTAAGAGTCGTTCTTAAAATGAATAATGTTTTACTGTGCATGAATGTTTTGTACAAGCGTTGACATTTCTGCTCTTTAAAATTCTGCTGTTCTGTCACTTCTCATTAAGAGATCATTATCATTATCAGATCAAACCCACACTATCACTATAATCATTTAGACCAGGGGGTTTCAAACTGGGGCCTGAGGATCGCAAAGAAGTGCTAACAAGTGTAACAAATGTAATAAATAAATATAATAAAATAAATTATATTAAACCAATGAAAAAATTCTGAAAATAAATAAAACATTTAATTAAAATAATAAATATATATGAAACGTTAAATAAATAAATAATATAAAATAAGTTTAAACTAAAATAAAAATTGAACCAATGAAAAAATTCTGAAAATAAATAAAACACTTAGTTAAAATAATAAATAAATATGAAACGTTAAATAAATAAATCATATAAAATAAGTTTAAAACTAAAAATAAACATTTAAATAAAACATTTGACTAAAATAACAAATAAATGAATAATAATACATCTAAGAGTATAATACAACAGTGACCAGAAAAAGTAATAATGCAATATAAAGTAAATATTTAAATAATTTACAAATTACACATTTATATGTCACAATATAAATTCTTATGATGAGAATGATCATATTTGTGGGGTCCGTAGCATCTAAAGATCGAAAACCACTTATTTATACAACGCCCAGAAGAAACAATCATTAATTATAAAATATTGTGTGGTTTTGCATGAATAAAACCAGATATATATCGCATTCACTGACTATTTACATACGCACTTGCAGAACGCTCAGAATGAATTAAAGTGATTTTCACACGCATATCCAATATTCACCTCCTTCAACCGCTCTCCACTCGGGTCTGTGTTTCTTGTGCTTCTTCCCCATATTGTGTCTTTATTTATATGAAAAAGAATCAGGTTTAATCTTCAGAATCTGCGTATTTTTAGTCTCACTGCCGCTCTTCGTTGCATCAACAACAACATTAGCCGCTATGCTTAACTTCCGGCTTCAGGTGGCGTCGTTTCCGGCGCAGGCGTGACGTCACCGTTAGCGCGGTAAGTTCGAGTTTGTCTGTCGCTGTTGTGAGAGGTGAGTGTGTTTAATTCCGCAGTTCTGTCTTTATTTAATCGAGCTATTAATAAATATGACAGTTAACACAATCTACAACTCTAATATGAACATAAGACAACATAAAACATGCATGCTGTGCGTTATGTGATTCGCGCGTGATGTTTGTGATAATAAAGGGTGTGTTTCAAAACAGACGGCATGTTTGGATGTTTAAATAAAGTTAGTCCATCCATACTAACAGAAAAGTAATACCATGGTACATTGTTATTGTTACGTGGTTGCTAATGCTATGTAGTGCTAAGGTGGTTTTGGTGGTTGCTTGATTAACAAATATGTAACGTTACACTAAAAAATTATTAAATTCTGTTGTCAAATCAACTTGGATAATTAATTTGGTTCCTATAACATACTATTTTGAGTTATATTGATTAAACCAATCTCAATTTTATTAACTAAAATTCAAATTTCAATGAGCTCAATTTTAAGGCAACCAGTTTACTTACTTTTTTAAGTTAAACCAACTGTTGTGAGGGGTTGCTAGGCTATTGTGAAGATGTTCTGAGTGATCACTAAGGGGTTTGTTATATAAATCTGATGTGACATTTGACCTTTATAGATTTTTATAGACTATTTTGACTGTGTTTTGTGTTTTTCAGCCAACAGCCCTTTGAGTAATGGACATTTCTGATCATCACATGACTGAAGTTGGCATCATCCGCCCTGATGTGCACATAGAGGTTCATGTGAAATCTCAGAGGTATTTCATAAGTGAATGAACTGAATAGGATGATTAGACTCTGATTTAGTTGTTACAGAATGCAAAACATGACAAACATTTTTTTTAAGTCATTAAAAAAGTTACATAATCAGATCTGTAGTTCATGCACATGTGAGCACTGTTTCATGTTGATATGTCTATATTTGCCTCTGCATGATTTAAAAGGTATAAATATGTGTTTGCAGCACAGCCAAGAGGTCTGACGTGAGGACGCATGTGTTGTCGCTGCTGGATCGACACAGCTCAGTTTTAAGGTCTTTCAAGTGGACAGAGTTTGATGATGAATTTCTAGCCAAAAATGTGGAGTCAGTCACCATAGGAGATGAAGCTGGTCCGAAAGTAAATACAGTTTTTTTTCTGCTTTATATTTTATATGCTGAATTTTTAAATGTTTATTACATGTGTTTCAAGGGGGGTTTTACGTCATTTTTCAGTCTGAAGCCTATGGATATTTCTTATATGTTCCGCAGCTTGTGGATCTGAAGGTTCACAACCTCTGTATCCATGTTTTTTCCCTGAATGATGACAGTCCGAGCACGCTCACTCTGGAGGAGGAGGAGGAGCTATCTGCTGCCAATCATTGGCTCCTCCCAGCTGGTGATTATCCATGACACGCCCCTTTCAAGCACATTCACAAATTCCTGCCATAGTTACGTGTTACTACATGTACTTACTATAGTAATAACAGTATGCATAATTAACCCTAAACCAAACCCGGTTACACTTTATTTTAAGGTGTCATTCTTACAGTGTAATTATATATTAAAGTACTGAGTAATATTAAGCAACTACATGTACTTACTATAGGGTTAGGGTAGGATTAGGATTTGGTTTAGGGTTACTTGCATGTAATTATGCATAATTTACTGTTATTACTATGGTAAGTACATGTAACATGTGTAACAAGGACACTGTAAAATAAAGTGTTACCCCAAACCCTAACCGTAACTCTATAGTAAGTACATTACTCAGTACTTATCTGAGTAAGTATAATGTATCTACGTCACCTTAAAATAAAGTGTAACCAATTGAAAATTCAGTTGTTATTTACTTGTTCCAAATCCATATGCTGTTATTTTGTGATGATTTGATAAAGACTTGGAATATAGTGCATGGACAACTGTTATGTTTTTTTTGTGTGACCTTTTTGGGGTTTGGCAGTTTAAAGGAGAACTCGGCAACTCTAGCGAACTCTAGTCACTTCTTCGCTGATTTTCCCTTTTGTTGTCGCATGTTTTCCCCACGAGCTCCCCCTACAGCTGTGGGGCGTATATTTCAGAACACGGTCATAAAAAACTCACTTGCGGCGGCCTCCTCCCCTTCTCTACCGCTGCTCATGTGCGTTTGTTTTGATCGGAGCAAGCCAACTGTATCGTGTGGAGCTTTGTCTACCGAGGTGGGTAATCTGGTAATACATCATACATGCGTGTGTGTTTATGTCGAATTGCCGTAAAGCGATTTGTGTTTCGCGCTCGTTCTCGTTCTCGCTTTCGCTTCTCACGAGACTTCCAATTTCTATCTTGCCGGGACGGTAGTGAACAAGTTGCAAGGTTGGTTTTCCGCCTGGGAACGCTGGGGGGAGCGGGGAAAGTCACCAATATCACCAGAACAGGTTGTTTAACCATCCAAATGATTTCTAGACAGTTTTATTAAGTTAAAAAAGCTACCAAGTTCTCCTTTAAATCTGCATCTGCTTTTATTGTGTATCAATAGCAGCTTAAACATTCTGCCTAAGATGTTGTTGTCTGTTTTAATTAAAAACATTTAATTATAAATATGTTTGAAATGACATGGTGGCATAAAACAATGATAGAATTATAGGTAACACTTTATTTTACAGTGTCCTTGTTGCATATGTTACATGTACTTACCATAGTAATAACTGTAAATTATGCATAATTACATGCAAATAACCCTCAACCAAATCCTAATCCTACTCTAACCCTATAGTAAGTACATGTAGTTGCTTAATATTACTCAGTACGTAAATATATAATTACACTGTAACAATGACAACCTTAAAATAAAGTGTAACTGAATTATATTTATTTTTTGCATGATCTGTTCCTATAAAAATGGTTAATTAATCGAGTTAATGCTCCTCTGTGGTCATCTATTTGGGATATTTTTCCAGGGTTCATTCTTTCCTGTTTTTATGCTAAACATAATATACATTTTCCATACACACGCATATTTACAGTCAGGAGAAAACAAACCTAAGTATGTCAGAGCTCAGTGTAATATTTCTACTCCTCTGAGAAAATTGTTTTATTCTGTTGATACTTTTGAATGTTTAATCCAAATGTAGTTTTAGAATTTTTAGAGACTTAGAAAAAGTCTCATCTTATTTAGTGTCGGTTTTAATTTTTAATAACTCAAGTATTGTTTTCGCCATTAAAAACAGCCAAGGAGTTGGCATGACATGAAAACTAATAATAAAACATTGTTCCAGAGAGCTACATGTTTAAGACTTACGACATCTTCATCTTTTTCTTCATGTCTTCCAGCTGAGTTTCACGGCATTTGGGAGAGCTTGATTTATGAGGACGGCATCAAAACACAAGTAAGACCTGTATATTCACAGTCATCTTGAAATTATTTGAAATAAATCAGCAGAATTATGCTTGTTAGCAGAAGTAGGTGGTATAACCAAAATCTTATATCACAGTAGAGGTCATATGAAATATATTGCATGTTGCATAATGCATATCAATATATATATATATATATATATACATATATACATATATTGACATGTATATTTATATTAATTTTTGGCCCATTTCCCTAGAAAAGAAAGATTTAAATATGTCTGTCTGTTAAAAGAGTTTTTTTGGAGTACAGTAGCATATTTGAGCTCAGAGCTAAGAGACTAAAATCTATAAAACATCAATTATAATTGCATAACAGTGTTTATATAATGTTTGGGACACATTATTCTCCATATCCTGCACACACAGCATATCTACAGCAGTATAAGCAAGCATTATTGCAAAATCTTTACCGGTTGACACATTTCAACCGTTGCCCATCCCTACTTGTTGGCATCCCATAACATGATCTTTCTCTTTACTTTGGTCTCCAGCTCTTGGATTATGTTTCGACAACAATTTTCTTCTCTGACAAAAATGTTGACAGCAATTTAATTGCCTGGAATCGTGTCGTGTTGCTTCATGGTAAGACAATAAAAGCTTGTTTGTTAGCTCAGCAATTTCTGTCTTCATTGAACGGCTGCCCATGCCATGTTTATACAGTTGCCTATCTCTCATAAACCCTCAGGGCCGCCTGGCACCGGGAAGACGTCTCTTTGCAAAGGACTTGCTCAGAAACTCTCCATTAGACTGTCTGGCAGGTGTGACATCTTTCATAAAATAAAAAAGGCTGCTGCTGAACGTACTGTATTCATCACCATTGTTCTTCTTCACACATTTCCTCAGGTACGTGCACAGCCAGTTCGTGGAGATCAACAGCCACAGTCTCTTCTCCAAGTGGTTCTCAGAGGTACAGCTTGATCCGTCACATCTGAAACACTTCCTCAGATCCATGTCTGAAACGCTGTGAACACTTGTGCCTGTTTTACAGAGTGGAAAACTGGTCACGAAGATGTTTCAGAAGATTCAGGAGCTCATTGACGATAAAGATGCCCTGGTGTTTGTCCTAATAGATGAGGTACTCTCCTTTTAACATCATTAATGTTAATATATTAACATTAACATTAATATTCCTTTAACTCTCTGGGCCTCTTCGGTCAGAAATGACTGACATAGGAAATTAATGGGAAATAAGAAAAAATATGAAAAAAGTTCACATTAATGTAGAATTATCGCTATCCATTCCTTATTTTTTTAGATTTTTTAATTATCAAATACAGAGTAACAAAAATGCTTTCCATGTGTTCCCTTCTAACAAATGGTTAATGTTTGATTGATCATAATGCAAAATCTGATACTTCTCTAACAAAAAATATCTACACTTGACAAAAAGTAGTCTTTTAGAATGTCTAAATATTATGTATCTAAATCCAAAACCTAATAAAATTAAGAAATTATGTCTAAAAAACAACAACAACGGGGATCCAAAAGCCTCTCTATATATTTATGTAAGTATTATATATTTATATTACTCAAGTTTTTATTTTTTTAATGCCTCTAGATGCCACTATTCTCAGTTAAAAATGGATTTTAAAGGCCTTCACTCTATTTTACTGTGAAATATTGCATTTGTTGAAAAATAGCAATATTTATATATTTATTCTAATGAAAAAAATATCTCAGAAAAATGGTAAATAATGCATAGTATCATAAAATCATAATTTTTTTAAATAAATAAAAATATATATTATTGAACAAAAAAATATATTACATTGATTTTCCTGGAAAAATAAAGTTACATTCCAAGGCTTTGGCCACTTTTGTCCGAGAAGGAGCCAAGTGTGACCCCTAAGGGTTAAGTCACTTATGTAATTGATTTAGTTGCAATGTTCAACAAAGCCAGTTAAACCTGTCTAAGGTGGATTGTTAGCCAAAAAAACTGCTATCCACTGGTGATTTTGGTCAATTCTGATGGTTTTAGTGGGGTTTTGGGTGCTTTTTGGTCTCCCAAAACCAGCTGTAACCAACTAAGACAATCAGACCACCTTAGACTGGTTTATAAAAGCAATAAAATTATTACCACAGTGGAGAAGAGAGGCCACAGTCTCTTTAACGCTGTGAAACGCTGTCATTCAAATCCTCTTATGAAACATAATTTGATTATAATTGAGTCTGAATGATAAACATTCTTGTGGTTGATTTTAAATTCCAGTACAATCATTCATAAGCAGTTTTATGAAGGATAGTGTTTTACAGTCTGAATAATGAATGTTTAACCTTCAGGGACACAAACATTAATATTCACGATGTCTTCTTTTTCACTTTTTTCCTTTAACTTGTCTTTAAGAAACCGTTAGTTTATATATATATATATATAACATTTTGTGTACTCAAAATTTGCATTAGGGTATAATTTGGAAAAATGTTGCAAAATTGCAACTCTGTTATGTTTAAATATGCAATCGAGACATTATCTATTTAAATATGCACTTATTTGTGGATACATTTCCATTTTGTTGACTTATTCATATAAAGTTTTTACAGAGGAGATTTTGAATGTCTTTTTATATCTCCATAAATCATAAAATACTGTCAAAAAAATCACCATGTTTTTAGGAAAAAAAATAAATAAATATGCAATATATTTTACCACTATGTTTTTTTAAATACAGTAAGTGAACATTTTAAATTCACAACACTGTTCAGCACACAAACGTATTTAAAGAATAATATACTTCTACCAATAAGGATACAGTCATGAAAAGTTAAGTAGTCACAATTTATATACTGTGATAATGTCAAAGCATGCTTCAAATATAATATAGTAATTTTAATACCACTTAATTAAAATAAATATTATATCTCTGTGTGACTTGAGCAAGCTATGATTATTTAATATGCATTTTTTCCCCCACCAAAACTTGTGATAAATTGCTTTCTACTGTATATACCCATATTTAGTGAAAGTTAGGTATTATTAAATTGCTTTATACATTGCAATTCTGCTCGTCTGGATCACTGAGGGTTCAGTGATGCTTGTTTGTCAGGTGGAGAGTCTCACAGCAGCTCGGAGTGCATCTCAGGCGGGAACAGAACCGTCTGATGCTATTAGGGTGGTCAATTCTGTCCTGACCCAGCTCGACCAGATCAAACGGTCAGTTTCTCTTCATCTCTGCTGCACTTTCATCTACAAAGGCATGCTTGAAATCAAAATGACTATTTACTTAATGCACGTTGCCGCTCTTATTGTGCATTATTCATCGTCGAGGTTATTGCAAATAAATAAAAGTCTGTTTTTAGTCTTTCGTCAAAATATAATAACCTGTACTGCCATATTTTTCCTTTTCGTCTGATGCCATCCTCTTTTTTGTGCCATTGAATAACCTGATCCATTTTGGAATATTTCATATTATGGCAATTGGGCTTCCTGTGCAGTTTGTCCATTCATATTCATATAAACCTAGTAGTGTTTCCTTGATTCAGCCACACAAATGTGGTCATCCTCACTACATCCAACGTCACGCAAAAGATCGATCTGGCCTTTGTGGATAGAGCTGATATAAAGCAGTACATCGGCCCACCGAGCGCCAGCGCCATATTCAACATCTATCTGTCTTGTCTGGAGGAACTCATGAAGGTGAGTGTGTGTTCAGCTCCACTAACTGTTGAACGTCTCCATTCCTCCACTGAGATTGAGATTTGATCTTTCCCTGCAGCGTCAGATCATCTACCCCAGACAGCAGCTGCTGAGTTTGGAGGAGCTGGGAACCATGAACTTCATGGAGAGCGACGTGACCCATCTGAGCTTAAGCCTGAGGAACATCGCCCAGTGAGTGTTTGCTGGTGACGCAACCAGTACTGAAAGTCTTTGAGAATTGATATCTTTCACAAGTGTCTCTTTCTGGACAGGAGGAGTGTGGGACTCAGTGGAAGAGCCTTGAGGAAAATCCCTTTTCTGGCTCATGCGCTTTTTGGAAAGGTACTCGTCGTTGTACAATGTTATGTGATTTTTCCACAAATAAAGGGTGTTGTTAGTCTAAAACCCTTAAGTGTGGTAAGTAAGCAATAATGTACTCTGTTGTTATCACAGAGTAAACCTCGACAGGGTGATCAGGACGGCCTTGCCTCAGCCTGAAGGGGTTTATTCTGAGATAACAACATTATCCCACTGATTACATGGCTGCTAGCCACATAAGTAAATAATTAGATGCGAAATATTGGCTTGAGTTGAAATATTTTATTAGCTATTTAAACGCAAAGCTTCTGCGAACCGACTGAAATTTAAGGGATACGTATTGTATAATCATACCACTTATTACACAGCATTTTGCCATATAAATAATTATGGGGATAAGAGATATTGATGTGAGATGAAAGCATTTTTAAATATCTTACCTGTTTGTTATCTTATTAAGTGTACAAAACAATCATTGCAAAATGGCAGCACGAGCAGCTGCGTTTGTATGAAGCAAGAGAGAGCGAGACTGCGATACCCGGATGACATCATTAAATAATTGTCCTCAAAATATTGATTTGAGTTTTAATATTTTATCAGCAAAACATTCCTCGCAAGCATAAAGCGCCTACTTCAGTCACCCAGATGAGCCTTCTTTATCAGTTTTCATTGGTTGTAATCAGGGGATACACCACTGGATGGTGCGATTGACCAATCAGAATCAAGTATTCCACAGAGCCGTGTAATACTGTAATGCATGACCTTAAATGCTTATTGCTGTGATGAAAGGATGCATTTTCAAAAAAAAAAAAAAAATCTGAATAAACAGTTCTTAAATAAGTTATATAGTTCATTAGTCTAATTCTAGAAAGTTTATGGTTGTCAAACAATTTAGACTAGTGAATCAGGTGAATAGATTTCAACATACTTCCCCAGTTGATTAATTACAGTACATTAGGTAGTTTTTTGAAAAGTTATTTTAAATAAAATGTTAGTAGGGATGAAATGTTCTATAAATCAGCCGAATGACGTATGAACCTGTAAAACCCTTCAGAATATAGATATGAATAAAACTGTTAGGTTTGGTGTAACAGGCCTAATCCTGGCTTAATCTAAACCCTGTCTGTGAAACCAGGCCATTGTGTAATAAAATTAACACGTGAATGACGTGTTTTTAGGTTATTTTCTTTCAAATAGTCTGAAAGAGTTATTGCAGCAAAATAGCACAAAAAAAATCTTAGAATTGATCAGTGCATGAAAAAACAATGCTTTGAATATACAATTTAGTCTTTGTTTTTGTTGTAATCATGTCGTCTCTTGTGTTTCCAGACCGCCACAATGACAGTCGAGAGTTTTCTAAAAGCGATGGGCCGCGCCGTGGACAAACAGAGACAGGAACTGGCGAGCTTGGTCAACAGTGTTTGAGCTGAAGCAAACGGACGTTCTGCTGTTGAATCGAAACGGTTTCTTGTTTTTTTGTTTGTTAGTTCAATATTCCTGCTCTGTTCACCAGCTTCATCCTCTGAAAATGTCCTAGAACAAACCAGTGTTGTTTTATTTCAAGTTTGAAAGTTTAAAACAGCACTTATCTATACGAGACTGTCATCTTCTAGGTGACATTTTTCAATTCTGCATTCATAAGCTGTCCCAAATCCAGGTTTATAACATGCACTGTAGCAGCTGCTCCCTGCATATGAAAAAATGATGTTCTTTTTTATGTTCAGTTTTTATATGTGTATATATTTAAATCATTTGATTAAAATGAGAAAATTATTCATTCCTTTTGTTTTTTGTTTTTCTGAATTAAATGTTCTCACAAGAAAAAGGTTCTATATAGACCATGAAAGGGTTCATTTAAAGTGTTTCATATAGAACCTTTTAGGGGTTCATTTTATGGATTTAGTTTTTAAACATTTTTATGAATTAAATAGCTTACTCAAAAGCATACTTTATCACTAGGAAAGAAAAAAAAAAAACTTATAAACATGAATGAAAGTATTATGCAACCATTTAAGACATCCTTAAAGAACTTAGAGTAAAGAGTTCAAACAAAGAGTTCTTCAAATTGAGTCAGGAACCCTATGGTTCTATCTATACAGAACCCCACTGAAACATTTTTTTTTTAAGAGTCTAATTCGTAAATTGCATCCAGTAGTTGCCATAAAGGTGCAACATGCAGGAAAAAAAAACGAAAGTATTAGAAATTATTTGAAAACCAATTTGAGGTTGTGTGCTAACAGGCTTTATTCACACTGCATCCAGTTTTGGTTTCAATTCTAGTCATGCATATTGTCATTACGCTAGAAGTTTGTACAAATGAGATTTAATGATTTAATTTAATTTTATTTTGCAGTGTTTGCTACTTGTCTAAGCAAAGCCTGATTGTTTTGTTTCATTTGAATGCATTAAAGTTCTAAAACACAGGTGTGTTTTTATTCACACTCGACTTTCTCACAAGATGTTTGACCTTTGCCGGTAAGAAACCTGTTCGGCACCATATTTAAAGCGGCCTGCTTTGAAATGCTGTTTGGAAAGTGTCAGGTTGTGAGAATTTGTTTTATGAGAATCCCAAAATCACAAAGAGCTGTTTGATGTATATCATCACCCGACGATACCGGATCAAACAGGTAAACACCTGCGAGCCGTCATTGTGCAGGTATCTGTATCGCATTCCTCTGATATGATGTGAGATTAAAATGTGTCAGGCTGCAGACCAGATAAACAGACACATAATTGCAGTGTCTGCAGGCTTTTTTCTCTTCCTGACAGTTCCTCTTCCAAAAACACAACTGCTGAAATGTAATCAGTGGAGGAAGAGAAAAAAAAATCCTCAAAAGCCTTATTGTTGGAGAGTTTTATACCAGTTTTGTGGTTAGAAACTGCCAGAGTTCCTAAACAAAGCAAACAGTATAATACAGCTGAATTTCTATCTGGCTCCAAGCACTGGAATATCAATAGAGCTGCCAATAGTAATACATTAGTTGAAGAGTTAATAGACTTGTGGGCAAGTATTGTACAACAACACAAGATGTTTGGCGTTCAAGGCTGTTCAGTAGGATTGCAGAGAGATATATGAGCTTTTGTTTGAAATAAAAGAACGATTTATGCTGCTTATTGGCAAATCAGTATTGCAAATCTCTCCCCTCTTTCAGTATTGCAAAAGCTCTTTTCCCTCATGCAAATGCAATATGCTTTCATCTCGTTTTTTTTTCTCTCTCTCTCTCAAGCTGATTGCATGTGGAAAATGTTCCTGTGGCAACCGTGCATGTATGAATTACCAACTAGAGTTTTGCATTTTCTGAAGAAAGGGGTTGCTGACTGGCTCACCTAAAAAAAAAAAAAATTTTTTTTTTTTTGTGTGTGCACAACTTAACATTAAATGTCATAAACGTCAGTCTCTTTATGAAAGTTATGTAGATTTTTTAAAAAAATTAGTTTATATAACAGGTGCTTCAGAAATAAGAGAGATTAATGATGCCAACCGAAAAGTAAAGTTATTTCAGACTGAGGAGCAAGTTGCATTTTGATGAGATATTAAAGATGTTTTCTGTAAACATATAGTCGCCCACAACAAGACCAGGAAAACATGCATTAAGAAATCTTTTTGATTTCATGATAACTTCTGGAGTTATTTGACCCCTGCTGAAATCCTTTAATCACTCAGGCCTGATGCCACGCACACTGCTTTGGATGCATTTGTTGAATGACTAACTTACTGTGATAATATCAACAGGAAAGAGAAAAAAGCAAAGCAAAAAGCTGGCTTTAGATTTCACCGGCGGTCTATCTCAGAGACGTTAAACCACAAAGCTGGCACGGGTAGATGGATAGTTTGTGAAGTCCCAGTTAAAGTTTGTGGAATATGTTGAACAGCAGCTCAATGTATGTTGAGGAGACAGTCATAACAGTTACAGATGAGCAATCATCTGTATAAAACAATCATTTTGGAACTTGGTTTATCCAATGTTTAAATGTATGTTCTGGAAATCAATGCATTTGTAATTAGATAAAGCCTAAATTGCATATTTAAAAATAACATTTCAGAAAACTTGTAATACAAAACATGTCTTAATGTGATTTCCCCCCGTATCCATTCACCTGTAGTGTCTTTCCTGAAATAGCGCGAGTCATGTGTGTGTCAGTAGAGGGCAGCAGGGATGCCGAAGGGGGCTGGTCTGAAGGTGTGTGTTTCTCCCTCCCGCACTTCACTTCACATCTTCATCTTCATCTGCACTGCAGCAGAAGATCATCTCGAGAGCTCCTGCGACGGGTTCTCTCCTTCACTCTTCTCGCGGTGAACGGGACTCTCCGGTGTCGCGCGCTCAATGCTCGTGCTCGCATGTTTCCGGAATCTGCAGGATTTGACTTTTCATTTCTCTGAACGGGATACAATGTAACAACTGAGACCGAGAGATGCACGACTTCTGTTAACCACAGCTGTGATACAATGGGGAAACTTCACTCAAAACATGGTGAGTTGTAGATCTAGAAGTGACATAATCGCAACATATTTGTGTTAAAATGTAAACGCGTGTGTATAAGGACGATTATTCAGTGATTGGAAAAGTCTTTTAGGATGACTTTAGTCCTAAGTATATAATAGATTTAAACTTTTTTATTTAATGACTTTTTCTCAATTTTAAAAGTGTTGATTTATATGCAGCAAAGGTAAAAATTTCCCAGTTTGTATTATTATTGTTGTTGTTAAGTTTCTTTTTGTTTGTTTTTTTGAGTCATATTTCTGACAGAACCCAGCATAATAAAAGTTTTAAGGTCAGAAATGTCATTAATATAAGATTTTTACATGAAAGTAGCGTCGTTAGGTGTGACCAAATGACGGACTGATAAATTATCACTTGTGTAAGCAATTCAAAGACATGCAACTTTTTTTTCTCTAAAAACTGGAAAATGTCATTACCGATAATGATCAGATATTAACTCCAGGACAACATAAATTGAACAGTTTGAAGAAATTAACCAAAACATATCATGCATATGTGTCATTTGAACTCATACTTTGTCAATCTTTGCCATGCACGCTCTTGAAATAGACATACATTTTCCAAAATACATAAATGTTATTATAAATAATGCTCTGATTTTTGTCTTTGCTATTCGGATGCAGCTTGCAAACGTCGGGAAAATCCTGAGGGTGAGATTTGCATTTGATACAGTTTTCTTTCTATAGTTAAAATAAACTTATTAATGGCTTAGAACATTTCCCAATGCTTTTTCAAATCCGTTTTCAGGGGACAGTTTTGTTGTGAATGGCTTTATTTCAAGAAGAGGAGTTGAAGAAGGCGAGAGATATGGCACATCTGGCACCAATCTGAAAGATTACAAGGTAGGAAGCACCTGTTTTTTGTGCATTTGCTTTCTTTAAGCATCTGAAACCTTCTTTCCAACCTTCTAACTGAAATCAAACATATAATCCCACTGTTCTACATAGACACCATCTCTGTGCATCATACAAATAGCACTTTGCTCGAGACACTCGACTAATTTCAAATAAATTTCCAATGTAGTTTGCATGTTGCAAAGGTAACTCTGTGTTATTCTAATAAGCAAGAATACACAGAACTAATACTAAGAAAAGTTTTTTTTTTTTTATCACTGTTTTGAATGACTGCAGATGGTTGAAGCTTTTTCCCTGTATCATAATTGACTTGCTCAAGAATCTAGACTGGATCTGCACCAGAGAAGGAGCAACTTGCGGTGAGCCGTTTGCCATCTCGCTGCCAAAGACCACATTCCCACTGATGAGAAATCATCATTACACCAACTGAAACAAACAGAACAGAGTGTGTGTTCGCAAGGCCATGCAACGACATGTCGAGCTCCTCGTGATGGCGAGAGCTGCTTTTGTTTTTGTCGTGTTTGGCAGCGGGACAGCTTCGCCGTGGTTGTTCTTGATGGGTTTTGACAGCCCTTTCCCTGCGGTGGGACTGTGACATCAGTGCCGGGCAGACGGTTGGTGATTGACAACTGTATTAACTAACAGCTGACAGTCTCGGTTAGTCCTGGACGTACGGTAGCTCACATGCATATGTCCGTGTGAACTCTGTCGAAATGTACAGTGACTTTTGGGAGTGTCAGTTGTTGATGAGTAATTTCACTAATTGTGATCGGTTGAGGTTTCATCTTGTGCGAACCAAATTGTCTCTTATTATGGAGTTTATTATAATTTATGCTCTTCTCCTCCACCTAAGCAGTTTGTAAGAGCTCTTTCTCTTTCTCCGATCACACAATATTGCTATTTTCTGACATTTTTCCTCATGGCATACGTATGTCAGGAACGCAGTTCTCTTCATACTGCACATTTGAAACTGAAACAAATCAGTATTGTGAATATTGCAATGATTTATTGCACTTTTTACCTGCTCTTGTTCAGGGAGAGATGTTTTGATAGTGTCTCTCTTTTTTAAACTTCAGTAAAACGCTCTTAGAGTTTGTCTGATTCATTTCTGTGAATATCCATTTCAAATAATCAAGTCAAACTCAAACATTTCTGAAGATTTTTTTAAATAAACAGAAATTCACACGAATGATTCATTTCTTTGGATGAGTTCAAACTGTCCATTTTATATATATATATATATATATATTTCAAGAGTCAGTCTCAAAAATCTCTGAATTGCTTTATTGAAATGGACAAATATTCTTAGGAATGAAGCCAACTATAACCAGTTTGTTTGATTCATTTTTGTGAATGAGTTCAATCTGTGCAATTCACTGAATCAATTCAAAAGTCATTTTTACACATTTTGAATTGATTCATTGAAATGAACAGAAGCCGATGTGTCTCATTATGTCAGACTCTTTGCAATGCATAATTTCAATTAGCGTCACGGTGAAGGACGGCATAGTATAAAGACTCTAACTGATGATTAACCTGCCCTATTAGAAGCCTTATAAAAGTTGTTCCCTTCATGAATGGGAAAGTTATTTGGGAAAATCTGACAGCAATCTTTAGGGAAAACCACCGGCGTCGCAGGGTACGTCATAAGTCATTAATAGGCAGGTCCAGAGCTTGATTTAATCAGAATTTTGGCTCTGATTTGTGTTTTGTCAGTCGTCAAGTACCTGAAAGAGTCTTTGAAACTGTGAGCAGGAGCACTTTTGATTGCTGATAAGACAAACCTGGGTTGTTTATTAAGGGTGGATGAAGTGCAAGACGTCTGTATAATTAAGGGCACTTTCAACTTTTGGTGCGGATCCGAGTCCATTTCAGGTCAGAGTTTGGTAAATGAAGCGGTCAAACCATCATTGAACTAGCTTTGTTGTATAACATGTTGCAGTTTAGATCACTGTAACCATTGTCTTGTGTTGCCATTTTGCTTTTGGATTTTCATTGCAAATTAATGTCCAATATCCCATATTGTGCATATGTATAAGCAAACAAAACTAATGCATGTGTGCTAGAACTAGGCGATCACATTTCTCTGTCTAATCTGCTATTTGTGTTTTGTTTTGTTTTTTTGAAAACATCATAATCACAGATTTGTGCTGCCATGTTTATTCTGCAGTAAACCGAATCCGCGTTAACAACATCTTGATGAGTTGCAGGGATAAAAAGTCATTGTTGTGGGATCAGAGCTGGTTTGATTGAAGGTTACTATATTTTACTTCTAGTGATTGGCAGTTGCAGCAAGTAAGCTGTATAACTAGTATTACACGAATAGTTCACCCAAAACTAAACATTTTGTCATCATTTACTCACCCTAAAGTTGTTCCAAACCTGTATGAGTTTCTTTCTTCTGCTGAACACAAAAGAAGATATTTTGAACAATATGGGCAACCAAACAGTTGATGGACACCTTGGACTTGCGTAGTATGGAAAAAAAAAATACTATGGAAGTCAATGGGGTCCATCAACTGTTTGGTTACTCGCATTCTTCCAAAAAATCATCTTTTGTGTTCAGCTGAAGAAAGGAACTCATACAGGTTTTGAGGGTGAGTAAATGATGACAAAATGTTCATTTTTGGGTGAACTATCCCTTTAACTGCATGGGAACTGTGAAACGAGGACTACTGGTCTCTTTTATTTTAAGCTGGATAAAACAGCAAATTGAATGTTTATTGTGTTGTATTTGAAGCCCCATTGTGTTTTGAACATGGAAACGAGTTTATTTATCTCTCGAACATCTCTGTTTCTCTTCGTAATATTGAGGGAGGTTTGAGTTTATAATTGCGGTTGAGCTGTTGTAATTTTTTTTCCAGACCGCATATAAATATAGTCTTTTTATAGACTGTCTAGATGACATTTATCTTTGATGCTGAAATGACTCCATAAATTAACACAGATTTATTCTGTTGTTGCCATAATTTTCTCTAATAGTCTGGTTTACGATTGGTTTATGATGCACAAGTGGATGAAGAATCGAATGAGGTCTCACCCCTAGGGATTGTTTGAGATTTGTCGAGCCGGTTGTAGTGTTGTGTTGTCATTATAAGTGCGGTTTGACTTTGCACCTCAGAGCAGCTGTAATTCTGTCCTCTAAATGAACTGAAAGGAGATATCTCTACATGGACTGATGCTCGTGTCATCTCGTGTCAATATCATTTGACACTCAGTGTTAAGGCTCTCTTTAAGAATGATGTATTTCTGGATTACATCAAGTGAAGTATATGAGTACTGTAGAGTTGCTTTATAGAAACTTGTAATTGTAATTCTAATTGAAAGAGATACTGACACTGTTTTTTCATGTTCAATATAAATAAATGTGACTTTACTGGAGTGCTGAATTGCAGAGCTGTGGCAACGTCCACATTACTATATTCGATGCTTTCTTAACTACTGTTTTCTCACCTCTGTCATTTTAATTGTGTGTTAATTTTGTTATTGAATGGAAAGCGCACAGGCACAGCACAGATTTACATATTTATCTAAACGCCGCTTTCATCAGTGTGGGCGACGTCAGGACGTTCCGCTGCTCACAAATTTCAATTTTCTTTTTACCTCAAAGCGAAGAACCAAAAAGTACATTAGTGCCTTTAGGGTGTTCATACTTAGTTCGGTTCTTTTGGTCCGGACCGAAAAAGAAAATTAGTCCTGGCTCGCTTAGCATATTCACACTGTCATATTTAAGACTTAACCTGAAGATAAAAAAGGGCTTTAATTATGTATATTTTGCGACGGAACTTACCGAACATCCAAAACAATTCTGTGTGCTGGACTAAACGCGCTCGTTGTATTTGCGTACATACAGTATGATGGTATTTTTACCAGTTGAAAACTTGTGACGAGCTTATAAAATGTGCAAAGGAGTCGAAACAGCACCAGGAATTCCTCCATTACACACAAACGAAGATCTTCCTCAAGGAGACCGAACTGTAATATCTGTACCAAACAGTAATGGTGCATGTCGCTCCTATGACGAGGAAAAAACAGGTATGCTTGAGCATTCTGCCCTTTTTAGGGTCGCATCGACCCTTTTTGGATCATTTCGATTTTTTTTTTTTTTGGTCCATGTTGCATTCACATTTCCGTCGAACTACACCAGAGTTCATTTGATTGATGCACAGCAGGGTTCGGGTGGCAGCGCTCACACTTATTCAAATGAACCGCACTAACAGAGCAATTGAACGACATTAACTTTGCAACATTAATACTATTATTGACCTGAATTGAATAAACTATATTGAGCTGAATAATGACACTATTATCTTCTGTAGAGTTGCTGTACAGCTGGAATTGAATTTGTTTCATATATAATGAATTTGATAACATTAACATCCCAGCTTGCAAAAAGTCGTCTATTAGACGTTGAATAGACGTAAATCTTCAACATCTAATTACGACTTTTCACCGTTGAAAACAGGTCGATCTTCAACGTCTTGATGGAATATGTAAAACTCTTTACATTTATTTGAGATAATAATGAACATGGTTTGGTAGTTTGTTTTTCTCTGTTATTTTAGCATGTATAACAGACTTATCCTGGCTTAGATGATCAGTTGAAATCACGTCGTAAACCAGTCCAAGGCGGACCGACTTATTTTCAACCATATTTCAACGTTGAAAGACGATAATTGTTTACTGGGATGGTTATTTTCTTGTTTATTAATCTGAAGCTGCTTTGAAACGATCTGTATTGTATAAAGCACTATTATAGGAATAAATGTTGCTTGACTTGATCATGGCAGTAGTAATTCATCAAAAGATGGAAAAGAGATTTGAATACCTTTATTCATATGCATGGCATTACTTAATTTGCATACTTCGTTTAGTATTTTTGGTGTTAAAACGGCGCAGGCAGCAAATGCAAATACACACTATCAGCTGCACAATTCATCTTTCATGATTTCGTGTATATTGCATCTCTTAGTGCACTTTCATTGAAAGAACTTTGCTAAAAAACAATTGATGGAGGATTTTTCCTGCCACAGATGCCGTTGAAACAGCTTAATTTGTACTAAACCCAGAACATTCCTTGAAGTTAATGGAAAAGAGGGATTGTGTCCAATAATTGTGTCTGGCTGCCTTTTAAAGTCAGCTTTAGGATTTTGGAGGCAGGTAAAATCCTGATGGCCACAGATTAGAAACGGGCCAAATCCGGTGTTTGGTCAGACCCCCCCATCCCCCATCCCATTGTCAGGGAAGCGGTGGGAATGGGATTCCTCAGCTGCCTGGACGCGACTTCAAAGCATGGAGCTGGGAGTTATTAAAGCTCTCTGATATCACTGGAGCCGCGTATCTGGGGGAAGGGCTGACGGACAAACAGGCCCGCGGGGAGAGACAGACGGGTGAGTGTCCCGAGGGTTTTCCTGGTGTGGAGTTCCCGAGTATTAACTCTAAAAGCCATTAGTGTTCAGTGGGCAATAATGAGCTCATTAGTGCAGTCAGATGTTTCCTTAAAGGAATATCATGTCGTTCCAAACCCGAATGACTTAAAGGGATAGTTCACCCAAAAACGAGAAGTCTTTCATTAATTACTCATCCTCATGGCGTTCCAAACCCGTAAGACTTCCATTCAATGTTTCTATGAGAATAAAAGCCTAAATTCAATGTTCATCGTATAAGATCTTGTCTTTTCAGAAAATTTGTACTAAACCGCTCAATTCACATGGATTCGTTTCACGATCTCTTTATGAACTTTTTAAAGCGTCAAAGTGGTAGTTGCGTAGCTGTCAATGGAGGGACAGAAAGCTCTCAGATTTCATCAAAAAGATCTTCATTTGTGTTCTGAAGATGAACGAAAGTCTTACGGGTTTAGAACGACATGAGGGCGATTTTCATTTTTGGGTGAACTGTCACTTTAATGCATCTTTATCAGGGTTATCATCATAATGAAAACTAAAACTACATATAAAAAAACTCATTTTCATTACTTGAAATAAAATATAACATTAACTGAAACAAAAAACAACAACTTAAACTTATTTTATGTCAGCTGGCTGCCAAGGTAACATTTCTCATTTTCGTTTAGTAGTAAAATAACTAAAACTTTATATATATATATATATATATATATATATATATATATATATATATATATATATATATATATATATATATATATATATATATATATATATATATATATATATATAGACAAAAACAAACTGTAAAATTAATACAACTTTAATTAAAATTAAAATATATAATATAAATATATAAATAACATTTAATTTAAAATATTAGCAAAAGCTATAATAGTGATACTGAAGTTATTCTAAAATAACACTGATCTTTTTGCAGACACATCTATCAAGCTGCAAAAATAAAGTAGTTAATGCACCTTTAGTCTTCTTAAGCCAAATTATAGATTTGTGTGAGGAACTCTATTTTATGTTATGGCTTTTTTTGTTTAAATTTGGGCCTGTTCCTCACATAAATAAATCATATGACTTTCAGAAGATTTGGCATAAAATGCACAATTCATGTTTGTTTTTTTGAGTTCATTAAAAATTCTTCTTTCATGTTGCATAGAAAAAATAACAGCAGGGTTGGGAACGGGCATGATCGATTTTTCATTTTTGTTAAACTATTCTTCACGTCCTTCAGATTAAAGCATGTTGAGTGAAATGAGCAAAAGAGCAGGAGCAGCAAATGGGGTAATTACGGACTTGGACTCAAGAGGTGACTGTTGGCTGATCAAAGACGTTCCCTGAAAAAAAAGCAGGCCTTGTTTTTGTTCCTCAAGGAGACCGCGATAGGGAAAGAATGAGTTGGCTGGTTTTGGAGAAGGGTGAGTTTGACGGATCATTGCAGGTGTTCGGCTCTTACCTGTATAAACACCTGGCACGGGGCTAGAGAGATCTTCAGAGGAAAGATCAAAATGACCAGTCAATATGAGCAGCCAAAATAGCAGCAGCTCAGAATGTTGTTGGAAGGCCGGACAAGAGGCCTCTCTGTGAGAAATCCACACGGAAAGCACTTGATTCCAGTGGAGTCTCGCCCTCCAAAGACTCGCCATTCTTAAAGAGCCTGTGAGGCCGCAGTGTGCTTCAACACTGGAAACATCAACAGTCTGCAGCACACTGACTGCTTCTTCAGCTCTCTGGATGCCCAAATAATGACACACTCGCTCATTTCAACTTTTCAACACCCCTTTTGTCTTAAGCGTTCCCAGGCATGAAGCCATTAACGTGATGCCAGTGAAATAGGAACAATCTGATAAATGGTGCAATGGATGCAATACAGAGTCAGGCACAATTCAAAATGAGTGTGAATTTGAATTGAATTGGCTTCAACACACAAGTTAAACTTTTGGAAATTAAATTGCAATTCAGGAAATTACTCTTCCTGCCAAATAAACTCAACAGTGTCACACAACAGAAGAACATCATTAGTCGGCAAGAACACTTTTACACACATTACAGCATTCTGGCAAATGATGGTACATGAAATGAAAGTTATTTTATTAAAGATAATGCAATTTTTATATAATGAATCATTTATAATGAAAACCGAAATTTTATTTGGAAGGACATTTCCTACTGTATAAATTATATAAATTAAATCATGTATAATAAATAAAATATAAAATTTAAATGGAATTTCATAGAATTGTTTATTATATATATCAATAAATCAATGAATCAATATTTTTATTAGAGGATGATATATTAAAAATATATATTTAATATTTGTGTGTGTATATATGTATATATATATATATATATATATATATATATATATTTAAATAAACAATTGTCACATTTCATTTAAAATTACAACTATTTTATTTATCATATATGATTTCATTTAAATAATTTACTGTAGGCAACATAATTCCCTTTTAAAATATATATATTTTTTATTAATTATTCATTATATAACATTTTATTATTATATTAATTTTATTATTATTATTTATATTTTGTAATTTTTCAGGACATATATATTCAGGATATATATTATGTCATGTAATTTTTCAGGCAATATGTTGTTAGTATGAACAATCGTTTGATTGATGCATGGCGGCGGTCTAATTTAGAAGTGAGCTTCTAAAGTGGATGAAATTGTTTACGGTAACTGATTATTGTAGTTTTATTCATATTTTTAAATCACAGCCAAACTAAACTCTTAAAGTTTAATGATTATTAATGATTATTCCCCAAAACATGGGGGAACAAACTAACTTCCCAGATATAACGGATCATCCCAGTGACAAAACCAGTAAATATGATGTTGTTTCTTAACAGCCAGTCAGAGTGGACGTGTTCGATTATCTCATGTTTGCTTTTAGAAATCAGATTTCTCACCTCAACACAACTGTGTATTTTCTTGCTCTATCCTGGAGAGGGATATTTTATTTGGACTTGTTAGTTTTCTGGCATCTTCTTCTCCCATGTTAACTTTGAGTCGGTGGTATTTGCTTTGGAAATGTGTTGTGGATATCTGGCCTATATTTAAGAGTGTCACATTCAATGACATCTTTCTCCCTCAGCTTTCCTCACGTTCTCCGACCCGGAGCAAACGGAGAAACTCCATTGTCTTGACGGGGCTGAACGACACTTTTGGCCCGACGTTCTGCCTTTGTTTAATAGTTGACATTCTCTTGGTCAAAACCACTGTCGTGGTTTCGAGGAAAGCTCAGACGTGCTCGTATGGTATGCAGGTTTTTGAGGCGACATTTGAAGAGTTTGGGCTTTTTTTTTTTTTTTTTTGGCTTCACAAGAAGGCGAGCCATGATCCTTCATCTCTGAATGAGAAGCATGTGGCGGGCGTCCAGAACAGCGGGGTCTTTCAGCGCGGCCGCTGTGGACATCTGTTCCTGGTTTGTACAGCAGAAATCCTCGAGCTCGGAGAGGGGCAACAGGGGGCCGATAAGGGCCTGTTTTTCCTGAAGGCTTTGAGGTGGTGGGGCACTATGAAGGGTGTTGTTTTGGGGGAACAGGGAATGCTCAATAGATGTGGCACTGACAGTCTGGATTGTTCTCTTTTTCTTTAACAACCACATAGCAACACTTCAGCACCATGCTGATGAGTTTTGCATGAACCCAAAGCATTAACATTCAGACCTATAGTATTATGTACTGTCTGTTTTTTAGAAATGTAACATTAAAATTCTAAAATCTCCCATTGACTTGCATTAGGTAAGTTTACGTGCACTAATTTTCCTAGGAATGAATTCAATCCGATTTCAGATTCTGAAAGTTCTAGAGGCTACACTTCAAACCAAATCAAAGAACAAACTGACGTGACGTCATTTCAAACAAAGTCAGGCCAATGCGAAGTTCGTTTGGTGTTTGTTTCAGGAGTTTGAAACAGTTTGCCAAAGCGAAAATTCTGGAAAAGTTCGCTTTGGCTGGTCAAAACCTTCAAACCACCATTGGTCCGTGGTGATGATGTAATAGGTAGGTGTGGCTCCGAGGCTCCGCCTTCTTTGGCGTGGAAATCTTCTCCACTTCATTTCTTCTGTTCAGTCCGTCGAGGTCAGACGTCCGTAAGTAAAAACATGAACACCCTGGAGAGCTGCTTTAGTAGAAACTGAAGTTGTAATTCTAATTGAAAGCGACACTTTTTTTTTTCCTGTTTAACAATGTAAAGCTGCTAATTTAAAGAGAGCTGTTGTAAAAAGTGCAATATAAATAAATTGTAGTCGAGTCGTGTCGCGTCTAGCCTGGAATCTTATCGCGTCATATGTTTTGGACACAGTTTTAAAGTCTCTTTACGTGATTTTATCCACAGAACTTATTTTACTTATTTTACTGAAAAAAAAGTTCCTGAAAGGTTCCTCAGTCTTAAGGATCTCAATCTGAACAGCTGTGTTGAGATCCTCAGCTGTGTTAAAATACTTCTCTGCTCTGACTGTCAATCAGTTAAAATATTTAATCATGATTAATCTCACAACTTTTCTGTAGTTAACGCATTTAGTTCTTTTTTTAGGAAAGAAAACTAAATAAAGTGTAGCGGAATATATGCGCATATCTTTACGAATATGCTGGTGTTTGTTCACATTAGCATTTTTATTGATAGAAAATCACAATTCACTATGCAAATAGACCTAAGAAAGAAGACCAATCATGACTCAGTATGCAAATATAATGATGTCATCATCACTGTGGATCACATTCTATAAAAGCATGTAAAGAGAGCTTTTTAGACGTGATCTTACTTCAAGATGTGCAGTCCGCTGCTGGTTTTCATGTTAGCGTTTATGGAGATTTGTGTTTTTGTGTCAGAACATCTACACTGCATATGAGCGAGATCTTTTTCTTTCACTCTCCCCCCTCCCTGCTTCCTCTTCTCGCTTTTCAAGGCCCGTGTTTCATGGAAAACGACATCTGAACAACACTGCAGGCGGATGGCATGTTTATTTACTTGAGGATATTTATGCTGTGAAAGGCACTTTGAAGGTGTTTGCTTACGTTCCTCCAGTTGCTTGTCTAAGCACTCTTTCCGAGCGGGTTGAGCGTTCACGGCTTCAGAGACACCGAGGTGCCATCATTAGATTGTGGAGCATGTTGAGCGGGCGACTTTAAAGCACTCGCAGATGACTGTTTGATCTCCTCCAGATGCCACCAATGTTTCCCTTTTCCTCATTCCAGACTTTTGACATGCAATTATTCATAATTAAGGCAATTTATAGTTTTCACGCTGTTTAAAGTCAACATAAAGTCAAAATTGACTCTATGTACTTTCTTAATGCACATTCTTGGTCTTCTTGTGAACAATTTATCAGTGCACATTTGACTAATCTTTCATCAAAATAACTTCACAATTTCAGCTTTTTTTAGTGCGTATTGTTGCTGTTTGTCCATGGAAAAAGGTCTGCAAATTTACAAAGCACAAAGTCCCTCCAGCGGGAGTTATTCTCTATATCAGTGTCTGTTTCTGAACTCCTTGAAATGCCTCCATTAGAGTCTTAAGTTATATTCCGGGAACGAACACGTCACAATATTCCTCATTTTGATAATTCCCGCCCAAGGCATATGCAGAATAAAGTGGTGGGGCCTGGTTGAGTTACTTTAGTATTGTGTTGAAACTTATAGTTATGGTAAGGGGCGGGACATTTCCCAAACACACTCAAAACAGTTGACCAATCAGAGCACACTGTGCTTTTCAGAAGGAGGGGCTTCATAGAGACAGGAACTAAACAGGGCGTTACCATAGACAGTATAAGAAATGGACACAGCGACCCCATTGGATTCAACTGAGAAAATTGAAGTCAATTAGAAGCACTCAATTCCTGATGGCTGAGCGACTGCGCAGACTCAAACTGAGCTTGATGACGTAGATGTGACGTGAGCAACCCGTCTGTCTTCTAGCTGTGCCAAGAGAAATCTGAATCATTCCCTTCCGAATCTTGCAGAGACGGAGAGTGTGAGTAGGATGTGTCCATGAGCTAGGAGCAGGAGAAACTTTTGCTAAGTATTCTGATTAATAATTTTGTAATTTTGCCTCCACGTCCCCCTGATCGCCTGCGAGCTTCTCCTCGTGTCCATACGGTAATCTCTCTACTGTGCAACAGAGAGTCGCGTGGTTATGACGCAATCGTTAGCCTATTTTTACAAAAACTGCTTCTACAGGGCCATAACGTAAGATACAAGGTAATTGAGCCTTTTATACATTTTCGTGTTTCTTTAGAAATAAATAATGGACAAATGGAGTCTTTAAACGCCTTAGATGTAAAGTTATTCGCTGTCAAAGTGACGCCAAAATGAATGGGAGTCAATGGAATGCTAACAGCAGGTGATGGTCTGCTAATCAATGGCGGCCCCCGGGGAAGCTTCAGTTTCCGGCTGATGGATTACCCCCTTGGGCGTTACTGACAGACTGGGAAGAGAGGAGCTGCAACAGTGAAAATACTTGAAAAATAATGTTTATTGAACATTCATGCATGAAAACCTATTCTAGTAGAGCCCAAAAACAAAATCAAGACTTTTAAAAAAGGGCATAATCGCCTTTAAAGAAAAGCTGGATGTCATGTCACTATGATGCGTTTAATAAACAGAATTCGATTGGATGTTTTTGCACACTAACTAATGAGGAATTACATCACAGAAGTTCATCCATCTAGAAGAAAAGATGCTGCAAAACTTAAAATTACAGCTCAAATAATAAACAGACTTTAATTCATGTAAGTTCATATTTATTGATGTGGAGCCTGGTTATTTTCTGTTGTATTGTAATCGATATTACGCCACAAACGCTGCTATAGAGTTTAACTCGTCCTGAACCCGGAAAACATTTCTATAATG
>NC_138236.1:4405872-4693738 GCF_964197995.2 Scardinius erythrophthalmus
GTCTGTGGATTCTTAATCCAAATTTTCGTCTTATGTCCAGTAAAAATATCACATTTTCTTCAGACACTTACCTGACAAGCAGAATTGTGTAGATAAGACTTGTTTTCAGAGTATATTTTTGGGTAACACTTTATTTTACAGTGTCTTTGTTACATGTTACATGTACTTACCATAGTAATAACAGTAAATTATACATAATTACATGCAATTAACCTTCAACCAAATCCTAATCCTACCCTAACCCTATAGTAAGTACATGTAGTTCATTAATATTACTCAGTACTTAAATATATAATTACACTGTAACAATGACAACCTATTTTTGATTCATTTAATTCATCTGAATGTCCATGAGGCATTAAGTATTTGTAAATTATGACATAAAAATTCATAATTATGACATTTGACATGGCTTTTTATGTCATAGTAATGACTTGTCATAAATTCAAATGAATCAGTGCTAATTTGTATCTCTGTAAGCCATTCGTTTTTTGTATCGAAATGTTTTGTCAAATTAACTTAGGCACAACAACGGCAGCGTTTGCACATGAAGGCACCTCACGAAACTGATTTCGGACAGACTTCTGAGGCGGCGTAACGGTTTATTGATCTTCTGCATAGAGCGAGCTTTGATGAAAACTAAGCGAATATTTAATTACTTCAATAGTCATTTATTGCTATAAATTACATCAGAAGTGGAAACTTTGATCAAAAACGTACATTTACACAAACTGACCAGCAATAGCAATTTCAGACGCCATCTTTACTTTTAGCTCAACTGTCAGGGAATGAGAAGCACAGGATTGTGGGATATCAAAGGCAGCGAAGGATGCATCTGCCTTCAAAAATCAATCAGATGAAGGTATCTCAGGAGGCACGTTCGATTCGGTTTTGCCTTGATGCTTTAGTTCTTACCTTATAATGCATTCTCCGAAGACAGTATTTTTAAGCTTTTGGATGATTTATCCTGTTATAAATGATGGCATGTACTGTCATCACACGCATTGCGGCTCTGCTTGCAAAAAGAAATTGCATTATTTGATGGTTATATATTTAAAATGTGGTATTTTATTGTTATAAACTGCAGTTTAACTTGTATGTTCCTGCGACTGATCTACATAAAGGGGTGATGGACGAGAGGAACCTTCACCTTTAGCGTTTCAGGAAGCCAGCGCAACAATGAGGTGTATATACATTTATATACAGTCCCTTCCTCGTAGTCTGTTTATATTCCTGCGGCGCGGTTCATTGTGTTGAACCCGTCCGTTTGGCGTTAACACCAGTGGTCCATTGGCTCCGCTCCATTTGATGTGTTCATCACTTCTCGTGGTGGAGCAGGAGTGTATTTTTAGGTCAAACATGGAGCGGGTCGCGGTTGACCCGCCGGTGACCCCTGGCCGATGTCATAGCCGTGAGGAACTTCACATCTTGGATTAAAGCCTGTTCCTGCACGAGCGTCAAGAATGTCTGTGGCCTTGTGGGTCTGCCAGCTGCACCGTTCATGGGTGGGAGAAGCGTGCGCAGCGTGTACAAAAGAAACCGGTCTGGTGAGGTGGCGACAGAGAGATAACACTCGTATGTCAGACACTATCCGGAGTGGATACGGGTCAAGCTCTTAAAGGGCTTTTAATCTGTGGCTGAAATCAGACGCCATGCGGTTGGATTTTTCGTGATTAAGGTGCAACAATTTCTGAACTCCAAACTCGCTCATCAGAATCTGCTGTTCCTGTTGATGTTGTTTAGGATTAGCATTGTGTGTGTTGCATGTTTAAATCCTCTATTGTACTTAAATATGTGTTTGTACGTGAAAGTAATAGGCTAGTTGTGGTTCACGGCTGTCATATAAAGACTGCTCAAATCATTTCTCAGTCGTTCCACAGAATTATATATCTTGTTGAATATCCCACTTCACTCGTAAATGCGTCAGATTATGGAAGTAAAATGTGCTGTGAATGCATTTCATTTTTATGAACGACCATTTCCATAAAATAAAGAAAAATCATAACTGACATCAAAATTATGATATAAAAAGTCCATCAGTTACGCGTTTCATGTACTTACTATAGTAATTACTATAAATTGTGCTTAATTACATGGAACTAACCCTAATTCTAACTCTAACCCTATAGTAAGTACATGTAGTTAATTATTATGAGTCAGTACTTAAATGTATAATTACACAGTAACATGCACACCTTAAAATAAAGTGTAACCTTGTTTTCCTATGTGGCGAAAATGGGTTTCCATACATGAGGAAGAAGCCATTGTGATTTTCAGCATTTACACCCAGTAGCACGTTTCTTTTGATCACACTTATTTTAACACACACCTCTTCATGACTGCAAATATACATTAGCCTATCAGGCTCAGAAAAAGCTTGGAAGAACTAGACCAGTGTAGTTGTTTGACGTTCTAGAATAACTAAGCTGGATTTACTACGTTTTAACCGCACCATCTCACTGAACTCTGTGTCTTGTGTTCATACTAACCTTTAAATATTATACACAAACCACACTGAAGGTCTGAGAAAGTGTTCTGCAGCTCCCTTTTAAGAGCGGCCTGTAAAAGCTGTTTGAGAGGTGCTGCTGAGGTTCAAGTGTGTGGCACATTTGTGCTCCAGTCTGAGGAGGGGCTCATAAAGACGCCCAGACATCTGGTACAGGTTTCAGAGAGGCTCTCTGGATGTTTTTCGGGATTTAGAGGCCTTGTACAGTATGAATTGAAGTCGGTTAGTTGTAGCTATGTTGTCAGTTGCTCAATAATAGCTAAATATATTGAGAAAATTACATGAAAATGAAAATCAACTGAAGATAAACCACTCTGGATATACTAGATTTTCATATAATTTCGAATTAGGCATGTGACAAATGGGACACCCTATGGTCTTGTGCCTTAAGTGCACATGAAGGATGCCATTTGGGCCATCTAATGGCTAACCGCCCACAACCCATTGCATGTTGGACGAGGATTCGATTAGAACTACAAATTAATTAAAATTGTTAAAAACTACAAACATGGCGGCTGTACAAGACCGAATAATCAGTATCTAACCAGATGAAAATATCATAGACAGTAAAAGAAATGGACACAGCGACCCCATTGGATTCAACATAGAAAAGTGAAGTCAATTAGAAGCACTCACTTCCTGATGGCTGAGCGACTGCGCAGACTCAAACTGAGCTTGACGACGTAGATGTGACGTGAGCAACCCGTCTGTCTTCTAGTAGCTGTGCCAAGAGAAATCTGAATCATTCCCTTCCGAATCTTGCAGAGACGGAGAGTGTGAGTAGGATGTGTCCATGAGCTAGGAGCAGGAGAAACTTTTGCTAAGTATTTTGATTAATTATTTTGTCATTTTGCCTCCACGTCCCCCCGATCGCCTGCGAGCTTCTCCTCGTGTCCATACGGTAATCTCTCTACTGTGCGACAGAGAGTCGCGTGGTTATGACACAATCGTTAGTGTTACGCTGAGGCAGGAATACAGCACAGAGAATCCAAATGCAAGTACTAAATTTAATGAAAACAAACAGGGTGAACAGCAGAACTCAGAACAAGGAACTCAGGAACGGTTACAAAGAACAGCAAACAACTTCAACGACCGACACCCAACAACTGAAGCACAGAGGTATATATACACAGACAAACAAGCTAAACAAGATAACAAGGGGGTGTGGTTAATCAGAAACACCTGGGATGACTAATAGACAAACAGGGAACCACTAAACATGACAGGACACAAAACTACATCGTGACATAGCCCCCCCCCCTATGGGCGGCTCCTGACGCCCCTCAAAACAAAAAACAATAGTTCAGGAGGGTGGTGGAGCGGAGGCGGACCTGGGGGCGGGATGGAGGGCCAGGCCCGTGGGGCGGCAGAGAACCTGGAGACTGCAGAAGGATGGGAGTCCAGGGCGGATCAGGCAGTGCAGGCGACCAGGGCGGATCAGGCAGTGCAGGCGACCAGGGCGGATCAGGCAGTGCAGGCGACCAGGGCGGATCAGGCAGTGCAGGCGACCAGGGCGGATCAGACAGTCCATCGGGCGGCCAGGGCGGAGACGACCCCTCGGGCGGCCAGGGCGGAGACGACCCCTCGGGCGGCCAGGGCGGAGACGACCCCTCGGGCGGCCAGGGCGGAGACGACCCCTCGGGCGGCCAGGGCGGAGACGACCCCTCGGGCGGCCAGGGCGGTGAAGAACCTTCGGGCGGCCACGGTGGAGAAGACCATTCGGGCGGCCATGGCGGAGAGAACCCTTCGGGCGGCCACGGAGGAGCCCCTGGTTCAGGAACAGATACCACCGGCTCAGGAACAGACACTGGCTCCGGCTCAGGAACAGACACAGGAACAGGAACAGACACAGGCACCGGCTCAGGCTCAGGAACAGACACTGGCTCCGGCTCAGGAACAGACACTGGCTCCGGCTCAGGAACAGACACTGGCTCCGGCTCAGGAACAGACGTGTCAGCGGCCATCTTGTCCGTAGAAACTGGCTCGGCGGAGACCATCTCATCCTGAGACACTGGTTCGGTGGCGGAGGTCATCGTGTCCGGAGACACAGGCGTGGAGTCGGCCATCTTGTCCGAAGACACAGGCGTGGAGTCGGCCATCTTGTCCGAAGACACAGGCGTGGAGTCGGCCATCTTGTCCGAAGACACAGGCGTGGAGTCGGCCATCTTGTCCGAAGACACAGGCGTGGAGTCGGCCATCTTGTCCGAAGACACAGGTGTAGAGTCGGCCATCTTGTCCGAAGACACAGGCGTGGAGTCGACCATCTTGTCCGAAGACACAGGCGTGGAGTCGGCCATCTTGTCTGTAGACACAGGCGCAGAAAGAGGAAGAGGAACAGATTCAAGCTCAGTATCCGGATCAGTTTCAGGCTCAGGAACAGATTCAGTCTCGGCGGGACGAGACACTTGACGGACGGACGTGACGTGAAGCTCAGTCTCTGGATCGGCAGAAGTGACGTGAACAGTCTCTGGATCGGCAGAAGTGACGTGAAGCTCACTCTCTGGATCGGCAGAAGTGACGTGAACAGTCTCTGGATCAGCAGAAGCGACGTGAACAGTCTCTGGATCAGCAGAAGCGACGTGAACAGTCTCTGGATCAGCAGAAGCGACGTGAACAGTCTCTGCATCAGCAGAAGCGACGTGAACAGTCTCTGGATCAGCAGAAGCGCACTCTGAGCTTGACGGGACCAGCGGCGGCGAGGGCTTTGAGCTGGGTAGGACCAGCGGCGAAGAGGACTCTGAGCTGGTTAGGACCAGCGATGAAGAAGGCTTTGAGCTGGACAGAACCAGCGGCGAAGAGGGCTCTGAGCTGGGCGGGACCAGCGGCGAAGAGGGCTCTGAGCTGGACGGGACCAGCAGTGAAGGCCCTGTGCTGGACGGAACCAGCGGTGAAGAGGGCTCTGTGCTGGACGGGACCAGCGGTGAAGAGGGCTCTGTGCTGGACGGAACCAGCGGTGAAGAGGGCTCTGTGCTGGACGGGACCAGCGGTGAAGAGGGCTCTGGGCTGAACGGGACCAGCAGTGAAGAGGGCTCTGTGCTGGACGGGACCAGCGGTGAAGGCGCTGTGCTGGACGGGACCAGCGGTGAAGAGGGCTCTGTGCTGGACGGGACCAGCGGTGAAGGCGCTGTGCTGGACGGGACGTGAAGATCAGGTGTTGACCTTGCGTGCCTGGGGAGGAAGCTCTCTAGACATCTGGAGAGTGCCTCTCTCCAATCCAGACCGGAGAGATCGGGGAGCTCCCTCGGGTCAACCTCCTTAGCCCCCAGCCGGTAACACATCTTAATAGCCTCGTCTCCCAGAGAGCAAGAGACAGCGAGAGGAACAAAACCCCATGTGTACTGGAACAGATCGAAGCTCTCCAGGGCCAAGGCTGCGATCTGTCCAGCGAACTCCCGGATCAATCTGTTATGATCAGGCGAGATCCGTACTGCTGGATTCATAATTTTGGTCGGTCGTTCTGTTACGCTGAGGCAGGAATACAGCACAGAGAATCCAAATGCAAGTACTAAATTTAATGAAAACAAACAGGGTGAACAGCAGAACTCAGAACAAGGAACTCAGGAACGGTTACAAAGAACAGCAAACAACTTCAACGACCGACACCCAACAACTGAAGCACAGAGGTATATATACACAGACAAACAAGCTAAACAAGATAACAAGGGGGTGTGGTTAATCAGAAACACCTGGGATGACTAATAGACAAACAGGGAACCACTAAACATGACAGGACACAAAACTACATCGTGACAGTTAGCCTATTTTTACAAAAACGGCTTCTACGGGGCCATAACGTAAGATACAAGGTAATGGAGCCTTTTATACATTTTCGTGTTTCTTTAGAAATAAATAATGGACAAATGGAGTCTTTAAACGCCTCAGATGTAAAGTTATTCGCTGTCAAAGTGATGCCAAAATGAATGGGAGTCAATGGAATGCTAACAGCAGGTGATGGTCTGCTAATCAATGGCAGCGCCCGGGGAAGCTTCAGTTTCCGGCTGATGGATTACCCCCTTGGTATCTAACCAGATGAAAATATATGTATTCAGTGTTATTCTAACGGCTAACTGCCCACAACCCATTGCATGTTGGACGAGGATTCGATTAGAACTACAAACAAATTAAAAGTGTTAAAAAACTACAAACATGGCGGATGTGCAAGACCGAATAATCAGTATCTAACCAAATGAAAATATATGTATTCAGTGTTATTCACATTATATTTCATCTGCAACATTGTGAACTTTTATAAAGATACTTTAGGTTATTAACTTTTAAATGCATCATTGTGCGAACACACGAGGAGAGTTCTCCACACGAAAGACCTACGACCGGCCGATCAACAAGTTCCAACATTTCTCTTCAATACGGTAGGAAATGAAAAGAAACGAAATGTGTAGAATGTTAACTGTGACAAGATGATTGATAGGGCAGTTTAAACGGTGACAGAATGCACGTAACTAGTGACAGAGTGGACAGCTAATGACAAAGTAGTGTGTCCCAAAGCTTGCCTACTCTTCTGCTACACACTCAAAAGTGTGTACTTTTTTTTTTTTTTCACAAAAAGCGTACATACTTTTAGCGCATAGTATAAGTAGGCGAATTGAGGTGCAGCCACATTTGTAGTGAATTCCTCAATCTAAACTCCAGAAGCATTAGGCCTGTAGCTCATTCTGCGATGGGTTTAATGAAATAAGTCTGATTTTCTCTAGCAGATAAATGTCAGTGTGTTACACTCACAGAGGAAGCCGATAAGAGCGGTAATGAACGTCGGTCAGGCCGAGATGTTCTGTGATTTACAGGCCTGGGGAACTTCAAATGTCTGGCTGGGCCTCTGACGCAGATGAGCGAACACACTCGCTCCACAGCTGTTGTTTCTGAAGTCTCTGAAGCGCTTCATGTCCTGCCAACACTGCGCCTCACATCTGACCTTGGGGTGAAAAGTCTCTGCACTGGGGTGGAAACCCTTTGGCCATCTGTGGGCCGCTGGTACCGTGTTGTTCATCAGCACATGCCCCGAAACAAAGCTCATCAATGAAACCGAATGGGCGAACTTTGAATATAGCTTTTAATATAGCCGTTCCATGATTATGTAGAAAAGTAACTTCTTGTTATGCATGCACAAGCTTAAATAAACATTTTTGCAGCACGGTTCTCTGCTTGTTTTTGGTGTTGAATCGTTTAAGTAAACGGGGTGTAGAAGTGAGAGTCTCCGGAGTATTTTTTTCTTTGCTAGAAGCCAAGACCAAAGCAGAGATTACAACATTAGTGAGATGCTGTGGATGGTTTGGCACAGAGTTGACCGCTGGATCTGAGTCTGGTCTGGACGTGAACAGCATCAGGGACGTTACGGACCAACTCTCACAACACAGCCAGATGCACGTCAGCTACTGTCCGTCATAAACTGGCAACACGCATGTACACTAGAGTTCAGAAGTCTCTTCTGCTCACCAAGGCTGCATTTATTTAATCAAAAATAAAGTAAATAATGTGCAATATTATTACAATTTAAAATAACTGTTTTCTATGTGAATATATTTTAAAATGTAATTTATTTCTGTGACGCAAAGCTGAATTTTCAGCATCATTACTCCAGTCTTCAGTGTCACATGATCCTTCAGAAATCACTCTAATATGATGATTTGATGCTCAGTAATCTTTTCTTATTAATGTTGAAATCTGTGTGTGTATTTATGTCAATATGGCTTGTAGGCCATTGACATTTAATTAAGAATACTTTTTAAATTCTAATCAGTTCCAGAATTTGAATTGGAAAGCAAAGGCGAAAGAGTAAAAATTAACTGAAATTCAAAGAAAACTGTAAAGTAGATCTAGAAAAATATAAAGTTTATAGTCCTTATGGATGGATGGAACGATAGGAAAGTTAGAACGGTAGAACGATAGATAGAACGATAGATAGATAGATAGATAGATAGATAGATAGATAGATAGATAGATAGATACTCTGGTGTACACACATGCTAGAGGTCTGTAGAAAGAAAAGCAGAATTGCTTGACAGTGTAAATATGTGTGTTTTTTTCTTTCCTCACCGCCGCTTCCTCTCTGCCGTCTGGAGCGTGTCGAGAACACATCTGTTTTTCAGTCCAGACTGAGAATCTTCTGGAATTAAGAGCTTTTGTTTCTTTATAGAATCCACTAGTATGTTGTACTCAATAATTCATATTTTAATAATGCATTTTTTTTACTTTCCGTCTCTTTGAGGGAAGCTGGGAGTCACACAGAGGGATCAGGCTTTCGTTTGTTGTTAATGTCAGAGTTTCATGAGTTCACGTGTGAACAATCAGATGCTTTCATTGTTCCTTTACACTTACTAGCCTGAAGAATAATGTAGATAGTGGTGTTGATTAAGTCACTATTGCTCGTACCTGATTTGATTTGAATAAAATGTTATATTTATTGTTATGAAAAATGCACAAAAATACCATTTTCAATTTTTATATGAAATGTATATTTTCCAAAACACATTTTACTCTTAATTTTTGTAATTTTATTTTCTAACATTAACAAAGATGAACAAATCTTGTAAAAAATATATATTGCTCATTGTTAGTTCATGATAGCCAATGCGTTATCTAATGTTATCATAGAGAACTTGCTGTAAAGAGTTTTGGACATCAGTAGCGATAGTTCAACCAAGTTAATCCTGGTTAGTAGTGAGGCTGACAGGTGAATCTGTTCTTTACCACCTCTTTCTTTAACACAAGAAAGCCACTCTGCATGAAGCAGGAACAAACAGCAACAAACACTCCTCTCTCAAGAGCCGTAATGCTGAGATCTGATTCGCCACGACACATTTTAGAGTTGTCACGCGCTTCTTCCACGAATAATGGCCCACAGAACACATGCATGTGCCTCCAGATGCTCTTTCGACACACTAACAGTCTTTGTTGTGATTGAACTGGTGGAGTTTGAGCTCAAAGAGGCAGAGATGGAAGGCAGCGCGAGACGATAAAGAAACCAGGGCCTGTTTTTTCTTCAGCTGTGGATTGGAACCAGCTCTCTCTTAATTAACCATATGGCCCACACATTGCTGCTTAAAAAGGGCCTCAGTGGGTGATGGCATTATGGGTAAAATACCATGTGTCAGCCTTTAAAATGCAGAGGGCGGTCAGGTCCTGCATGCAGCTCTGGGATGCATCTGTTGCTCTGGGTGGTAATGAGTTTACTGGGCTTTCATGCCTCAGACACGTGACTTTAAAGAAAACATGGCCGTTCTGCGGCTGGAAATCATCTCAGTGTTGCGTTCTGTGTTTAACCTGGGAGGCGGATCCGTTTGAAATCAATACAGCTTATTGGATTCCTGAAAACACATTTGGACCCGCCTCGGATGACTATATCAGAATGTGTTGCAGCATAAAAAGCATGTTCAAATCATTGATATTCACAGGTTTGCCTTTTTTTTGTTTTTATGTGTATGCATCTATGCATCTGTTCAAAAGTGTGGGGTCAGTAAGAAGAAATGAATTCAAGGATGCAATAAATTTATCAAAAGTTAAAGACATTTATAATGTTACAAAAAAATCTATTTCAAATGAATGCTGTTGGTTTGAACTTTTTGATCATCAAAGAATCCTTAAAAAATATGAAGCAGCAAAAATTGTTTTCAACATTAACCCTCTGGGGTCTGGACTGTTTTTGGGGCCCTTGAGATGTTCTGACATGCCCTGACATTTGTGCTTTTTTCAGTTGCTTATAAACACATTAATGGCAAAGGTGTAAATTCACTCTATAAAGCACAAACAGGGCTACCATAATATGTGAGCCACGTGTATGTACATGTTTTCATTTTTGAGAGAATAATGTTTATGCATGGTTATTGAAAAAAATAAAAAATAAAATTTCTGAAATAAGGCCATAAAACACATAGTAAATATGTGTCAATAAGACTTTTGAATAATGGATGTCCTCGCCTAGTGTTTTTTCTTCAAAATTATGTGAAAATAGTCTTGCTTTATCGTTCACATAAAACAATACATTGATTTAAATTGATGTAAAACAGGTTTTGCTTGGAAAGCCAATATGCGAGTGGGCGTGAACGAGGAGTGGTTTACAACTTAGAACACCCACTCTGCATAATGACTCTGCATAATTAGCCATTCATTCAGGTGTGACACTGACTGAGCCACAATGCAAGATATATTTAGAAGAAGACTTATATTGACCATTTAAGATTTTGCTTACATCTATCTTGTAAATATGTTTTGCCATTTTATTAAAAAGGTTACAATTACAAAAATATTACAATTTCAACAATATTTCAAGTGTACTTTTTCTTTGTTAAAAAAAATGATTTTAGGCCTACATTTTATCTATGTATTCATTACTTTCATATTTCGCCTGACTGTAACGTTGTTTTCATGAAATATTAGGGCATATTGTTAATTTGCAGTTTAATACGTTGCTTATACAAATAGCCTACATTTTATTTCAGCATATTTCAGTCGATTTTTACTCATCTCAGTATAGCAATACAGTTTGCTGAAACATCATCATTCATTCACACACGCGATTTAAATTTAAACTGTCTTTGCCAGCTGTGGTAAACAGCGCGCATCTCTGCCGTTCATTCATTCACAAACAGAAACCCACGTGAAGAAATTCACGTGAGAAGGAAAAAACTTACTAGTATTCCTCAGCTCGCTCCTCGATATACCCGCACTTCTGGGGGACATTTTCCATTATTATTCCTCACAGCTGCAAGACGGTGTAAACAAGTAATGATCTGAATAAACTTGTGTTTTCTCGCGCTGATATGTGGGCGTTCACAGGATTGCGCGGATTGCCTCAGACATTTGCGTTTGAATAGCGCACGCTCTCCGTGGGCGGAGTCACATTACATCTGAATTAGATGTAATTAGCTCGACTGGAATCGCTCTCTTTTAATACAGATTTCACAAGATGAGAATATTTGTTTTTTATATAAATTACTTCATTAAAAAGAAGAGAATTCAAGCTTCATGCCTGTGTGACTGTATGCCTGTTTGACTGAGTATTCGCTGAGTTATTGTTCATTTTCGGACGCGTTTCAGAATGGACTACACAGGCAGAGAGAAGGCAGAACTCGCCTCGTGTTTATTTTTCTTTATTTGGCAAAAAGCACAACACTTTGTTTTTATTGTGAGTATACACAAAAATAATACACATTTAACAGAATCGATTGATGTATGAAACTTGTTTTGTAAAATCAAAGTCAAAAGAGTATTTCGGGTCTCAATTCAACTCATAAGGAAAAAAGCGAGCAGATCACGCCGGCGTGATCTCCGACCTCTGAGGGTTAATAATCTGTTAGGGAGGTGCAGAGACAATAGGAACCCAAGAGCAGATCAATTCAGAATAGAATTTATTGTCCAAAAGCTTGAAAAACAAAACAATGCAAAACATAAAATAATTGGTAGCCGAGCTACCAAGTAAGAGGGCGAGACAGAGGCGAAATCCAATGGACAGGCTGGGGTCAAAAACCAGTAGCGGATCAACAGTTTCAAGGATGAGGCCAAGGCAATAGTCCAGGACGAAGGCAGGGGAGTCAAAAGCCGGGTGAGCAAGCTGAGTTGAGATAGGGAACAGGAACTGGGCAAATAAACAACAAAACAGGATCAAATAATCAGACAAGGTTTTAAAGGTCTTTAGAAGCAACCAAAACGAGACTTCAGGCAAGGGGACAGTGGTGAAGCGGACTGAAACCAAGACACACTGACAGAGAACCAAAGAAAGAGAGAAGCATAAGTAGTGGAGAAAATCAGTGCAGAAAATGGGAAACAGGTGTGTGATTAATGAGAGTGAGAGCACTAATTAGGATGGGATTCAGCTGTGAGAGTAGAGTGAGGTGAACTGACAATCAAGACACAAGACAAACACAGCAGAAAGGCTGAAGATCAAACCAGAGTCCTGACAGTACCCCCCGCCCCAGGAATGCCACCAGGCTTCCCAGGACGAGGAGCAGATCGATGGTATTCCTCAATAAGAGAACGGTCCAGAATGTCCCGGGTCGGGACCCAACATCTCTCCTCCGGACCGTACCCTTCCCAATCGACCAGGTACTGGTATCCTCTGCCCCGACGCCTGGAATCCAGAATCTTCCTAACTGTGAAGGCGGGGGCGCCCTCAACCATCAAGGGGGGGGGAGGGGTTCTTTTTGAAGGGATGGGGGGAGATGAAGAAAGGGAACGTATAAAAGGTTTAACACAAGACACATGAAACACCGGGTGCACTCGACGAAGGGGATGCGGAAGCCGAAGCCGAACCGCCACCGGGCTGATCACCTTAACAATGGGGTATGGCCCAATGAACCGCGGTGCCAACTTCTTGGATGGCACCTTAAGGGGCAGGTCCTTGGTGGAGAGCCACACCTTTTGTCCACAAACATACTTGGGTGCCTCAGCCCGACGGCGGTCCGCCAATCTCTTGGTGCGGTCCCTGGTTCTTAGAAGTGCTTCCCTGGCCCTCCTCCAGGTCCGCCGGCATCGATTGATAAATGCCTGAACTGAAGGAACCGCAGCTTCGGGACCCTGTGAGGGAAACAGAGGAGGTTGATACCCAAGACAACAAGAAAATGGGGATAACCCAGTAGACGACACCGGCAAGGTATTGTGAGCATACTCAACCCACGTAAGCTGCTGGCACCAGGAAGAAGGGTTATGAGAGGCCAGACAGCGGAGAGCCCTCCCGAGGTCCTGGTTCGCACGCTCGGTCTGGCCGTTGGTTTGTGGATGGAATCCTGACGACAAACTAGCAGTAGCTCCAATCTGTCGACAGAACTCCCTCCAGAAATGGGAGATGAACCGAGGCCCCCGGTCGGAGACCACGTCCTCCGGAAGACCGTGGATCCGAAAGACGTGGTCGACGACCTTCTGGGCGGTCTCCTTGGCAGAGGGGAGTTTGGGAAGGGGAATGAAGTGGACCGCCTTGGAAAAGCGATCCACTACGGTAAGGACAACTGTATTGCCACTGGACTCTGGTAACCCCGACACAAAGTCCAGCGCAATGTGGGACCAGGGGCGGGAGGGAACGGGAAGGGGTTGGAGCAAACCAGCGGGTACAGAATTAGAGGACTTGTTTTGAGCACAGACCGAGCAAGCGACTACAAAACCCCGGACATCCCCCCCCATGCCCGGCCACCAGAAACGCTGGCGGATGGAAGCCAACGTTCTCCTCACTCCTGGGTGACAGGCCAGCCTGGACGAGTGGCCCCACTCCAGAACCCCCGGCCGAACCGACTCCGGAACGAACAGCAGACCCGCCGGGACTCTCTCTGGTACCTCTGCCCCCGACTGGGCCTGCCTGACGCATCTCTCGATGTCCCAGGTGACGGACCCCACCACACGACCTGGAGGAAGGATGGTGTCTGGCGGGGTTGCGTCCTCCGGGACAGGAAACTGACAAGAGAGAGTGCGTCAGGCTTGACGTTTTTGGAACCAGGCCGGTAAGACAGGGTAAAATTAAAGCGACCAAAGAAAAGTGCCCAGCGAGCCTGCCTGGAATTCAACCGTTTGGCGGTTTGGATATACTCCAAGTTCCGGTGATCAGTCCAAACCAGAAAAGGCTCCACCGCACCCTCCAACCAGTGGCGCCACTCCCCCAAAGCCAGCCGCACTGCCAACAGCTCACGATTGCCGATGTCGTAGTTCCGTTCTGTGGGAGACAATCGGTGAGAGAAGAATGCACAAGGGTGCAGTTTGTTGTCAAGGGAATATCGCTGGGAAAGAACCGCTCCGACACCTATCTCTGACGCATCAACCTCCACAATGAACTGCCGGGTAGGGTCTGGAGTAATTAATATAGGTGCAGATGAAAACCTCTTCTTGAGTTCATCAAAGGCCGCCTGAGCGGATGAGGACCAGCAAAACGGTGTCCTTGTGGAGGTTAATGCAGTCAGAGGGGCCGCCACCTGGCCAAAATTACGGATAAACCGCCTGTAGAAATTAGCAAATACGATAAAACTCTGTAGTGACTTTCGGTTGCCAGGTGTGGGCCAGTCGGAGACGGCTCTTACCTTAGCGGGATCCACACGAATCCCCTCCACCGAAACGATGTGTCCCAAGAACGGAACCGACTGGTTGTGGAAAGAACACTTCTCCGCCTTAGCAAACAGTTGGTTCTCCAGCAGGCGCTGCAGCACCCGTCTAACATGCTGAATGTGTACCTGGAGTGAACGAGAAAAGATCAAAATGTCATCCAGATACACAAAGACAAACTTGTTGATCATGTCTCTCAGCACATCGTTGACGAGCGCCTGGAAGACGGCTGGGGCGTTAGTCAAACCGAAGGGAAGATCCCGGTACTCGAAGTGTCCCGTGGGGGTGTTAAAAGCCGTCTTCCACTCGTCCCCCTCCCTGATCCGAACCAAATGGTATGCGTTGCGGAGGTCCAGCTTCGTGAAGTACCTTGCCCCCTGCAGGATCTCGAAGGCCGACGACATCAACGGCAGGGGATACCTGTTTTTAACGGTGATGTCGTTCAGCCCCCGATAATCAATGCAGGGGCGCAAGGAACCATCCTTCTTCTTCACGAAGAAGAACCCCGCTCCCGCCGGAGAGGAAGAAGGAAGAATAATGTCGGCCGCCAGAGACTCTGATAGATATTTCTCCATGGCCGCCCGTTCGGGGGCGGACAAGGAGAACAACCGTCCCTTAGGCGGAGAAGTGCCCGGAAGAAGGTTGATGGCGCAATCATAGGGACGGTGCGGAGGAAGAGATGAGGCCCGGGAGTGGCTGAAGACCGCCCTCAGATCATGGTAGACCTCAGGAACTCTGGAAAGATCGATCAGCTCTTCCTGCAACACAGGGACAGAGGAGACAGGAGACAAGGCAGACACAAGACAATGGGCATGACAATGTGGACTCCACGATAAGATTGTGCTCTCTGACCAGTTTATGTGAGGATTGTGAGTGGTTAACCAGGGGTGACCAAGGATCACGGGAGTGAGGGGTGAGTGACAAACAAAAAACACTATTTCTTCTCTGTGATTGCCAGAGGTGACAAGCTCTAAAGGAACAGAGGTCTGAGAAATAGTGGTCAGTTCCCTCCCATCCAAGGCGAGAACTGAAAGGATAGGAGAAAGAGACTGAAAAGAAATGCCTCTCTTCGAGGCCCAAGAAAAATCAAAATTCCCTTCGGCTCCCGAATCAATGAGGGCAGAGAGTTGGTGAACAGCACCTTTATGAATGACTGAAGCTGGAAGCATGGAGCGGGAACCAGTGGGTGGGGTGGTAGAAGTAGCGCTCGCCAGTATCCCCACGTTTACTGGCGAGCGTTGGCTTTTGCCGGGCAGGACGAAGCAAAATGTCCGAGACGACCACAGTAGAGACATTGTCCCTTAGACAGACGTTTCTGTTTCTCCTCTGCAGACAAACGGTACCTGCCCAACTGCATAGCTTCAGGAGCAGGTAGGTGGTCTGGAGCAGCAGACACGGAGGAGGTAGGTGCGAGGTCGACTAATGACATGGATGGAGGGAACCGAGCTCTCCTACGAAGATCCCGACGGTTGTCTAGGCGGATGGCCAGGTCAACAAGTTCATCCAGGTGTTCAGGGAGTTCGTGAGCATACATCTCATCCTTTAGGTCGTCCTCCAGCGCCTCCGTAAACCTGGCAACCAGTGCTGCTTCATTCCACATACTTGAAGCTGCGAGGGTGCGGAACTCAATGGCGAAGTCCGCCACTGAACGTCTCCCCTGACGCAGTGCTGCCAAGAGCCGCGACGCCTCCTTACCGAGCGCTGAGCGGTCGAATATCTTGACAAATTCTGCCTTGAAGCTGAGAAAGTCCTCGCAGCACGCTGCCTTTGCAGCCCAGACAGAAGTAACCCATTCCCGGGCCCGGCCGGCGAGAAGGGAGATGACGAATGCCACTCTGGCAGTGTCTGAGGCATAAGTGAGGGGTTGCAGAAAAAATATCACCTCACACTGAATCATGAATGCACGACACATTGAAGGCTCACCGGAATATATGGGAGGGTTGTTGATGCGTGGTTCCTGAGTGACAAGAGGGCGTTCGATGGCCGGTGCCATAGGATTGCGATCGGTCTGCATCCGGCGAATAGTCTCTGTAAGTTCAGTAACCTGGCTGACTAGAGAGTCCATGGTTTGATGAGCGGCCACCAGCTCCCCTTGATGCTGTCCCAGTAACGCACCCTGGGCCTCCACAGCTGAGCGTAGCTGAGATTGGTCTGCTGGGTCCATCCTGGTCAGTGTGTACTGTTAGGGAGGTGCAGAGACAATAGGAACCCAAGAGCAGATCAATTCAGAATAGAATTTATTGTCCAAAAGCTTGAAAAACAAAACAAAGCAAAACATAAAATAATTGGTAGCCGAGCTACCAAGTAAGAGGGCGAGACAGAGGCGAAATCCAATGGACAGGCTGGGGTCAAAAACCAGTAGCGGATCAACAGTTTCAAGGATGAGGCCAAGGCAATAGTCCAGGACGAAGGCAGGGGAGTCAAAAGCCGGGTGAGCAAGCTGAGTTGAGATAGGGAACAGGAACTGGACAAATAAACAACAAAACAGGATCAAATAATCAGACAAGGTTTAGAAGCAACCAAAACGAGACTTCAGGCAAGGGGACAGTGGTGAAGCGGACTGAAACCAAGACACACTGACAGAGAACCAAAGAAAGAGAGAAGCATAAGTAGTGGAGAAAATCAGTGCAGAAAATGGGAAACAGGTGTGTGATTAATGAGAGTGAGAGCACTAATTAGGATGGGATTCAGCTGTGAGAGTAGAGTGAGGTGAACTGACAATCAAGACACAAGACAAACACAGCAGAAAGGCTGAAGATCAAGCCAGAGTCCTGACATAATCAGAAATGTTTTTTTTTTTAGCAGAAAATCAGCACATTAGAAAGATTTCCGAAGGATCATGTGACACTGAAGACTGGAGTAATGATGCTTTGATCACAGGAATAAATTACATTTTACATTTAAATTGTAATAATATTTCGCAATATAAGCATAGGAGACTTCATGAACATGGTTGTGGTTGAGGTAGTTGTTGACTGCTTACCTTACATGAGCAGGTTGGGATTTGTACGCCATGTACCGCGGTGCATTTTTGTGGTCCAGACGTTGATGTTTTCTGATGGTGTTTATGACAGGCCTCAGTCTCGTCTGTTTCGGTCTCATTGTTAGGCATATTCCTGGATTTAACTAGTTCCATGTGATACTTTAGCAACAAAACCCCCACATTTTTCTGTTTATGAAAATCTCTCAAGTCATCAGAGAAAAGGAAACGTGGTAGATGAGACATAATTGGGCAAATATGCAAGTATTTCTATCATACGTTTGGATGAACTGATCAAATGTATGCCTTGAATGCATTGTCTGCCTGCCAAATGAACAAATGTAAATATGGTCAGCGCTATTACAACACAGCACAGGGAAACCGGCATAACCAATAGTATGAAATTCTCTATGGAGAAAATTAATAGGATTATCTTTTACTGCAGGAACTCAACTGTTTCTCTCTGTTGCTTTAGGGTCCAAGGTGGAAGGTATTTCGCAGTGAGATTTAATCTTATGTGACACTATCATGGTTTTTCCGTCCCTGAGGAGGAAATGCTTCAGATGGAGGCGTTTGTTTTTTCTGAGGTTTCTGGGCTGGATATTGAACTAACACCTCTCTCGATCTCTGTGTTTCTCCTCCAGGAGCTGCAGAACTGTGAGCTGAAGGACGGACACCGCTGCCCTCTACAGGGTGTGTACTTATTTTCATGCTTAAAGGGGTGGTTGATTATGATTTGACTTTTCTAACTTTAGTTAGTGTGTAATGTTGCTGTTTGAGCATAAACAACATCTGCAAAGTTACAACGCTCAAAGTTCAAAGCAAAGGGAGATATTTGCTTTTAAAGAAATCGCTTTTTAAGGACTACAACAAACGGCTGGTAGAGACTACAGGACATTCCTCCAGGGTTAGTGACATCACCAACCCTAGAATTTACATAAACCCCGCCCCCTGAACACGATTTATAGATTATCAAGACAGAATATGCTAATCAATGACTATAAGATAACTACACATAAGCTACATAAATTCACCAACTAACCATTCAGAAATGTCCTGTTGCTTCTACATGTTGTCACTTTTTCTAGAGTCTCTCCATCATTGTCTGAATCCGGTTTGAACATAAAAGGCTAAAAGTTTTTTAAATTTTCAGTGCATGTGTGTGTGAGTGCAAGCTGTTGTAGCTCCGCCCTCTGTGCCGGGAGCAGCAGCTCATTTGCATTTAAAGGGACAGACACAAAATGGTGCATTTTTGCTCACCCTTAAAAATTGTACATTTTAACATGCCATATGGGTATTTTGAGCTAAAACTTCATATACACACTCTGGGGACTTATTTTACATCTTGTGAAAAGGGCATTATACCACCCCTTTAAAGTGGTTATGAAACAAGTTGCGATCATCTTTGTGATGTAAATCTGAGTGAAACAGCTTCTTGAACAAGAACAGATTTGGATGAGACTTGATTTTGTCATTGGGGAATTGATTGGATGGTTGTGGTTTGCTATTGGTCGATTTCATGTGAGTGACAGGTTGCCCCGCCCCCAAGCCATTAAAACACATCATCAGAGCAGAGAAGAGAAGAGCTGTGAGAGAGAGAGGAAGTTAGTTTGATTCAAGATTATGTGGCACATGAATAAAAAAATAATAATAATGATGTGCACAAATAAATAATTTAGAATAAATACTGCAATATTTCATAAAAAATAAGAATTGTCAGTTTTGATTTCATGTTGATTCCACAACAAGAATAAATATCTGGCAGTGGGGTCAGAAAAATCTCAGGTTGTGTTCGGGTAATTTTGACCCGGAGAAAATTGTTATTTTTCCCGAAAATACTAGTTAATGTTATCGCATTGGACTGAAACTTAGTGACTTTGTTCACAAAGGGTATAACTACTTCTCAAATGTTTTTTTGGATTTGTCACTTTGTTACAACACTTGTGGTGTTCCCGGTCAAAAATGACCAGCCTACAAAAAATAGCTTATAAATCACTCATTATACTATATTATCACCCAATATTGGATTCAATCTTTTTGTCAACTTGTTTTCTTTCAATTAGGACTGGTTTTATGTTTCTATTTGCATCTGATTCATTGTAGGCCTCATATATCTGAGAGTAGGCACCAAATTTTCTTTTGTAAAAAAGGCATTTTTTTGTGTTTAAGGGTTTTGAACACAACCTGAGGGTTAATTCTGACCCCATTGACAGATATTTCTTCTTGTATTTTTTTTTTTAGCATTAACTCACTTCATTTTGATTTATCAGGTAATTTGTTAAAGGGACAGTTCACCCAAAAAAATTTCAACCTGAAAATTCTGTCATTAATTACTCGCCCGCATTTCGTTCCAAACCTGTAAGACTTTCGTTCATCTTCAGAACACGAATGAAGATCACTTGATGAAATCTGAGAGATTTCTGTCCCTCCATTGACAGCTACGTAACTACCACTTTGACGCTTCAAAAAGTTCATAAACTGATCGAGTCTCTTCAGAAAATTCGGACTAAACCGCTCAATTCATATGGATTCATAATTCGTTTTACATTCTCTTTATGAACTTTTTGAAGCGTCAAAGTGGTAGTTGCGTAGCTGTCAATGGAGGCACAGAAATCTTTGTGTTTGACTTACGGGTTTGGAACGACATGAGGGCGAGCCATTAATGACAGGATTTTCATTTTTGGGTGAACTATCCCTTGAAGACATTCTGCTTCTCAAGTAAATGCATCTTGATATAAGAATGTTTAGATATTTGTACTGGAACTCTGTGCACTCAGTGTAGTGTACTCACTGTATTTGTGTGTGTGTGTGTGTTTAGTGGTTTTGCCTCCAGAAAAGGCCGAAGGATGTGAGAGTTTTCTTCAGTATCTGCCGTCTGAAGATGGAGAGAGAGACCTGAAGGAAACCTGCAAAGGGAAGAAGCGCATCAGTCTGAATGTAAGTTCACGCCAAGCAACAAACAGAAGCTGAATGCAATCATTTATGGAGGGCACCTTTGTGATTATATAACTATAGGGTTTTATAATTGATATGACTGGAACACTCAAATATGCACAAAATACACAAATAAACATTTTTTTTAAATTTAAGTGAAAACCGTGATAAATAACTGTATTTTACATATTTTCATTTATCATTAATATCTAAATATTTATTTCTCTACAAAATGACATAAATTTGTGGGAAGACTATTAAGTGATATTTTTTTTAATTGATTTATTAAACTGATTCATCATCTGAATAAACCGAATCGTTCAAATGGATTGGCTTTATTTTAGAAGACATTTACTGTCTACTAAAAATATTTGTAGTAAAATTACTATATTATAATGGCTGTGCTAAATGTACATTGTACCTTATATTTTATTTTGTTTACATTTTATTTACCAGATGCTTTATCCAAAATGACTTAAGATAAAGATCATATTAACGACAATGATAAGAAGTCTTGTTTGTTGAGAAAGTGGTCAAAATTAAGTTTATTCTTAAAACAAGAACAAATATCTGCCAATGAGGTTAGAAAAGTCAACTTGTTTTCCTTGTTGAATCAAGGTGCTTTTCTGAACCCACTGGCAGATATCTGTCATTTATCGTTGTTTTAACCACATTTTAATTATTTGATTAATTTCTCAGATAACAAGACTTCTTATCTTATGTATTGATTTTATAATGTTTAGATATTTGCACTGTGAAACTGAGGAATTGTTACTGTATAAAATAGGTTAGTAGTGTTGCTAGTTTCATCACACACACACACACACACACACACACACACACACACACACACACACACCCTAAATAGTGTAAAACAATTTCTTTTTACCCATTACCAGAGAATGTGATCTCCTTTTTCAAAGTCTTGATTTGGTGTTTGGCCTCTACTAGAATAGGTTTTCATGCTTGAATGTTAAAAAACATTATTTTTCACATATTCTCCATTGTTGCAGCTCCTCTCTTCCCAGTCTGTCAGTAACACTCTATATAGTTCCTGTCTCTATGAAGCCCCTCCTTCTGAAAAGCACAATGTGCTCTGATTGGTCGGCTGGATCAGTGTGTTGTGATTGGTCGAGCACTTTGAGTGCGTTTGGGGAAATGTCCCGCCCCTTACCATAACCACGAGTGTCAACACACTACTAACTAACCAGGCCCCGCCCCCTTTATTCTGCATATGCCTTGGGGACGGGAATTATTTAAACGAGGAATATTGTGACGTGTTCGTTCCCGGAAGAAAACTAAAGACTACAATGGAGGCGTTTCAGGGAGTTCAGAAACAGACACTGATATAGAGAAGAACTCCCGCTGGAGGGACTTTTGTAACTTTGCAAACCTTTTTAACACTCAAACAACAACATTACACACTAAAGAAAGCTGAATATGTCAAAAAGCATAATAGGACCCCTTTAAATGACAATAACACAGGACTTTATTTCTGTTTTCACTGTAAAACGCTCTGTAATGAAGTATGTTGTTCGGGGAAGAAGGAGGCGGGAACTGGCGAACGTTCAACACCTTTGATCTCAAAATAAACAAAATGAAAGTATAAACGGCAGCCCCTCACGGACGACTGCTGCGCACACATAAACAAAACATAACATAAATAGTCCAGGCCTGGTCCTCTCTCTTCCTTCACTGTCGACGCTCCGCCTTTTATGCTTCCGACGCTCCTCCGTGAGAGATACGAGACGCACAGGTGACGCTCATTAATAGCCACCGGCTCACGGCTTCGTCCTGCTTGCCACACGCTCCAATAGTGCAGAACGAATGAAACACATCAGTGATATCCCAGTGCATTGCCAAAGGCCTGAAATCATGGCGTATACCGCATGAGCTCGGAGGATAGTCTTCTTGCTTTACCTCACCATCCATTCTGATGTTGTAAGAGTTCGCTTGCTCAGACGCCCGCAGCATCTCCAGACGTGTGCTCGTCCAATCATCATCCTTCTTTACCGGATACCCATGAATTACAGCTGCTGCCAAAAGCTGTAACTGAGAATCGTGGTGAAAAACTCCCTTATACTGTACATCCTCTCTGAACAGCTCCAATTGCATTTTAAGAGCTGACCTGAAACATAATACCTGTAGATTGCATGTTTTCCTCATCAAAAGAATAACATAACCATAAATAAGCATTCTGTCATAATTTACTCCCTCTCATGTTGTTCCATATCTGTACGACTTTGTTTATTCTGTGCAAAAAGAAATGATGAAGCTTCTGTTTTACATAGTAAAACTTAAAAAAAAAAAGCTTTTTTTTTTTTTAGTAATTTGTCATTTTTGTTCTTTAAAAAACACTATTTAGGTTTCATTTTTCTTTATTTCGTTTTTATTTCGTTTTTATTTTTTTAATTACTGTTACTAATTTTAGTGCTATAACTTCAACATGTCTAATTTTCATTTAGTTTGTATTTTAACCTATTGTAATCTTATATTTATATTTTATTTATCAGGTTTTTACATGTGCAGCAATGTTATTCTGCATTGTCCCGTTCTCAGTTTTGAGTGAATGATTTATTTCCTAATGCAGTGACAGTAGTGGACAGCCTCCTGCTGGTCGTGTGTGTAACTGCACGTTTGTGTGTTCTGATCTCTCAGGATCTGGAGTGTAACGTGTCACTGGTTGATGACAACAGGCAGGAGTGGGTCTTTACCCTCTACGATTTTGACAACAGCGGAAAAGTCACGAAGGAGGTAAAATATGTATGCATGTGCACTAGTGTGTTGCATGCTTGTTCATGAGGTATTAATTCTGTAACCTGTTAATATGTGCAGATCAATGATTATGAACCAGCCTGCCGTAAACAAACTTGCTAATACACGTTCAGCATCTGACATTCATTAAAATGCATGAGAATGAGAATGCATTCATGATGTGTTGTGTGTTAGGACATGTCCAGTCTGATGCACACTATCTATGACGTGGTGGATGCCTCCGTCAATCACTCGTGTAAAAGCAAACAAAAGACCCTCCGAGTCAAACTGACGGTCTCTCCAGAACCTGGATCTCGCAGGAGGGACGGGACACACGCCGGGACCGGTGGGACTCTGCAAAACACTAATACAAATATAACCAAATATCATGGGTTCAATTCCCTAGGAATGCATGAACTGATCAAACGCACAGGCAATGCAATGCAAGTCGCTTTGGATAAAAGCGTCTTCCAAATGCATAACTGTAAATATTGTTATTTCAGCTGCGAAAACAACAAAAAACAGTTCATATTTTTTTGCACACTATAATTTATGGGTGTTAGTTTTGTGAGATTTCAATACACAGTATTATTGCAGGGAGTAATATCGGGTAATATTAATTTGTTAATATTAAATATTAATATTAATCGCATTGTTATTTATTTAAATGTTTATTTACTCATTGTTTACTTAGTTTTCTTATCGCAGGTTTTATTATGTACATTTGGTTTCTGTCTAAATGGACAAATGAATGAATCAGTCAAACTATTATACAACTAAATAGTTCACGCTTTAATTTATGATCGAATAAGACACATTCGAAGCAACCATAAACAGCATCAGTTCACTTTGTTTGTGCCTAACTTTCTTTGCTCCCTCTTCAGAGAGAGACGCGAGTCGCTTGAGTCGCATCGAGTCGGCTCACACGGAAGAGAGACGGCAACACACACACATCAGGTGACCAGCTAATGTCATGTGGGGCTTTGTTGTTTTCTGTGGGTGCCATTGTTAATTATAATGTGGGATATCTAGTTTTGTGTTGCATCATGCAGTGTATGAAACCGTTTCAAAAAGTAATCATGCATGATTAGACCGTGCTGAAACGTCACTATACTGTGTAGATGTTATGCCGTATATATGTCCATATTAAAGCATGATGGAAGTTTTTTTACCTGTGATGTTACAGAGGTCAGCCTGCTGAAGCTCACGAGAGGAATCACTATTGCGTGGATGAGAACACAGAAAGAAGAAATCATTACCTGGATCTGGCTGGGATAGAGAACTACACCTCCAGATTTGACAGTAAGATTTTCCTGATTTTCATGATAGCACAGAAAAACACGAGTGAGTTGTGTATTACACTGTTCACAGTAAAACCTGCGCTGTTTGAAATGATCAGAGATTAAAGGGAGAATCTCATGGCCATATTTCATTTCAAAATTCACTTACTTTCATTTCAAAATAACACTGAAGGGTGAGTCTCACAAAACCCACCAGGAAATGTCGTATTTCACCACAAATTTAAAATCATTTTTTGTTTCGCATGAATAAGTATAAGTGCATTATAGGACCCTTAAGACATTCATTTATTATATAATTTTTTTATTTGACATTATTTTCACATTAAGCTCATCCCCTCCATTTTCTCATAAAAATCTCATGACTGCAAAGCAAAACAATAAGATGTTATTTTAATTGTAAAGTCCTCATTATGGTAGTTTTTGTTGTGCTGCCTTTAATTTATGCAAAAAAAAAATTACAGGCTTCATTTTCTTTATCTAATATATTATTTCTTAAATATGTTCATTTTGCTGATCCTTTAAAAAATATAAATATCTTAATTTTCTTCTGATCCTTTATGAAAAAGTTTATATGTAATTGTTCATTGCACTGACCCTTTATAAAATATAATAATATAATCTTTTCTAAAAAATATTATTCTTTGTTAATTATGCTGGTCTTTTATAAAATATAATTTCTTAATTTTGTTCTGATGCTTCATAAAAATATTATTCTTTATTAATTGTGCTGGTCTTTTATAAAATATAATTTCTTAATTTTGTTCTGATCTTTTATAAAAAATATTATTCTTTGTTAATTGTGCTGATCTTTTATAAAATATAATTTCTTAATTTTGTTCTGATCTTTTATAAAAATATTATTCTTTGTTAATTGTGCTGATCTTTTATAAAATATAATTTCTTAATTTTGTTCTGATCTTTTATAAAAAATATTATTCTTTGTTAATTGTGCTGATCTTTTATAAAATATAATTTCTTAATTTTGTTCTGATCTTTTATAAAAAATATTATTCTTTGTTAATTGTGCTGATCTTTTATAAAATATAATTTCTTAATTTTGTTCTGATCTTTTATAAAAAATATTATTCTTTGTTAATTGTGCTGACCCTTTATAAAATATAATTTCTTAATTTTGTTCTGATCTTTTAAAAAACATTGTTCTTTAATTGTCTTAATTGTGCTTACACTTTTACAAAATATAAATATCTTAATTTTGTTCTGATCCTCTTAATTATGTTTCATTGTGCTGAGCCTCTATAAAATCTTATTTGATATTATTAATGTTCTCTTTCTGCAAGGTGCCTCTCCTCCTGCGGCCCAGCAAGAGCCGCCCTCACGGCCTCCACACAACCAGAGTCGTTCCCGGTCCCATGAGCCCGAGACACAGGCCCATCAGCGCCGGTCGCAGGTCATTTCCGACCACTGTGTGGCGCTGGATCCCCGCGTGCGCAACGGGCCCCAGTTCATCAGGTCCCCCAAGGGGACGTCCAAAGGAGCAGGCGTCGGCCAGGCTGCGGCCAAAATCAGCAAGTGCCACGGCTACTATCCCTCCATGCATGTCACAGGGGCTCAGGATGTGTACCATCTACCCCAGCAGAACCAGCCTCAAGCCCCGTCGGGTCACCAGCACCCTCTCCAGCACAGTCACAGCAAGAGACTGAGAGCCAAAGCCAGAGAACAAGCCCTGTCTCCTTCAAAACAACCCTCTCCAGCGCCGGACCGCGAGCAGAACGCCGGCTTCATGCTTCCTGTGGTCCAGCGACACGAACACCATCATCATCACGAACATCATCATCATCACCACTACCACCACTACCATCAGACATGACTTCCCCCTGCAATGGGACGATTCTTAATCATTTCATGGAGCGGAAACTCTGCTTTCATAAAGCTGTGGATTTATGTTCGTTGGAATCATTGATCATGTAAGAGAGCTTTCGGGCAAACAAAGCAGAATTCCAGGCCTCGTTCAAGGGTCATTCCTGTTCTGCAGTACCGGATGTTCACAAAGGTCTTCTTTTTTTAATATAAAAGCGTATATTCAGTGTTGGGGAAAGTCACTTTTAAAGGTAATGCATTACAATATTGTGTTATTCCCTAAAAAAAAGTAACTAATTGTGTTACTTAGTTACTTTTTGTGGGAAATAATGTTATGTTACTTTTGCATTCATTTTTCTCTCCTGCGGTGGGCTTGCTTGTTTGATTTTTAATTACGAAAAAAGTTATATATTTGGCAAACGTAAAGGCCCTTTCACACCAAAACTGAAATGAATAAGCCTCAGGCTGAAGGAAATGCAAATGCACGCCTGTACAGTAGAGGGCGCCGCTCAAACAAACCGTTCAGCTGTGCAGGAGGAGAAAGTACAACACTGTTACTTCACTGTTTTTTATTCATTTTGAGGAATACTGAAAACAAAGTAACTTGCATTACTTATTTGAAAAAGTAACTCGGATATTTTGTTGTAAATTTAAAAGTAATGCGTTACTTTACTAGTTACTTGACCTGATTACATAACTCGTGTTATTTGTCATTCGTTACACCCAACACTGCATATGTCAGATATTCAGAAATCTGCTCGGGTCAAACTCAGGCACTTATTAAGTTGATCATTTACACATTAGACAGCAGAGGTGGACGAAGTACACAACTTCCTTACTTGAGTGAAAGTACAGATACTACTGGTCAAATATTACTCCGTTACAAGTAAAAGTTGTAAAGACCTATTTTTACTTAAGTAAAAGTACAGAAGTACTCATTTTTAAAAGTACTTAAGTATCAAAAGTAAAAAGTAAATGTCAATGCATTGTTTTATTATTGTTGCATTGTTGTATGTAATAATTAAAGTACCATATGCCTCTGAATCTAAACAAAATTTGCATTTAGAAAACCAAACCCAACGTTGAAAATGAAAATCAGGTTTATGTCAGAATCCAATGTCAGATTGACGTTGATCTCCAACATTGGACAGACGTTGTATTGTGGTTGAAAATGAAAATCGGGTTGAAGTCAGAAACCAACATCAGTCAGGTTCTGATGTAAACCCGACTTTTATTTTCAATCAATATCCAACGTCAATCTGACGTTGGGTTCTGATGTCAATCAGATGCAGGGTTCTGACGTCAACCCGACTTTCATTTCCAACCAAAATGCAAACCTGCAACCAAAATCATCCACTGACTGACTGATGTTACTTTCTACTCAAGGACCTTGACAGAATTGTAGTGGAGTAAAAAGTACGATATTTGTCTTTCAAATGTAGTGAAGTTAAAGTAAAACGTTTCCAGAAAAAATAATACTCAAGTAAAGTACAGATACTCAAAAAGTACAGTACTGAAGTAAATGTACTTTGTTACTGTCCACCTCTGTTAGACAGAATATGAAAATAGAGCTAAAGTTTACCGTTTACATGAGAACGTCAACTTAATTTCTCTTCATGTTTTGATTATGTTTGTATTTGTGTAATTTCATCAAGTGGGATGGAATGATCTAGAGGGACACAAACCAACTAGTAGGCTAGCAAAAAAATATTACAAAACAGAGTTTTGTTAAAAGGATTTTTACAGAAGACAAACAGGATGCAAAATAATATTGAGGACCATAAATCTATTATCAGTATAAAAATCTCTATATCATTTTTCCCCATATATAATATATACCCAAGAAAACATGTTTAATTTTCACATTTCAGTTTGAGACCTAAGGAAAATGAATATTTATTCAAACCAAATTAAATAATTGGATGGGTATTCATTTCCCCCTGTGTTCACTTAATTCTAATAAAATAAACTAATATGATTCCCATACTAAGATTTTATCCAGTATGTTATGACATATATGATGGGGACATGAAATGTACTGCATAGAAGGAATGACTCCATATATATATAAAATGATCGTACAATTTAGCCATCATGATCTGCTTGGCCACAGATTTTTGTCTGTCACTCGGATGTGGTTTTGTGTTTCTCTTCAAGTATTTTCTCCCAAACATGGATCTCAGGTGAATGGTGCTGCTCTGTAGCTTTTCTAAAAATAAAAGAAAAAAATAAAAGAAAAAGGCTATTTCTCCTTTGGGAGAGCTGCCATGGACTGAACGTCTCCCTCTTACCAGAGGAAATATCACCACTGCCAGTTTGAATGCTAAAATATCCTTTATGTTTAAAAATAAAAACTATATGAATATAAACATTTTACTGTATGATTATGCCGCATATGCATATTTATCATGGTTTATACATATGCATTTGTTTTTATATTTTAATAAAATACATCTACTGCATTTGACATCTGCCTTTCATTCTTTATATAAATTATGTAGAATTGCTCATTAGGCAATTTGCTCATTAGAATGGACAGTGGTGCTACTGTCACAACCAACAGAATACTTGATAAACATGCGCCAAAATTTCGCCCAGACTTTAGCCACACCCCTCTCCAATTGGCCACGCCCACCACTGTGAGTAGTTATGGGAGAAACGAAGCTTTTCGAATCTCTGAATCACTTGCTTCGTCAAAAGATTCACTTGCTTCGAAGCTTTTCGAATCTCTAAATCACTTGCTTCGTCAAAAGATTCACTTGCTTCGAAGCTTTCGAAACGTCACACCATGGTTGGCCAGAACGGTGTAACAAAAACTCAGCCTGGAAAAAAACATGTTTAAAAACACCTTTTACAAACCATTTAGATTTTTTTTTATTGAAAGTGTAATCTATTAAATGCAATTAACAAATCATCTGATTCCATTATATGCAGTGTCTGTAAGTGTTTGTTAGCCTAGTATTTTATTAAATTGAAGGTCTTGTTGTGTTTCTTTTATTGGTTAAATGGGTCAGAAAGGGACTATTAACTACAACATTTCCTTATTATTGAACAAATGTGTCATTAAAATGTCTACAAATCATGTATAAACATGACTCGAGATCATAACGGCGAACCCTTCGAAACTTTAGAAGTTCGAAGTTATGAGGCTTGTTCGACTTGAACCGGCGCTGCACAGACCGTTATGACATCAAAGTACCGCGAGAGCAATTCAAAAGCATAAGTAGCCATCTTATTTCTATTCGCTCTCGCGGTACTTTGATGTCATAAACCGATCGGTCTGTGCAGCGCCGGTTCAAGTCGAACAAGCCTATGATGTAACAAAGCTTCGTTTGCTGAAATCACGTGACTTGTTCGAACTTCGAAGAAACACATGATTCGCAAAATATATTTCAGGGATGTCTGTCAAAATAATTTTTTTTAACGAGAAAATCATAAACTGTATAAATCAAGGAGAAAATTCACGTAGTTAGTGAGTGGGTTAACATGAAGTTATTCCATAGCTATTAACCCACTCGTTAACTTGAAGTTGCGGGTTGTTTCCAGGACGTTGCCAAATCATTATCAAGTCTCTATGATAGTTTGGTCAATAGATATGCCTCGAGTATGTAAGTCTGTGTGTTTTTCTACGCAATTTGTGAGATGGTCCTCAATGCAGAGCATAAAATCCGGGGGGAGGAGTCGGATCTAGATCCAACTCCTCCCACCTTACATACCTAAACCTACCAATCTCCACCCCCTGATCCCTAAACCCACCCCTAAACCTACCCATCTCCACCCCTAAACCTACCAATCTCCACCCCTTATATAATATCCGACTCCTCCCCCCGGATCTTATGTACTGCATTGAGGTGCTACTGCAATTTGTTGTAAACAAAATTGTACGTCTTATCACTTTGTGTAAAGTAATAGCACACCGCTCTCATCAACAACACATGATTTGATGATTTGGTCATTCATTCATTCTGTGTGACTCAAACATGTGCGGGTCGAGTTACCAAGTGTCGATAACCGTACGTTTGTTCCTATCACTAACCCTGAGAATGAATGAATAATAGACTAATAATATATATATATATATATATATATATTTTACATAATACTTTCAAACCATTCTAACTGGATTTGAATGCTGTGCATTCTGCGGGCTCCAGCGCCACCTTGCTGCGAGATCGGGAAATTATAGCTCTATATTGGGGCCTTTTAGATTGGGATTTATGATTATTTTATTATTATATTGTATTATATTTGTAAATTATTTTTATAATTTATAATGTTATAATTTAATAACGTTGTTATTTTAATTTTAATAATTTTATAAATGTTATAACATTTTTATATAAATATATAAATAATAAGAAGAGTTCAGATGCAAAAGCCTCTAAATACCATCTGAAATTTTCTTCTAGAATGATAATTTTTATCAAGCTTGTATATTTAAGTTTAGTAATTTCACTTAAATGACAATTAATAGGTAATCTTCATTGCCATTTAAGTGAAATTATTTAATTTAAATATACGAGCTTGATAAAAATGATCATTCTATAAGAAAATTTCAGATGGCATTTAGAGGCTTTTGCATCCTAACTCTACATATATATATACAGGTGCTGGTCATACATTTAGAATATCATCAAAAAGTTGATTTATTTCAAGAATTCAACTTAACAGGTGAAACTAATATATTATATAGACTCATTACATGCAAAGTGAGATATTTCAAGCCTTTATTTGTTATAATTTTGATGATGATGGCTTACAGCTTATGAAACCCACAAAATCAAAATCCCAGAAAATTAGAATATTACATGAAATCACACAGTAATTACACAGTGATACCATGGTCATTGAACCAGGTTTTGGTTCTTTTGGCAGTGTGGGCAGGTGTAAATCCTGCTGGGAAATGAAGGAAGCATGAAGTGCTCTGGAAATGTCCTGGTAGACGGCTGCGTTGACTCTGGATTTAATAAAGCACAGTGGACCAAAGTCCTCTTTTCTGATGAGAGCAAATTTTGCATGTCATTTGGAAACCAAGGTCCCAGAGTCTGGAGGAAGAATGGAGAGGCACACAATCCAAGATGCTTGAAGTCCAGTGTGAAGTTTCCACAGTCTGTGTTGGTTTGGGGAGCCATGTCATCGGCTGGTGTTGGTCCACTGTGCTGTCCACTCAACGCAGCCGTCTAACAGGACATTTCCAGAGCACTTCATGCTTCCTTAAGCAGACAAGCTTTATGGAGATGCTGACTTCATTTCCCAGCAGGATTTACACCTGCCCACACTGCCAAAAGAACCAAAACCTGGTTCAATGACCATGGTATCACTGTGTAATTACTGTGTGATTTCATGTAATATTCTAATTTTCTGGGATTTTGATTTTGTGGGTTTCATAAGCTGTAAGCCATAATCATCAAAATTATAACAAATAAAGGCTTGAAATATCTCACTTTGCATGTAATGAGTCTATATAATATATTAGTTTCACCTGTTAAGTTGAATTCTTAAAAATAAATCAACTCTTTGATGATATTCTAATTTTATGACCAGCACCAGCACATGACCATATGAATGAAATATAAATATTATTATAAATAATGTCCATGTTTTAATACATGAGGACGTTGACTTCATTTGGATATTTTTTAACCATCTTTTCTTTTGATTATTTTTGTTATGCAGATTTGTGTAATTTTTTTATGAAGTGGGATGGAATGCTTTAGAGAGACACAAACCAAAGGCCCATAGCACAAACCATTATGAAACTGATTTGCTGACATGCAATACTTCTATTTTATCTAAAACTATTTTAACATTTTGCTAAAACATTTAGCTAATACCTCATAATAAAAAGAGTAAATTGCAATATATATATATATATATATATATATATATATATATATATATATATATATATATATATATATATATATATACAGTGAGGAAAATAAGTATTTGAACACCTTGCTATTTTGCAAGTTCTCCCACTTAGAAATCATGGAGGGGTCTGAAATTGTCATCGTGGGTGCATGTCCACTGTGAGAGACATAATCTAAAAAAAAAAATCCAGAAATCACAATGTATGATTTTTTAACTATTTATTTGTATGATACAGCTGCAAATAAGTATTTGAACACCTGAGAAAATCAATGTTAATATATGTTACAGTAGCCTTTGTTTGCAATTACAGAGGTCAAACGTTTCCTGTAGTTTTTCACCAGGTTTGCACACACTGCAGGAAGGATTTTGGCCCACTCCTCCACACAGATCTTCTCTAGATCAGTCAGGTTTCTGGGCTGTCGCTGAGAAACACGGAGTTTGAGCTCCCTCCAAAGATTCTCTATTGGGTTTAGGTCTGGAGACTGGCTAGGCCACGCCAGAACCTTGATATGCTTCTTACAGAGCCACTCCTTGGTTATCCTGGCTGTGTGCTTCGGGTCATTGTCATGTTGGAAGACCCAGCCTCGACCCATCTTCAATGCTCTAACTGAGGGAAGGAGGTTGTTCCCCAAAATCTCGCAATACATGGCCCCGGTCATCCTCTCCTTAATACAGTGCAGTCACCCGGTCCCATGTGCAGAAAAACACCCCCAAAGCATGATGCTACCACCCCCATGCTTCACAGTTAGGGATGGTGTTCTTGGGATGGTACTCATCATTCTTCTTCCTCCAAACACGTTTAGTGGAATTATGACCAAACAGTTCTATTTTGGTCTCATCTGACCACATGACTTTCTCCCATGACTCCTCTGGATCATCCAAATGGTCATTGGCAAACTTAAGACGGGCCTTAACGTGCTGGTTTAAGCAGGGGAACCTTCCGTGCCATGCATGATTTCAAACCATGACGTCTTAGTGTATTACCAACAGTAACCTTGGAAACGGTGGTCCCAGCTCTTTTCAGGTCATTGACCAGCTCCTCCCGTGTAGTTCTGGGCTGATTTCTCACCTTTCTTAGGATCATTGAGACCCCACGAGGTGAGATCTTGCATGGAGCCCCAGTCCGAGGGAGATTGAAAGTCATGTTTAAGCTTCTTCCATTTTCTAATGATTGCTCCAACAGTGGACCTTTTTTCACCAAGCTGCTTGGCAATTTCCCCGTAGCCCTTTCCAGCCTTGTGGAGGTGTACAATTTTGTCTTTAGTGTCTTTGGACAGCTCTTTGGTCTTGGCCATGTTAGTAGTTGGATTCTTACTGATTGTATGGGGTGGACAGGTGTCTTTATGCAGCTAATGACCTCAAACAGGTGCATCTAATTTAGGATAATAAATGGAGTGGAGGTGGACATTTTAAAGGCAGACTAACAGGTCTTTGAGGGTCAGAATTCTAGCTGATAGACAGGTGTTCAAATACTTATTTGCAGCTGTATCATACAAATAAATAGTTAAAAAATCATATATTGTGATTTCTGGATTCTTTTTTTTAGATTATGTCTCTCACAGTGGACATGAACCTACGATGACAATTTCAGACCCCTCCATGATTTCCAAGTGGGAGAACTAGCAAAATAGCAGGGTGTTCAAATACTTATTTTCCTCACTGTATATATATATATATACAGAGTTTTAAAACAAAACAAAATGTTGAATACTAAAACGTGTGAAATTCCATGTCGTCAGACTGAAGGATTTTTCTAGAAACTTTTTTTTCTCTGACGAACCCTTAAGTTTCTTCAAGAACTTTAAAGACGGCCATAATTAACCACATCATAAAGGAAAGACTTGAGATTTAAATATGATCAAGTTATGCCAATATACAACAAGATATCTGAGGATCTCTGACAAGGACATGTTCATCAGAGGGTTCTGTCAGTCTGAGGAACCTCAAAATGGGGAGTCACGTGTCTTTTCCTTTTTACGATGACACTTGTTGCCCCAAAAACTTTTTGTAAAGCTTTTTGTAAACTCGTGTGGTTGCATTCAGCACATTTCAGAAGAGAATATAGTAAATACTGTGTCTTAACGCGATGTGTCAGACTATAACTATAACTATAAGTCGTTTATTTGAGCGCAGGCCAGTGAGGATTTAATCGGGGGCCAAATAAGGACCCCAACCGCGCCACACAATGCCATCCATGAAAAGCGAGGGGAGGGTCGGAGAAATGCAAATGTTCCTACTTTGTGCTGCGCGAGAGAACCTCCTCTGCCATTGACAACTGGTTGTTTCCATTCGGAGTGGGTGGAAGTTAGAAAATAATGCCAGTTAAGCGTTGCCACTTTCACACGGTCACCCACATTCCTTCATCAGCGCTCGAACGCGCAGCGCGACGGAGACGCGCGGGACTGACGCGACGCATCGCTGCTCTGCATCTCAGTCACACAGAGAAGGTAAGAGAGCTCTGATTCTGCCACTGGATAATCTCCAACTCAACATGCTGACTGTGCAACAAGTGCCCATGATGGGGAAAAAAGAGCATGGGAACATTTTGATCTCAAATACCATGTTTAATATAAAGTGATCATTATTTTATGATGCTTAAAGGAAACCCTGATAAAAAAATAATAATAATAAAAAGCCTAAGATGGTTTGCTGAGACCTTAGGACCATCAAAATTATCTTATGCTGGTTTAAAGTATTATTTTATTAGGGAAACTTTGTGGTGACATTACATACACATGCATGTTGGGATAGAGCTTGGTTTTTATGTATTTGAGTGATATATGGCTGATAAATCGGATTATATTTTGTTGAGATGTCTAACAGAGATGCATTTACTGTTTTCAAATGTTATTTTGTGAATATTAGGTAAATATTGTGTAAATGTGGTGTTTTTGTGCACCTCTTGTGATATTTATATATATATATACACACAAAGTACCTGTCAAAAGTTTGAAGGCATTACAATTTTAATTTATTTCTGTGATTCAAAGCTACATTTTCAGCATCATTACTCCAGTCTTCAGTGTCACATGATCCATTTCAGAAATCATTATAATATGCTGATTTGATAAAAGTATCACAGGTAATGTAAAATATTAAGCAGCGCAACAGTTTCCAACATTGATAATAAATCACATATTAGATTGATTTGTGAAGGATCATGTGACATTGAAGACTGGAGTAATGATGCTGATGAATATTGAGCTTTGATCACAGGAATAAATGACATTTTGAAATATATTCTGTATATCAGTGTTGCATTGACCTCCTGCTCTCCAGACATCTGCATCTGCATGGGCTGCATCGACTACACTTGTTCCCAGAGCACTCTTGCTGAAGATGTTACGCTGCAGCTCCTGTTAAAGCATCTCTTTACTCTTACAGAGACACTTGCGCTACTTTGCACGACTAAGCCTTTCTTAGGAAAATGTGATTATCTGCAGCCCCGACTCATGCATGAGAAAAGCTCCGCAACACAATAGAGGCGCTGGGAGTTTGTCTGCGTGCTTTCTGAGATGCTGAAGGGAGAATTATATAGAAAAAGGACAGATTAGATATAACAATACATACATCTGCTTCATAATGGCCTGTCTGAAGAGAAGAGAATCCATTTACAGTGCTGACGCTCTGCTGGACGGCGACCGAGGCGTGATGTTTTGGATTTGTTTGCATGTATAGCCCGTATTGTCTTATAATTATCCTAATCATGCACGTGATTCATTTATGTTGAAATTTTTCTCAACTTGTGTGCAACAGCTTGGTATATTTTTGTTGGGTTCATTGCATTGACATCAAAGAGCGAGTTGAACAATTGCCTCATTCTGTCCTTCTACCCCCACTGTCTATCCCCAATTTCCACTTGATTAAGCTCCAAGCCTCTTGAGTTGAATCCACAGGGAAAATGGTTCACTAATTTTGGAACGGGACCTCTAAACAAAACAGAGCGACTTTTCCCTTTCCACACTAATTTGAGTCTAATTAAATCAGGTACTATTTTCCCTCGCTCTGCATCTTGACCGGTGTATTTGAGGAGAATAAAACCACAGAAGAAAGGACATTTTGCGCATAAAAGTGGCATTTGTCCCTGTTTGCTCATTACTTGGGTGCTATTTCTCGTTTGCATCTAGATTTGACTGACTGGAGTGTTTCATTTTTGACACAATTATCAAATAATCATTCAATAGCCGATGCTGATAGAGACCAGGATGGCATTTGCACTTATTTTACAGTCTTTATTACTCAATCATTCACAAACATTTTTGAAAACTGAAAAGTTTTGGTCCTGCAGTTGTTGAAACCACCATGTTTGCTAATCAGCCAAGAGAGCGAGTTATCAGGCAATGACAATGTTACTTAAAAAAGAGCAAACACTGGCAGATTAATCAATTTATTAGTTCATTGCTGGCTATTTTGTCCGTAAGTACTCCAAAGACGCTGCAATGCAAGTAATGGTGATCATTATTTGTTCAGTTCGTCGGGTGTCGTTGAGCGAGAGGTAATTGCTGCCATGTGTTATAAGTGCTTGTTAAGTGAGTGATTGATGGTTGCAGATCTCACGGCGCATTAAATGCAGATGTTGTAAACATGCTTTTCATGTTGCATGTCACATCTTTCAGAGCTTTTTAAATGCTGTTATAAACCCTTTTAGTGATCATTTAGTGACATTTTACTGCTGTGTTAATGCAGATTGCATCTTGTATGTGTGTGATCTTCTAAGTTACGCCCTTCATTTCCAGTATCTGCTGTGACACATTACAGACAATTTCACTCAGAGAAACGCAACTCACGTAATGCTTTGCAAATTCAGTATTCACTGGTAAGCTTCCTCTCTGCTGAAGCCTCATTTATTCATTTGTTTGCTTATTTATTGTGTTCTGCGTGTATTTTCTTCTTCTGAAATCAGCAAGAAACTTTGCTAAGTGATGAATTCATACATGCAGATGATAAAAAACAATGCATGAAATAAGATTTCAAGAGCTTCAAGAACCACTTTGCATCTTTTTCACCAAACTCTGTACAAATTCTCTGTTTCCTCAAGCAGTTGCTTAGCAATGTGCAGTTAGAAGTGGATGGGCGTCCCATGTCGGCGGTGACACGATGGGCTGCTTTTCTCCACCCGCCTCCTCTTGCTCTTCTTCTGGCCAGTGCAACAAGAATACTAATGCACTTCAGGCTCCGTCTACATTAATCCTGTTACATTTGAAAATGGCGTTTTCGTTTCAAAACGCTTTCTGTCGACACTAGCATTTTCAAAGGTTTCTCTCATCCACACTGAAACATCGGAAAACACTAAATTCTCCTTACTTCGCATGCGTTAAACCTCATAATAGCTCACTAAGATGATACAGACATCATAAACTTATCACGCTATTCTTCTGGCAGGATCATTTATTTAGCAAACTATATTCACTGATGCGTCCAGGTCGCACTCAGTCACCATGTTTGGTCTTCAATGCGCATGTTTTGTTGCAGGACAGCAATTGTGAGTACATTTTCTGTAATCTTTGCAGGACTGCGATATGAAGAGTGTACAAAGTAACATATCTTTAGCAACAACTCTGAAAAAAATTCTAATTTGTTGTATTTAATAAAAAAATGTATCGTAAGTGGTTGCACACAATTGATTTTAGCTACTTTTAAACAAATACATTAAGTTGAACTTAATCAATTTTAGTTCAACTTAATGCATTTGTTTAAATGTAGCTAAAATCAATTGTGTGCAACCACTTACAATCAATTTTTTGTATTAAATTCAACAAATAATTTTTTTTGAAAATCATTTTTTTTATTTGAAAGTGAATGGCACATAACAGGCACATACTACTATTGTTTAAACTAGTATAAACATATCTGTTAGTTCCATATGCGTCACATGGCTTAACATCGTCATCGTTCTCAAATACCTCAGTTTTCACAGTTCACACAAACATGAAAATGGCGTTTTTTTAAATGTATCCACTTGCGTTTTCAAAAAGCTAAGTTTTTGCAGGACAAAAACGCCATCTCAGTGTAACAGAAGGCCAAAATGGAGAGAAAAAGATGCAGTTTCAAATGAAAACATATTAGTGTGGGCAAGGCTGAAGACTGGGAATGGAGGAATATGAATGTAAACATCAAACTAGCCCTCTCTACAAATTTTAGTCTGTATAGTTTGGAGAATTTTCCACTTGAGCGTTAGTTTTTGGTTTTGATTTTTGTGTGAAAAAGCTTAGAAAGCATTGCAGAGCCATTAGATGACATCTAATGCCCCTCATGAACTTTTATATTTAATATTCTTGGTCACCACGAGAGGTTTTGAATCTGCTTTGCCAGTCCATTTGTGAATTCACAGGCATGTTTTTGTATGGAGGAGAAACCAGTTTCAGACAGTCTTCCTAAGCTTATGATAAAGAACATATTTAGAGCTGTAGAGTTAATCGAGCAAATGTTTAATGACTACGGTACTTATAATGACTAAATCCACCAAACATTGCAGGCAGCATTTTTCAGGGTTTGGACACGGATTTGTGCCTCATCCATCAGGATTTTTTTTTGTCATAGTTAAAGGTGAACTTGGTTTCTTTGCAAAAATAGTGACTGTTCATTGTTTTAGACAAACGGATATTCCTGTCCCAAAGCCGCTCACACAAACAGATCAATGTTAAGTCACAATGTTAAACATTTTGTGGACTTAAACAACAAAAATTATACTTATAGTCTCTGCTTATAAAACTGGCTCACGAATGAAGAAGAAATGACACACTTAAAGGGTTAGTTCACCCAAAAATGAAAATGATGTCATTAATGACTCACCCTCATGTCGTTCCAAGCCCGTAAGACCTCCGTTCATCTTCGGAACACAGTTTAAGATATTTTAGATTTAGTCCGAGAGCTTTCTGTTCCTCCATTGAAAGTCAATGGACGGCATACTGTCAATGTCCAGAAAGGCAATAAAGACATCATCAAAGTAGTCCATGTGACATCAGTGGCTCAATCTTAAGTTTATCAAGCGACGAGAATACTTTTTGTGTGCAAAAACAAACAAAAATAACAACTTTATTCCACTATTCATTTCCTTCTCTCTAGGCCTCGAGTGAGTTCACGTAGTGTTTTTGCGTAGCGCGTCTGTGTTGTACGTCACACGCATCACACATGACCAGCGTCGGCCAATAGTGAGCCTACATGTGACGTACAACATAGACGCGCTGCGCAAAAACACTACGTGAAATAGCTCGAGGCCTAGAGAGAAGGAAATGAATAGTGGAATAAAGTCGTTATTTTTGTTTACTTTTTGCGCACAAAAAGTATTCTCGTCGCTTGATAAACTTAAGATTGAGCCACTGATGTCACATGGACTACTTTGATGATGTCTGTATTGCCTTTCTGGACATGGACAGTATGCCGTCCATTGACTTTCAATGGAGGAACAGAAAGCTCTCGGACTAAATCTAAAATATCTTAAACTGTGTTCCGAAGATGAACGGAGGTCTTACGGGCTTGGAACGACATGAGGGTGAGTCATTAATGACATCATTTTCATTTTTGGGTGAACTAACCCTTTAAGTCTGTTCAAACTGACTCATTCTCTAAACTGTAAATCCTCAGAGTCAGAGGTGGTTGTAGTATTAAAACATACTGTACGTCATCAAGTGTATTTTTGGCATTTAGCACAAAAAGACCAAACTCTACAGGGATCCATCTTGAACAAACACTTTACCAAACAGGAAAGAGCCATTACAGAGATAACTGTGCAAATGATCTAGTTTACATAAGAACAGCCATTATGTGACATTGTGCCCCTAATTTTTGATTATAAAGTTTGTCAAGTTTTGTTTGGTTGCAACAAATCATCATTTTAGAATGATTTCTGAAGGATCATGTGACACTGAAGACTGGAGTAATGATGCTGAAAATTCAGCTCCGATCACAGGAATAAATTACATTTTAAAATATATTTACGTGGAAAAATTATTTTAATAATGTAATAATATCTCATAATATTACTGTTGTTTATACTGTATTTTTCAGCCTTGATGAGAATAAAAGACTTCTTTCAAAAACTTACACAAATCTTAATGATTCCAAACTTTAGTGCATAACCCTGACTGAAACCACACAGATATCTCCTAAAGTGTGACAATTTATGCTTCATGCAATCAGTACATTATCTTTTGTAGAGCCATTAAAGCCTAATTGGCTTTTGACAGTTTGACCTCACTGTTATTTACACTACAATCATCATGACTTTTACGTTTTTGCATTTGGCAGACGTTGTTTTCCATTGCATTCGAGGTACACATTCCATCCGTTCAAAAGCATTTGAATTATCTTTTATGAGAGGGAGGTTTGTGCATCTGGTTATTTTGTGTATGCTTGGTTGCATTAGCAGTGCTGCTCGTGCCTCAGTTTTGAAGAACTTCTCTTGAGATAGGAACTATCCTCTGGAGAGGAGTATAATTAACCCAAATGAAAACAGGAAGTACCTCGCCCACGTGCTCAATCTGCATCCCTCCCCACGGGTGTTCATTTACTCCTCTTGCCTTTATGTTGCGACATAGGACGAACTCAAGGGAGTGTGTCGTGTCTCATGCCTCTCGCTCATTTCTGAGCCTTTACTGGAAATGCATGGGGCTGGTTTCCGGAAACACTCTTCAATTATCTCCCAACGTCCACAAGTGGAAATATACATGCTCCTTTCATGCTGTTGAATATTTCTAGGGATACACCGATATGAAAATTGTAGCTGATACAATAACCGATAAATTGGCCAATAAATCTAATTCCAAATTTTGTATGTATTTATTGAGAGCCTGAGTAGAAAAACAAAAGCCTCAGCATTGAAAGCCGTATCCCATGATAATTTTATGGAGCCCTTATGAGAGACTTGCGCTGCACATGTTGCACTTAACCAGATTTTCCTTTTTGAAGTGATTGCAATCATATTTCAAGCAATTCAAAACCATTATGGCGAACAGAGTGTCTCACCTGGAGGAAATAAAACATTATTAACATAACGATAACATAAAACATTTAAATATATCGACCGCTACTGACATGGGGGCCGATATATCGTGCATCCCTAAATATTTCAATGTGAAACAAATTCAGGTAACAGTCTTAGGAGCTATTCACACACAACTATTTTTTGCAAGCAAAGGAAATTGACGGATATTGATTTTTTATAACGATACCAATACCGGTTATATGCATGTTTAATAACCAATATGCAAACCCACCTTTATTTAGTGTTTTATTTCTGTTTTTGACACAATGATACACTGTAAAAAATAATTCTGTAAAAAAACGGTAAAGTATTGGCACCTGTGGTTGCCAGCATCATACCGTAAAAATACGGCGTGTTACTGTTAATGTTTAAACAGCTATATGCTGTTAAATTACAGTTTCAGACTGTAGCTGACAAAACGGTATTTAGCTGTTCAAAAACAGTAACATACCGTATTTTTACGGTATGATGCTGGCAGCCACAGCTGCCAGTAGTTTACCGTTTTTTTACAGAATTATTTTTTTACAGCACTGAACTAAAACATTTTATTTAAGACTTATGTCAGAACTGTAATTTCTGCAATTTCACTCCCTCCTTGCATATAAAACAAAACATACTTTTACATCAATAAATAGAGGAGTCTGTAAAAGTGCAAAAAAACAAAGTGCACTGTCATAGTGAATCCGATATTACAAAACCGATGTCCGAAAAATGCTTAAATATCAGGGAAAATATTGGTTGTTCTCTTAAAGAGATTTGATTTTCTTTTTGCTATTTTAACTTTGCGCTTCACACTTTTAGAGCGGCATGTCATGCAAGAGACACTGCAAAACACGCAAGGTGCGAGCGCAACGGTCAAGCATGTCTAGAACATATGTACCAGAAAATCAATAGAAAAGTAGCGCAGAGGAATGCAAAAACAGCCCTTCAAGTTAGTGATATCACTAATAATGGTAACATCTTTAAAACAAAATAATGTCTAAATTAAATATCTAAAAATTCCCCAAGTTTGTCAATGTTTTTGATTATTTTAAGCATCATTTTTACTAGTGCTTTGAACAAACACGACACCCTAGCTTCAAATTTTGCATCAGAAACTGTCAAAATGTAGTTTCTTTTTTTATTTGTGCTGGTTCAGCTTTGCATGACTTTTCTAATGATTTGAGAAACATCACCCTATTAGTTTCTGTGTAATAGTTTCTTTTCTATTGGTCCTTTATCAAAAAAATATGAGAGAAAGGCGATACTTTTTTTTATATCCCCCAGTTTTGATCATTTTTGAAGCATGACTTTTACTAGTGCTTACATTGATTTGAACAAACACATCACCCTAGTTTTGCATCAGAAAATGTCAAATGTAGTTTATTTTTTTACTAGTCCTTTATCAGAAATATCTAAAAGCTTTTATTTTTATATCCCCATGCAAATTTGTTAATGTTTTTGATCATTTTTGAAGCATGACTTTTACTAGTGCACACAGTGATCTGAACAAACAACACTATAGTATTAGTTTTGCATCAGACAATAATTGTAGTTTATTTTTCTCTTTGTAAGAGAGAATTTGCTAAAATGCAGTTTTGTAGTTTTACTTTAACTTTGCATATAGGTCAACAGATGAGTCACGTCCACAGCTTCTCATAAACTACTCCAAACCACAATGACATTTTCTGTGACCTGAAGAAAATGCCCATCTGAGATATTTACAGTCTTTCTCATTTGAACGCAGGACTGAAGCTCTACTGTGGAAATCTACCTGTTCATTCATCCATCTCTGACTCACTTGCTGTGAATGTTTCAAAGCCTTTAGCAAGTTTGTCCTGCATAAATTCTTCTTCCATTGGCCTGTAATTTTTGTCCTTTCCTCAGTAAATGAAAGACTCGACTAACCCTAAGCCTAACAATCCAGGTGTTTGATATACAGCTGCCATTAGCCTCTCTTCCTTCTCACCCTAATCGCAGCCTTTCAAAATCATATCCCTGGACTTATCTTATTATCAATCATGGCATAGTTTGTTATTAAATGTTATGCATCAATTTGATTTTATTAAAAGAAATCCTATTTTCAAAATGCATTTCTTCAAATTGCTTAGAATCAGCATAAATCTGTTTATTTTGAAAACAAATTGATTCTGTTAAAAAGTATAAACTGGTTAAAATGTGGAACAAGCAATATTCAGTTAAAAAGTATGAGATTGAAAGATATTTAATTTATTGAAGATAAATATATTAAACCTGGTTAATAGTTTAACATCTTTACTGTTTCATGTATGACTGACAAATATGCATCATATTAAGTTTATGTTATAACTCAGTGATCCAAATGCATGAAAATGTTATGTGCAATCCATTTTTTGATTTTTTGAGGTTTAAAATTAGTAGTTCATCCAAAAATGAAAACGATATCATTATCCACTCATCCTTCATTGAATTCCTGCTTTCGGTTTGATCATTGCAACTCTGTTTGAGTGTGGAACAGAGAATGAGATTTGCGAGCTGCAACAGAAGGGAAGATTTTGATTGAATGGCAAATATTAACATGCATTTTGTCACACAGACCTGAAATATACAGCGCACGTGTTGTAGTGAGGTCTGATATGATTGTCCTTTTGTTACTATGAAGTGAAGATTCATGGATGTGTTCAGCGGGTTTGAAACGACATGAGGGTGAGTAAATAATGACACAGTTTTCAGTTTTTGGGTGAATGAGTCCATTACGCTACTGACTGGTGGTCTCTGATCTAAAGCTCAGACAGGTTTTTATTGATATGAAGGAGGAGTTTTGTCTAGTGTGGAATGCACACCTGCAGGTGTTTGCTGAGTGTTTCCTGTAATCCATGTGACAAAAGAGCCTGACATCTGGTCTCATCTGGGCTCAGTGCTGTGTGTGTGTGTGTGTGTGTGTGTGTGTGTGTGTGTGTGTGTGTGTGTGTGTTCCACTTCTCAGACTACTGTTCAAAAGTTTGGGGTTGGATTTTTTAACGTTTTTGAAACTTCTGCTCACCAATCAATGTTGAAAACTGTTGTTCTGCTTATTGTGGAAACCGTGATGCATTTTGTTTCTGGATTCTTTGATGAATAGAAAGTTCAAAAGAACAGCTTTTATTTTGAAATAGAAATCTTTTGTAACATTATAAGGGCCAGATTTACCAAACAGGGCAAATAAGAGCGTAATCCCATAAAAGCGGCGTAGGGAGTGTAAAGTTCAGCGCTTGATCTACTGACGACACACACATTACAGAACAGACACAGCTGGATCATTTCCACAATGACCAACACAATCTAGAGCAGCGCAAATTACAGTCTGGTTTAAGACGTGCTTTTTTGGGGCGTTAAATAATGGCGCAAATACCAGTAAATTGACGAGTACAAACCTTCATTTAAATACTCTCCTCCCATACATTTTGCATCTGAAAGGGAAACTCATACAAATGCAAATGCAATAAGTTCAGCCGCAAAAATAACCCTGTCCACATCTTTCAGCGCTCATTTTTCACTGTGTGTCTAGTAAATCCTGACAGTAGTTTTTTAACACCTAAAGAGGGTTTGTGCTGGAGCAAGCTGTTAGTAAATCTGGCCCTAAATGTCTTTGCTGTCACGTTTGATCAATTTAATGCAGCCTTGCTGAATAAAAGTATTCATTTCATTAAAAAAGTCTTACTGACCCCAAACTTTTGAATGGATGTACTGAGGCATTAGATACAAGAGGTTGCACTTTATTTTACAGTACTTGCATGTACTTAGGCTACCTAGAAAGGACTGGGTAATATAAGGTAACTACAGGGGTTAAGGTTAGGTTTAGGGGTAGGTTCAGGGTTAGTACCTAGTTATTACCCAGTTATTGTAATTACTGTAATAAGTACATAGTTTGTACATGGGAAACAGAACTGTAAAATAAAGTGCTACCATACAAAACAAGTGGCATCTGCAAACACTTGATGCTAAAGGTTTTACTTTTCTGAGCCACCTCAAGGTCATTTTTTGTGGCTGTCTGAAGTCAGTTCACGCAAGTGTCCCATTCAGCAGAATAACCACAGGTGTAGTTTAACTATTAAATTATTAAAGGTGCTCTAAGCGATGTCGGGTGACGTCACTTCTTGTTGACGTTTGAAGTATTGTCAAACAAAACGGAGGCTAGCTCGACCCTCCCTCTTCCTCATCCCGTCCCCCTCCCCCTCCGTGCTTCCTGAAACAGTCCTGAACCATTTAGAAAAACCAAACTGGATTTACCCTGTCCAGCAAAAACAGAGCCATCTGAATGTCGGATTGGAAGTTCCTTCTCCTTTTCCCTATTCTTTGCTATTTGTTCATCGGAACGTCATCTCTTTGGTCATGTGTTGGCCGTATCAAAATTCAAGAGAATATAGGCTAATTGTAACTTTAGTCGTTGTCGTTGTTAGGACATCTCTCCTCTAGCTAACTTCCCTCTTCATGCTTCTCTCTCCTCCACTCCCCGCACGCACACTAACACTGGAACACTGTTTGTTATGTTTCGTGGTCCAGGCTGGGCCAGTTTGTTTTTGTTGCCGTTTGTGGAGCCTGGGCTGTCTACAGAGAACGCGTTTTTTTACAGTGTGTTCAGGGGACAGGCAGCTAGCGGATAGTGAGGAGATGTTTGCTGGATGTGACAAAACATTTTGGGCCTAAAAACACGTGACATCGCTTAGAGCACCTTTAAATTAACTATCAACATGATCCAAAACGTTTAACAATTAACCAGAAATGAAAGTGTAATTCGGTGTGTCCGAAATCGCATGCAGTCGCATATACGTAGGCACTACATTTGAATGTGAACTTACTTCACAACTGTTCTATATGGTATGAATATGTGTATGAACAAAATTTGTGAAATGATTTACTGAAAATGAGTTGTGTGCACTTATTTGCTATTGTGAGAAGGATTAACATCCAGCATGCTTGCTTTACCGTTATGATGACCCTATCGTTTTTCTCAAGATAATGTTCTAGTAAGTGTGCTCACTTCAAGGCTTTGGCACAAACCCCTGCAGTCACACTGCGATAAAATACTGCCGGACAGTACGGACGGAAGAAAGATGGAAGAAACAGATTAGCTGAGAGTGTCACGCCCCACTGAAGACTTATCTGAGGTTTGATGTGTTCCTCAGGCCAGCCGGAGTGAGTGATGAAACATGTGGCGTGTGTGTGGTTAGACAGCTGTCGGCACAGTCCAGCGCTTCGGATCAGACGGCTGTGAGGCGAAGGACAGCGACACGAAGGTGAGCGCTGCTAAAGTTTCAGCTTTTTTTGACATCTTCATTAAATGTCTAGCTTTTATTCAGTTTTAGTTCAGTTTTAGTTATTTTAGTTCTTCAAGTTAAACTAAAAGCTAGCTGACTAGCTGAAATAAAATATTTTTTTTTTGTTTTATTTAATTTAAGTTTTTTTAACATATTTTTATTTCAAGTAGCAAAATATAAATTTATATTTTTTTTGTTATGGTTAGTTTCAGTTAACTAGAGTATAACCCTGGTGGACTTCTGTGCTAGTTTGTTCCAGCATGTTTTAAATGTTTAAATGTCTATTTTTCTGAAATATCCATTGAGTTTCTTGTTTGTTTTTTTTTGACATATTAACTTAAACATCTTTAAAACATTTTAATGTATATTTATTGTGTCCGCAAAGGGAAAAAGGGAAGATTATACTGAACAAGATCCATTGCTTCCACATATCAATTTTTCATGTTTGCCAGATATTTTCTTAAAAATTACGGTAACACTTTATAAGGTCCCATTAGTTAACATTTCTTAATCAATTAACTAACAATGAGCAATACATTTCTTACAGTATTTATTAATCTTTTGACGTTAGTTAATTGTTAGTTAGTTCAGTTGTCATTCATGTCAGCTCATATTGATTACATAATATTAACAGATACAACTTTTGATTTTAATAATGTGTTTGTAAATGTTGAAATTAACATTAACTAAGATTAATAAATGCTTTAGAAGTATATTTCATTATTAGCTCATGTTAACAAATGAAACCTTATTATAAAGTGTTACTAATGCATTTGTTTCAACACAAACTTTTCACTTGCAGTTAGTTTAACAAAAACAACAGTAGCATAAATGTTCTTCTGCTTTATTTTTTGCTTCACTAATATTCAAAGTTTCATGGCTTTCAGAAACTAAGGGTTCTCCCAATGTTATGGGTAAGATTAAAGTTGTACTTTTCTTCATAGATGTTCACTTTGGCACTGTTATTTTGTGACTACAAGCTGTGTTTACTGACCTTTAACCTCAAGTCTGAACTCTGTGTTTGGGTCAAGGTAGTTTTCCTTCTCCATTTGGCCTGTGTGTGTTGGATCACATTCCCAGAGTCAAACCTCTGATATCACAAGGGTGTGTGTGTGTTTGTGTAACGTGAACCCTCGGTTCTCCAGCCACCTGTGCTTACGGTATAGAGAAGACAGTGGGCTTTGTGTTGGCAGGTCTGTATGTCTGAACACACACGCTCGGCAGGGGGCGGCTGGATGACAGGTGCGAATGATCCCTGGAGTTCCTCTGCGATAAAATACTGTGTGCAGTGACAACTGAGAGCCACCATGTACACTACTGGACAGAAGTTTCTGAAAGAAGTCTCTTCTGCTCACCAAGGCTGCATTTATTTGATCGAAAATACAGTAAAAACGGCATTATTGTGAAATATTATTACAATTTAAAACAAGTGTGTGTTATATTTTAAACTGTAATTTATTCCTGTTATCAAAGCTGAATTTTCAGCATCATTACTCCAATCTTCAGTGTCACATGATCCTTCACAAATCACTCTAATATGCTGATTTGCTACCAAGGAAATATTTACTACCAAGTAAGATAAAAAAAAAAAAAAAAAAAAAAAATGCAAAAGTGACAGTAAAGAATTCAAATGTTCCAAAACTGGATTTCTGTTTTAAATAAATGCTGTTATTTTTAACTTTCTATTCATCAAAGATTCCTGAAACAAAATGTATCACAAAATTATTGTGCAGCACAATTGTTTTCAACACTGATAATTATCAGAAATGTTTTTTGAGCTTAGAATGATTTCTGAAGGATCATGTGACACTGAAGACTGGAGTAATGATGCTGAAAGTGAAAATTCAGCTTTGATCACAGGAATACATTACATTTTAAAATAAATTCAAATAGAAAACAATTATTTAAAATTGTAATAATATTTCACAATATTTGTGATCAAATCAATGCAACCTTGGTGAGCAGAAGAGACTTCTTTTAAAAATATTCCAAGCCAGTGGTGTAAATTGTAGTAGACGTTTGACTGCCAGTTAGCATCATTTTCTGTGCAAGAACTGACCACCCAGAGTGTTGAGGTTTGGCTGTTAGTCTCGACCGTTAACCCCTGCTGGTAAATACCGTAACTACACCATTGGAAGCAAAAGAAACCGTGGTAAAAACAAAACAAACTGTGATCAAACACATGTTAAGGTCTTTTTGGTTGCTACTTTTGAACAGCCATCAACAGAAATTATTATTCAAATTAAAAATGGGTCTGATCACAGGTTTGTTTGTTTTTTTGTCTTGTGGTTTAGACTGGGATGAAATAGACTGGCATGAAAAACAACAGCAATAAACTAGCAGAATATAGAAATCTGCAGCCAGTTACAACAAACCACTAAAGTGAAGAAACCCATTAGTGATAATACCATACAATTATAACTAAGGCCTTTCTTAACTTGCTTGTTATGCAAGTTGTAATGGTTTGTTGCTGTGTCTACTTGCAAACAAGTACTCAAACTTTAAGATTAAGCAATATTGTTATGCATTTTAACTTTTACCCCCGGTTTCACAGACAAGGCTTAAATCTAGTCCCAGATTAAAATGCATGTTTGATCTGTTTTCAATGAAAGCATCTTGCACTTGCATATCTTAAAATATGTCAGTGTCATAATAGTTTTTTCTCAAGATGCACACCAGTAATGTGTTTTTCTAAGGCACGTTTATAACAGATACTTAAATGTCCTAATTGAACTTAGGTCTAATCCTGGCTTAATCTAAACCCTGTCTGTGAAACCAGGCATTAGACCTTTTCCTCAATTCTTAAATTACATTTTTGATTCAATTTAGTAACAATTGCTGTTTAAAATGATTTCTTTGATTGAAAAGAACAAATATTTAAATATCCAGATCTTGTGTATATGGAATACTGGAAAAAACATAATGTTTTCAGCCGTGCGGCCCGGTCCAGCTGTGGGACGGGGTGTCTGTTTTTAATGAGCATCTATTAGCTGCATCGTTGAGACTGATTGTTTGCGACTGAGTTTGATGAATGTTTGAGTCTGTCCTCACCAAACACTGAAAGTGTGGTTAAATATAAACCCTCGAGCCTCTCCCATTATCTCCATGTGGTCTAAACACTGTTTGACTGGGAGGTCAAGTAGTTCCCTTAGAAGGACATACTGCGGGTCGGTGTGTGTTTTCTGAATGTACACTTATTCTTGACGTTCTGCTTCCCAAAATATACAATGCACATTCGGATCGGACCTGGTTAGGAAGAATGCAATTTCTTTATTATCTAGGTTGTATAAAAATATGATTAAATACAACATCTCTTAAAAAACCTGTTATCTTTTCAGAAAATATCTCAAAATTGTCATGAAGTCGACTCCATTTGTTTCTGTTTTTACTTCTCTTAAAGTTGTGTAGGAAAAAAAAACATTTTCAATTGCTTCATAGATAGAAATGTGATTAATTAGAGAGTAAATGCTGAAGTCTGATGCTTCTCAGCCCCACATGTGTCTCATCTGCAGTTTCAGAAAACATCGCAACATTCTCATGCATTTTTTGTTTCTGTTGTTATTTCTCCTAAGGAATTGTAGGATTGTCTTACATTGAGCATTGGGCTATGGACGAGCAACCTTTAAGCAATATTGAGTCTGTTTCCCAAAATAGCCTACACAATACACACTCAAATTGGCTCTGACTAGGAAGGAAAAATCACCAATCCAATCTCTTTAATATCTAACCGTTTCATAGGATTTTTTTTTTAGAGACAGCAAATTGAGTCTTTGCTTCTCAGATTTTCTCAAGCTCAGGTACAGTAATCTCAAGTAAATTTCTCTCTTGTACAGTTAAAATATCTCAAAATTGTCTTTCTGACACACTTAAATTAAACTGAACTCCATTAGCTACAGAAGAACAGCTTCTAAGCAATAATTATGTTTTCCAAGTCTGTTTCTCAAAATACACGATACACACTCAGATCTGCATCCTTGGTCGAGTCGTGTCCGTCTGATATCAGGCTTCTGTCTGTGCCGGTCACTCCCACAGTAGAGAAAACATGATTCCCAGACCGTGTGTGTGTGTGTGTGTGTGTGTGTGTGTGTGTGTGTGTGTGTGTGTGTGTTCTCAAGGCCGTGTGAGGTGCTCAGAGCACTAATGTCTCTCTCTCTGCATGACGTCTGCAGACTCACATCTACAGGATCTAGAGAGGATACACACACACACACTGACCGCTGCAAGTAGAGATTCACCTTTGTGAGTAAATTCTGCTTGATATTTTAGATTAATAGCATATCTGATGGAATTATTTGATTAGTTTGATCGGACGAGTCCTGTTCAGAGATGTTGTAAAATGCTCCTGCTGATACACAGTTACCTGGCTGATGAATTTTGTGTTCAGTTTATGAATTTATTGAACATTGGTGTCTTCTTGCTGTTGTAATCCACTTTAAGATGTACAATTCAGCACTTGTGATAACATTTAGAAAGGATTGTTTTTTGCCTGCTACTCCCTGGGAAACATACATTTCCAAAAATACACAGTGTGTGTGTATGGCTATGTGTGCACACACTGCAATTTACAAATTCAAAAGTTTGGGGACAGTAAGATTTTAATTTAATGTTTTAAAGTCTCTTCTGCTCGACAAGCTGCATTTATTTGATCAAAAATACAGTAATATTGTGAAATATTAAAACAATTTACAAGAATTTATTCCTGTAATGCAATTTTCAGCTTAATTTCTCTAAAGTCTTCAGTGTCACATGATCCTTCAGAAATCATTTTAATCTGCTGCTCAAGAAACATTTATTATTATTATCAATGTTACAAACAGTTCAAAAGACAACATTTATTTGAAATAGAAACCTTTTGTATCATTATAAATGTCTTTACTGTCACTTTAGATCAATTTAACGCTTCCCTGCAGAATAAAAGTATCATTTTTTTTAAAAAGGTAACACTTTATTTTAAGGTGACGTAGTAACTCGTTACTACATGTACTTAAATAACAGTAAATTATGCATAATTACATGCATCCTTACACCAAACCCTAACCGTAACTCTATAGTAAGTACATGTAGTTAATTAATATTACTCAGTACCTTAAAATAAAGTGTTACCAAAAAATGTAAAAAAACACTGAATGGTTGTTTATTATAATGACTAATGTTGAAAACCTCAAACTGTCCAGTTTATGAGTGCATTACTAGTTAAGTCCTCCTCTGAAACTCTAGAGAAATAATCAACATCTTAAAGAGATCTCGTGTGTGATGTTTCTTTATGGTCTGTGTTGTATTCAGACGTATCACTTTTGTCCGAGGATGATTGACACCAGCAGTGAAGAGAGCTTTTAGGGAATCTGCAGTGTTTTTGCCACGAGGTCATCAGGAAGTGTTGCAGTAAAGCGCGGGTGGCCTGCAGTGAGATCAGGGTGTCACATTCCACAGCAGGGTGAGTGTGTGTGTGAGTGTGTGTGTGTGTGTGTGTGTGTGTGCAGGACAGTCCCGTCCGGGCTTCCCCTCCTCGGCAAACACTGATGTCAAACTGACCGGCATTGGACGTCAGCACACGCCACATCTGTCAATCAGAGACGCTCATGCCATCTCAAAATATGCCAATGCTCCAACTCAGTGCGTTGACAAGCAGGAGACAGCTTTGTTTATTCTCAGCATTTAAAGACAGATGCATTCTGATTGGCTGTCGAAGTTTTAAGCGTTCATCAGCCGAAAAAAAAAAAACTAATTCTCTGAAAGTATTTCCAATTATATTGTTTCTCTGTGCCGTTATGTTGATAGTCGTGGTGTGTGGTGGACTTCACTATTCACTATTTTTCAGAGAAGAAAAATAAGTTATTTTGTGTGGGCGAGTGATTGAGAGAGTTTGTGTGTGTGTGTGTGTGTGTGTGTGTGTGTGTGTGTGTGTGTGTGTGTGTGTGTGTGTGTGTGTGTGTGTGTGTGTGTCAGCATAGGCCTATTAGAATGATTTCTGAAGGATCATGTGACACTGAAGACTGGAGTAATGATGCTGAAAATTCAGCTTTGATCACAGGAATAAATTACATTATAAAATATATTCACATAGAAAACAGCTAATTTAAATTGTAATAATATTTCACAATATTACTGGTTTTACTGTATTTTTTGATCAAATAATTGCAGCCTTGGTGAGCAGAAGACTTTTTTCAAAAACATTTAAAAAATCTCATTGACACCAAATGATAGTATAACACTGAAGCAGCAGCACTAATATTCTTACTTTAAGTTTCTCATTCTCTTCAGAAGACCGATTAGAATAAAATGTTGGCAAGTAATATTCACAATCTCATTAATTCCTGACAGAGCAGATGTTTGGCTCGAGAGCTGTTTTGAGTTTGCGGTGGACACTGGTTATCTCGCACACTTGAGTTATGATTATGGGAAAGCGAGCGGGACTGCTGTGCCCGTCATTGGACTAATTTGTGTTGGTGGTGTTATCAGATGGTGGCTGTCACTGGGGAGGGTCTTATCTGTTTTTTACCATCTCACAAAATGGGGTTTCTACGTTCGAAGAACATATTTTGAGATATTTTCAGCAGCCGCTTTTGAAAAACAGGAAAACACGTGACTGATGTTGATGGCAGATGCTTCTGTGTGTTTTATTCCTCATTATAATGTACCTGTATGCACGAACACATGTTGTTATGCTTCTGTGAGCATCTGTTAATGAGCGGGAACATAACACAGACTGATTTAGCAGGATCATATTTATATTGTTGGTTGAGTTGTTGTTAAGCCACCCGAGAGTGACAGAGAAAAACATTGTGCACAGCCTTGAGTTGAACAGCTTGGTGAACCAAAGCAGTGATTATAGATTAGACCGGCTACTGTGTAGAGATACTTTACCTCTTAAGATAACTTGCACTGCATGCTGGTCTGTAATACACGTTTGAAAACCTGGAATTAAACTGAAATGGTCTGAGAATAATCAAGACATTACAACTTTTTTTGGAGCACAAAAGTATGTGTGTGTGTGTATATATATATATTTGAAGAGTTCAGATGCAAAAGCCTCTAAGTGCCATCTGAAATTTTCTTCTAGAATGATCATTTTTATCAAGCTCATATATTTAAGTTCAGCAATTTCATTTAAATGGCAATGCAAATTACCATTTAAGTGAATTTACTGATATGAGCTTGATAAAAATGATCATTCTAGAAGAAAATTTCAGATGGCACTTAGAGGCTTTTGCATCTGAACTCTTCAAGTATATATTTAGTGTGATTCCTGTTTCCATTGTATCAGTGATTTCTCTGATTCTGTTTGTTCTGGTGGATCTTCAGGATTATATGTACTACTGGGGTTCTTCAGCTGGAGTTTGGTAATTAAATTTGATTTGTTCACTTGATCTGTTAAGTATGTAGTTGAAATCACTCTGTGCTCCTGTAATTTAACTGTATATGAGGCTAAACAAGTTCAGTCTTGACCTGCAGTGTGAAGAACGGCCCCCTAGTGGAGAATCGGATGAATTATCATTAGACTGGATGCCTGAAGAGATACTAGCTCAGTGTTTATTAAAACCCTGAAATACCTCAATCAGATACTAGAGGCATTTCCTCTGTTGTTGTTTTTTTTGTCCACTCATTTATGTAGTGCAATTTCAATATGGTGAAACAGTGCTTTTATTATTCCATTTACTTTTATGCATTTGGAAGACACTTTTATCCAAACTTACATTTTATTCAGAATCTACATTTTATCAGTTCTTGCTTTCCCTGGGAATCAAACCCAAGAGCTTGGCTTTGCTAGTGCCATGCTTTACTGTTTGAGCTGCTGTTTGTCATTATTTACATTAATCTGTAAGCTTTTTTACGTGTAACACAACACGTTCCTTTTGCTCAAACTGTAGAGTCATGGGTTTGATTCCCAGGAAATGCATTAACTGATCAAATGTAGACTTTATATGCAATGCAAGTCGATAACAGCATCTGCCAAATGCATAAATGCGAATGCGTATTTTTCATATAACAGTCGTTCGTAGTGACCATTAATGATAAAAACGTCAAAAAACACCATTGGTACACAATAACAGTTGTCCATAAAACTTGTGCGCAATATTCCAAGTCTTCTGAAGTCATACGACAGGTTTGTGAGAGGAACAGGAACAGAAGTTTTTGACTTGTATGGTGATTTTAGTGTAAGACGTCACTACAAACTTATCAAATGGAAACGAGCTGCATGAAAATTGAGGGTGAATTATTGCTTAAATTGGTTGTTTAGATTGAGATGACAAGATTATGATAAACTGTGGCAAATATTTACACAAAATATTGTGAGATCAGCTAAACCTAGACTTAAATCCTTGCAAATCTCTGAGATGTGTCGCAGTGACTAGTGCTGTGTGTAAAGAATTCAGCTCTTCTAAATATATCCTAACACGATTACCCATACACACTCGCTCCTCTGTGCACTAACAGTCGTTTCATGTGATTCTCTTGGGTTAAGATGATCCCTCTGTGAGAGATGTGTGCTTCAGGTGTACAGATGTTTAGGGTGGTAATGGATGACTCTGACATGTTTGGAGTTACACATTCCGTCGCAGTGTACAGACATGTTCATGCTTTCCACACACTCAGCACAGGTGTGGCACACGCGGCAAAACCTGCAAATAATCATGTTTTACATTTTCATTAACTTTTCTTCCAATCAAATTTTGAATTAACATACTTAATATTTCAATTTAAGTGCATTTAACACAGTTGTGTACAAGAAAATCAAAATCCAAAGTTCCGCTAACTAAGTTTGCTTTTTTTCACATGTTTCTGGTATCTTAGGTTTAGATAAGATAACCTATATATGATTTTGTGCCAGTTCTGGTTTAGGGATTTAGGTATTTCGATAACACTTTAAGGTCTCATTTGTCTCATTAGCAAACATAAACTAGCAATGAGCAACATGCTTTTATTAACCTTTGTTAATGTTAGTTAATAAAAAGTTTCATGTGCATGTTAGTTCACATTAACCAATGCCAACAGATGCAACTTTCGATCTTAAAGTCTATCAGTAAATGTTGAAATTAACATTAACTTAGATTCAGGCTTTAGACATATTTTTCATTGTTAGTTTATGTTATGCAGTTTATTTATGTTAACAATTGAAACCTTATTGTAAAGATTTAATGGAGCTCTCACTTCAAAATCCTTATGCAAGCGAAAGGAGAGAATTTGATGATAAATGTTTTAGTTCATATTGACATCTTCAACTTTTGAGCACAGTTTGGGACATTGTGAGATTCCTGGGGTCTTTTTTTTTCTTAAGAAACATTTAAGACTTTTTAAGAGTCTCCATTTGCTCTCCATTTTAATGTCAGTGCTGTCAAGGAAAAACAACTGAAAAATTTATTCTTTCCTGTGTTAATATTTAGATTCTCATGAAAAGCAGTTAAGACTTAACAGTCTCCAATTTCTCTCCATTTAATGTCACTGTCAAAGAGAATCAATCTATATAAGTGGTTCTTTTCTATGTGAATATTAAGAGTCTGTTTGCTCTTCATTTATTACATATTGAGGAGAATCAGTCAAGATGTAAAAGATGTTTGCTTTGTTTTTATTTACTACTCAATATTTCTCATAATACAGGGAAAATGTTCCTATATATATATACACACACACATATATATATATATATATATATATATATATATATATATATATATATATATATATATATATACAGTGCTATGCATAAGTTTAGACACCCATGCAAAGTTGAATAAAAAGAGGAATAAAAAATCATCTTTTGGAAATTGAAATTAATGCCTTAATTAATTTTTTTGGGAAAAATCCAACCTTTAAGGACACCATTTATGCACCCTGTATTTTAAGGAAGAACATTTATTTATTTACGATACATTATTTATTCACAAAGAAAATTGGTGTCCTTAAAGGTTGGATTTTTCCAAAAAAAATTAATTAAGGCATTAATTTCAATTTCCAAAAGATGATTTTTTATTCCTCTTTTTATTCAACTTTAGCATGGGTGTCTAAACTTATGCATAGCACTGTATATATATATATAGAAACATTTTCCCTGTATTATGAGAAATATTGGGGATTGAAATTTGGTAACACTTTACTTGAAGCCTTTATAGGGGTATTCATAGTCCACGTTGTAATGCATTGTATCTTTTAATAAATAATAGTTCAAATGCATTATAATGTGTGCAGATTACCTGTTACCTCTGAAATTGGTTGTTTGTCATGTGATTTAATGCATTATGCTTTCTAAAGGTGTAACAGCTGAATTATCCACGAAATCATACATTACAAGGCACAATTAATGCATTAAAGCTACTTTTAAAATGCATTATATATATATATATATAAAGGCTTCAAGTGAAGTGTTACATGAAATTCAAAGCGGATTGATTGTTTCTTTTGAACCTTTCGAGTTTGGGTCAGCTTTAGTTTTTGGGATTAGCCATTTCCCTGACAAGATTTAGAGCAGCACTATTGTAGTTGATTGACCTGAGCCACCAATGGCATGCTGATGTCTTCTTTTTTCTTTTTTCCCCTCCTTCTTTTACAAAAGCGACAGCATAAGCTGAAACCCTAGTCCATTTGTTTTGTCAGGACAAAGAGGAGGAGAGGGGGAGGCTTTGGCCGGTCTAAAGTAGGGGGTAGTAAAGGTTTGTTCCCCTGCAGGGCAGTTGTGGACGGGGGTGTTGTTGTGGTTTGTGTGCAGCTCAGATCGTGTGTTTTCTCAGTGCTAAAGGAAATTGCATCAGTATGCATTATCCAGCCGGGAGGAGGGCCGTAGCCGAGCTCGCTGTCTGCCTCTCTCTCAAACGTCCCATTAGAGCCGAGAGACGCCAGCTGACGTAGTCATGGGTGCAGAGGACTCACGCTGCTCAGTGCATGGACTTACACTGGATTAATCAACTAAACGTATTTATTTATTTAGCGTATTTATGTTTCTTCTTGTATCTTGAGTGCGGACGCTGAGCACTATGCACTCCAGAGTGAAGTCGCGGAGCTGCGATAATTACCTGAGTATAAAGGTAAGCGCTGCACTGGTGCGTGTTACGCTCGACACCCTCCCTCCAAACCACAGGTATCATTATGCTTTGAAAAAGATGAGTTATTGTTATTAAACTTTAAATTAAGAAAGCATTCACCACTTCTCCATTGGGATTGTGACAGTCCTATCATACAGGAAAACAGTTTTTCCTAAGGGAAGCTGGTGTTGGGTGGAAAGTATTTCGTTTTCTAGTGTTGAGGCAGTTTACTTCCCTTACAGTCTATATTTCTAGAGTGCTTTATACAGTAATAAACAGGAAAATAATGATGCAAACTTCATTAAAGACATTCTGCTGTTGTTATTCAGCTCAGTTCAGAAAGCACTGACGGTATCATGGTACATCTATATTCACATTCATTTTTTTAGCAGAGGCTTTTATTGAAAGTGACTTACAAACTAGGAAATGTCATGTTGATATATTGATATATATTATTACTAGGGGTGTAATGATACCCTAATTTCACGATTCGATACATAACACGATACTGAACTCACGATACGATATTATTGCGATACTCCAAGACATATAATAAAAGGTTAAGAAAAAATGTACTGTCGATTAAATGCTAAATTTGATATAACATTGTGGGTGTAAATGAATAGGCTTGGACAATGGTGACACCAGAATAAATATATTCATGATTCTGAACCTGGAAATACAGAATTATTTTAGACGAATATGCTTGCACTCTGTCACTGGCTAGATATGTTTAAAATAATGTAGGCAACTTTTTACTGGTAACATAAGACTTATAACATAAGCATTATCAGGACCCACTAATATTCCCCCATTATTATACATTATATTCAATTTTTTATTTTCAAAAATTATATTTAATTTTTATTTTGGGTGAACTATCCATGATACATATTGTCACTATCCACGATACATATTGTTGCATTTTTGTATTGCGATATATTGTGACACGATATATTGTTACACCCCTAATTATTACCATTATTAATTTTTGGTTGTTTTTTTGTTTCGTGTTGACTTAATTCAGTTCTAATATTAGGGATATAGATCCGTGATTTGTAGAAGAAAATAGTTTGCAAGCACAGTGTTAGCAGAAGTTTGACTCAGGTAATGAGTGGCATTAGGACTCGGCTTGGGCTTTTGTGCAGTAATCCACACATCATGGGAGCGGCGTCTTGAATTGATCCCTCAATTAGAGCACTTTTAACTCCTCACGTAATTACCTCTGAAACCATAATTTGCCATGTCACAGCAGGTTTACGGTGTGTTTGAGCTCTGAGAGCTGATGCTGGATTTGTTGTTTACGGTGTGTTTGTGTCATCATGCTGTAATCGCTCATAGATTCACTATAGAGAACCTGTTTCAGAGCAGCTGCGTGTTGCTTTTGTCCTCCCGTGAGTCAATGCACATTCCATCTGTAGACGTCAACCTGTTCGACAGCTGCCAGTCACATCAGGTGCGGCGTTTACAGAACTCGACTTCTTTCAAACTGATGGATTTAGCGAGGGAGGGCACGATTATGGCGTATGGCATTATTCACTGTAAGCTTAACACACATACGCTTTGGAATTTATTCACATTGAACTTGGAAACAATGAAATGTGTTTCCTATAAGAAAGTATTTGTAAACACACATTGCCTTGGTTATAAAGATGTGAATAGTAATATTAATTATAATAAAGTAAATAATAATAAAATTATAAAAAATATATATTTTGTAATAATCAAAAATCATTTTAAAACATCATGCAGTATGTGCATATATATATATATATATGAATATTATAGTATAATAATGATATAATAATAGATGTTTTTATTATAATAATTATATTGAATATTGTTCAGAAAGACTGTGTGTCATATTTCTGTTTCTGAAATGCTGTTCTTTTGAACTTTCTATTCATCAAAGAATTTCAAAGAAAAAAAAATTCAACATTGAAAATAATAATGAATGTTTTTTGAGCATCAAATCATCATATTAGAATGATTTCTGAAGGATCATGTGACAATGAAGACTGGAGTAATGATGCTGAAAATTCAGCTTTCATCTGAGGAATAAATTACATTTTAAAATATCTTAAAATAGAAAACGGTAATTTTAAATTGTCATAATATTTCACAATAATACTGTTTTTTTTTTTGATCAAATAAATGCAGCCTTGGCGAGCAGAAGAGACTTCTTTTAAAAACATAAAAAATCTTACCGATCTAAAGCTTTTGACCAGTAGTGTGTGTAAATATATATATATATATATATATATATATATATATATATATATATCACACTTGAAATAGTTAACACTGGGTTATCTTGCTTCACTTCACATTGCTCATAATTTTCCTGGGGTTAACAACTAATCCTGGGTATTCATAAACTGTACACTCCTAAACTGTGGGTAAACGTCCTTATTTGCATATTTTCGCTCTCGTTGTCATTGTTTGGACAAACCTAACAAGCGTCCTGTTTACATAAAGGCTCTAGAATTGTGCATCCTCATATTATATAGTGCCAACTGTATTATCAAGTTTATACTGAAATGACTGTACGTGGTTCATTTCGATGGTCCACTTTAGACAGTCTACTGACTATAAGTAACTTTGCAAATGCATGTCATCTCACTGTCATTAGAGTATTAGTAGACTCTATGCTTAATATTTGCTTACACTTTATTTTGATGCTTCTCAACAGATATACTACTGACTATAAGTAACTTGACAACTACAAGTCAACTTATTCTACTAACCGAACCCTAACAACTAACCATAACCTGACAGTCTACTACAGTCTACTAATACTCTAATGAGAGTGATGTAGTTGCAAAGTTACTTATAGTTAGTAGAATGTCTGAAGTGCACTATTGAAATAAAGAAAATAAACGTTTTCTTCTCTCGAATTGTTATGTTTCAATTGAACTGTGACAGCATGCAGTGTTTCCATGACTGCCAAACGCATTTGAATATGAGGCCTGTGAATGGTTGTTGTTTGCTGAGCATCTATATAACTGAACACGTTTGGCTCCTCAATGCGGGGTCACCAGCACAAATGCTGTGCTAACCCTTGTTCAGCATGGCGTATCTCAACTCTGCTGTTGACCCGTTGTATTTCCCTCTCTATAATCATGCATTTGTCACAGACAGCTCTATAGATGCATTAAACCTGCTTCGACACCTGCATAGAGGAGGTGTGTGTCTGCGCCGCTGCTCCTCTCCTGTTTCACTCCCGCGGTGTCTTCATGCTCCACTGGAGAGCTGGTGCGCGAGCCCTTTGTCTTCCTGACCCAGTAAAGGACACAGATGCCCTTCCCATCAGACTGTCAGGAGTTCACACATGGTTTGTTTAGCGCTCTCTGGAAGGGCTGGCGTTTAGAGATGCTTCGTTTGGCAAATCGCAGATCCTGCTTAGTTACTGTATGTTTGCAGTGCAGTAAAAGGTGGTTAAGTGGACCTCAAGTCTGTTAGAGCATCAGTGGCACCCGTGATGTCAATGATTTGTAAAAACAACATCTTTAGTGTTCGGTTCAGGGTTCCCACAGTCTTGGGAAAACCTAAAAATTGTGGTTTCCAGGCCTGTAAAAGTCATAGAAATCACTAATATATACACATACAGTATGTAGTATATTGCAGGACATGTAAAACATTTATATAATATAATATAATTTATATAATAAAATGTTATGGAATTAATACATTTGTTTACATATTATATATATCTGAAATTTTCTTCTAGAATGATCATTTTTATCAAGCTTGTATGTTTATGTTCAGTTATTTCACTTTATTGGCCGTGAAAATGACCTATTGTCATTAAAGTGGAATTACTTTCATTAAAGTTTTTTTTTGTCTTTTTTTGTCATTTTTTTTTTGTCATTAAAGGGTTTTTTTTAGGTTTTTTTTTTTCATTAAAGTGAAATTAAAGTGAAATTACATACGAGCCTGAAAAATATAAATGGACATTAATTGACCAAAAGTTGTGGGAACAAGAAGTAAATTCTTGTATTTTCAAACAATTAGCATATAACGACATTGCAAAGCAGCTTAATATATTTCCATTTTACAAAGAAAATGTGAATGGTTCTCGTTATTAATATGAGGCTAACATGTTCTGAGTGGTTGTTATCTTCTTTGTGGTTGCTATGGTGTTCTGGATGGTTGCTAGGGAATTGCTTGGTGGTTGTTATGGTGTTTTAGATGGTTGCTTGCTTGTTAAATCCCCTTGAGAAAATAAGAATTTTTTTTTTCCAGTTTGTTAGTCTGATCACTTAAAAAAAAAAAAGCAAACACAACAAGCTGTATGATTACACATGTCATGTAGACGATGTGTAAAGCAGGTTGTGATCAAATCCCTAAACCTCGGTGTGACCGGCAATAATTGAGATGTTTGACTAAACCAAAGCTAAATGTGCGTCTTAGTGTGGCTGTACCTTCTGTAGCGGATGTCAGAGCAACAGTGTGACACCTGGAATCCATATAATACACACGATATAATTACGGGTCCAGCCAGGTCTCATCCAGCACCTCCACCGTCTGCCATAAACCCCATCAAAGAGGGCGGATTCGGATCCCACACACACATCCACGCTTCCTCCAAGCCCACACTTGTGCTTTGGCTGCTATTAAAAGCTCTTTTACTGGCTTCAGCCAGGTGAAATAACTTTTTCAAGGTTATGGAAATGCGTCAGAAGCTCTCCCTCTGCCCAGTCTTATTTATCTTTCATCTTCAAAGCCTCACTTATCTCCACCTCTCCGTCCAGTGCTGTGTTCAAGTATGTTTAGTCTTCCCAGACTTTAAAAGTGCTGTTTTGGGTAGGGGCGCACTGACACAGATATGCAGGCCGTCCTGAATAGGCTACAGCTTGTAGTTTATACCAACGCAAACGTTTTCGGGTTAAAACATGTTGTTCTAAAGATCTTCAAACCTTCAGACTCCACTCGAGACACTTTGGGAGATCAAACCCCATTCATTAATTTCTGAACGCTCCACGGGAAGTCAAAATAAAAAGCTAGTCTGTGATGTTTTCTAATGTGATAGTTTAGTCTGTGATGTTTTCAATTGATGCGTGAACAAAACTTTATTTGTAGTGCGCCTGTCATCCAGTGATCACAATAATTTGTGCTTTGTTTCTTTTGACCAGCTTTTAAATTCAGCAATTTTATTATGTAATTCAAAGAGTTTTGGTGCTGTTTAAAGGGTTAGTTCACCCAAAAATGAAAATTCAGTCAGTAATTACTCACCCTCATGTTGTTCCAACCCCGTAAGACTTTCGTTCATCTTCAGAACACAAATTAAGATATTTTTGGTTAAATCTGAGAGCTGTCTCACTCCTCCATAGGCTGCTATGTTATTGAAACTTGCCGGCCCAGAAAGTTAGTAAAGACATCGTTAAAATAGTCCAAGTGACTACAGTGACTCAACCTTAAGTTTATCAAGCGACGAGAATACTTTTTTTGTCCGCAGAAACCCCCAAAAATAACGACTATTAACATTGGGTCTCATTCATGAAACATTCGTAAATATACGAGTAAATATGTGAGTGATTTGCGCGTAAAGAGACTGAAAACTCTTCTCCTGATTCACAAATACTTCGTAAACGTCAGATGTGATAGTGAAATGTGTGTGTGTGTTAATGAATTCCAATCAGTCGTAAATGGGAGGCGCGTGCACGCTCATTCTCAATTACCATAAATCCCGCCCATTAAATCCGATTGACAACTATATATGGGCATCATATTATGACACCAAACGAAGGATTTCAACATGTCTTCTCAAAAGCGAATGAAAAAGAGAAATTAATCAGATGCAGAAAATGAAGTTTTAAGTTCATTCAAAACGCCACATTTTATTTTCAAGCTTACATCAGATCCTAAAAAAAAGGAAGATTGGCAGCATATTGATGCAGTTAATGGAGTTTCATCTGTTAATCGAACAGTCCCAGAAGTGAAAAGAGTCCCAGCCCTATTGAAAGCAATTCATTATTTGATTAAAGTGTTCCGTTTGCAGATGCTATTACTGGCTCTCATAATAAAAGTAAAAAGAAAAAACGTATTACTATATATAATATTTTTTCAAAATGCTGTGTAAATATTTACCCGTTTAAGGTGAATTAAAATGCAGCCTTATTAATGAGCAAAACGTTCGGATGTTAAACGCACTATTTACGCGTGGCTGGGAGCAGGTGTAGATTTCTTTCGTACCAACTAACATTTGGAAAATACAAACATTTTAATGAATCCGAAAATTTACGCCAGAACCACTTTACACACGATTTACACAAAAATTCGTTCTGCTCGTGTTTCATGAATGAGACCCCATGTCTTTACTAACTTTCTGGGCTGGCAAGTTTCAATAACATAGAAGCCTATGGAGGAGTGAGACAGCTCTCAGATTTAACCAAAAAAAATCTTAATTTGTGTTCTGAAGATGAACGAAAGTCTTACGGGGTTACAACAACATGAGGGTGAGTGATTACAGACTGAATTATCATTTTTGGGTGGACTAACCCTTTAATGTGACGTGACAGAGCAACCTCAGTTCAAGTGGCGCATGAACTTTACTACTATACAGCACCAAAAAAACATGAATGAACATTAGAAGGAATGTTGAAGGATACAGTACAACTGTACAGTACAACCTAAACTGTATCGTGTCTCATAGTCAGTCGCTCAGTCAGTGTAACCGGGAGTTGGTAGTCTGTGTGTGTACTGTGTATATATATTTATACAGTACCATGGTCTGTCTGAATACTCGATTCTGATTGGCTGGAAGGTCATAACTGGTGAAAATAACTGTTATGTTTACCCTTCCGGTCAAATATTGTGCTGGAAACATCAATGGAAACAACAGCTTTAAGATATTTAAGAAAAGGTTTTAAAACGATTTTAATGCACTTCACTGAGGTTCTTTGCATCATGCATTCAAATTGTTTAATGCACAGCTAGCCGTGGATTATCCCTTACATCATTATTATTATTATTATTTAAATATGATGAAAGGGCCCTTTGGTTTAGTTTATTTTGACAGTCTTGGGTCACGAGGCTTTAGAGGCTCCTGTCAGTCCGAGTTACTGGTCACGCTGGACAGATCTATAATCTTAATTTGTAGCCTGCCACAATAACCTAAAAAAGTACCGTCGAATAATGTTAGAAATCAAGTTGCCTTTCCTCCCATTGTTAGCTTTTCCTCCAAAATGCGGTTCTACTCTCCCCTGCAGTTTGAGCGCTGTGATTATTTCTGGAGCTCTGCGAGCCGCAGTGCCACTAATGTGGGCGAGTGATTGAGTTTCCTAGAGACTTTCTGCTGGAGGGATGAAACAATGGCTGCCCTGTGGAGGAGTCACGGCATGTGGACGGCACATTGTCATTGTCTAATACAGGGCCGACAGAGCAGAACAAACAGGGAAAGTTAAAGTGAGAGCTTTTGGGTACTTTGCCGGGGATTTTTCCTGGGCTTTTCCCCTGTCATGATGATGTCCGATCCAGTTTTTATAGTCTTGCACCCAAATCAGTGTTATTTTAGTATCGTTCATATACTATTATAGTTTTTATTTATAATTTAAACTGTTTTATTTTTAATATTTTTCATTTTAGTTAATGTTTTAATAATTTTATTGTGTGTTTTTGTCATTTTTACTAGTTCTCAGTTTTTTATATATAGTTTTCTATGTAGTTTTTAATCAGTTTTGTTTTATTTTTAGTTATTTTACAAAATTATTCTATTATATAGTTATTAAATAGTTATTCTCTCTCTCTCTCTCACTCACCCTCTCTCTCTCTATATATATATATCATATATTTTTATTTGTAATTTAAATAATTTATATTTATTTATGTGTGTGTGTATATGTAATGTTATATATTTTGATATGTCTATTTATTTTTATTTATTTTTATTTTTAGTTATTTTACGAATAATATTCTTTATATTTTTAAATAATTAAAATAGTAAATAAATTACACACATATATGTGCGTGTATGAATATGTAATTTATTTATAAATATATTTAATTATAAATTATTCACAAATAAATTACATATAAATTATTTATAAATGTAATTTTATATATGGTTTATATTTTTTTTTCTAATATTATTCTAATATATTCTAATATTTCTATTAGTTTTAATTTTTTTAATGTCTATATATTTTTTTAAATAATTTTTATTTCAGTTCTAGTTATTTTAGCACATCAAGTTAAGCTAAATTAAAATGAAAAATGTTGAAACAAAATAAGTTTTATATATATATTTTTAGTTACCTTAATTCAATTAATGTTTATTTTATTTCAACTAACAATTTTTTTTTAATGGTTTTAATTTTAGTTATAACTTGTGTATATAACCCAGGACAACCCTGACTCAACCCCATTCATTTTCATTTTGTCCACTACCCTGCCCGTTTAACCTGAAGTTGACTGTCCCAGGTCACGGTTTTGTTAGTCTAGGAGGATAGTGTGCCTCATATCCGTATGGAAAGTCCTCCGCTCCACAGATATGATGTAGTGCTGCATTAGGGACAGGATTTTCCATCCTGCCTGTTATTGTCCAGTCAGTGACGTTACATCGACAGGTGCTTCCTGTCTCATCAGTGTCCCGTGACCTCCTGACATTCTGCTTTTTGTGTTTGGAACTGGGAACGGTGGAATTGAACCAGCGATATTCTCACTAACCAAACCAAAAACAACATGCTGACATTGTTTACTCCATCACACTGTTCACAATAATTTGGTTTAATTTGGTTTGGTTTCTATTAATCCAGAAACTGACGATTCATGTGTCCTAAAAGTGTAATGACTGTCAATGTGTGATTTGTTACAGGACTCGGAGTCGTTGGACCACTGTATTCAGAGCACACTATCTGCACTGTACCCTCCGTTCAGCGTGAGCGCGGTGACCGTGTTGTGGCAGCTCTTCAGCGTGGTGGAGAGACAGTACCGCGGTGACGGCCTGCGCTGTTTCATCGATTTCCTGCTGCCCGCCAAGAGAATCCTGCAGATATTAAAGGAGGAGGCCTGTGTGAGTACCCTCAGTTTCATTAGATGCATTCTGACAGAAGCATTTCAAAGTAAATGAAAACGCTGGGTGAAAAAGTAACGTAATCAGATTACTTTTTTCAAGTAACAAGTAAAGTAGCATATTACTTTTACATAGGGATGCACCGATCTGAAAATTTTGGCCAATACCGATAACCAATAATTCTTTATATTTAAAAGCCGATAACCGATATATTGGCCGATAAATCGAAATCCAAATTTGTGTATACTTTTTGAGAGCCTGATTACAAAAACAAAAGTTTCACCATTAAAAGCCATGTCCCAAAACACAATTTTATGAAGCCGATATCACAGCACAAAACTGAATTTTCATTATTTGAAGTGATTCCAATCATATTTCAAGCAATTTAAAGCCATCATGGTGAACAGCGTGCATCTGAAGTGTCTCAGCTGAAGGAAATAATCTATTATTTATCGGCTTTAATATATCGGACAAATTTTCTTATGGGGCTGATAACGATAACCTAAAAAATGAGCATATATCGGCCGATACCGATATGGTGGCCGATATATCGTACATCTCTACTTTTACATTTATGCATTTGGCAGACGCTTTTATCCAAAGCGACTTACATTGCATTAAAAATGTACACATTTACATGTTTTTACTTATTTACAACAAAATATCTGAGTTACTTTTTCCAATAAGTAATGCAAGTTACTTTGTTTTCCCATGTGTTGACTGACCGCTCTCCTGTCCTCATGTTTAGAGAAATCGCGTGGCGTTGTGTGCGCTGTGTGCGCTGTGTGCGCTGTGTGTACATGATGCTTTTTGTTGTTCTAGACTAAATGTGAGCATGCATTTACTCATCTCATTTACTCATTGCACAAAAACAGATTCAGTATTACTCAAAATGAATAAAAACAGTAAAATGCAAACTCAAAATATTACGCAAACTTGCAATAATTAAATATGTTAAATAATAAAAAGATACTTAATGTATTTAATCTCACTTTATTAACCAATATCTTTTTCTGCTGACCTTCAATTACATTTGCCAATTTTTTTAATTAAAAAACATACAAAGCAAGCCCAGTAGAGGTGAGGAAAAAGTAACGCAAAAGTAACATAACACTTTATTTTCTATAAAAAAGTAACACAATTAGATATAACATTTTAGAGATTTTAAAAGTAACTTTCCAGTTGCCTGCTAATACTTAATAAATTATTACAATATGTTATATTTTATTATTATTATTTTTTTTTATTTTATTTTTTTTATTGGACCTGCATAGAAATTTGCCATGCATCATGCATTCTTTAAACTCGAGCTGGCTAGTCGTCATTCATTCGCTGATTATTTTACTGCTGTGCTGACAGTCTCCGCTACAGATGCTGTTGTTGAAATCAGTCGCGCTGCAGCTAAACATGTTCAATCCATTTAAATTCTCTCAGAGAGAAATACTGCGAGAGTGGGAACATGAGAGGGAGGATAAATGCTTCAGGCTGAAAGAGGGTTCAGTATTACTGTGAAAAGAGTGTAGTGAGTTGACTGGGGTGAACTTGGCAAAGAGGATCAGGCTGAAATGAAAGACTTGCTCAGGGAGGCTTTGTATTTCTGCAGGTTAGCGCTGTGTGAGCACATACCTGAAACCTTATGCTCCTGTATTAATTATCAAGGGCACTCAGCATTCTCATTTAACTCTGGCATGAAGTCATTTCATGTTCTAGAATAGTCATCGTTTTTGCAGTTCTGTTGGCCTATGCAGGAATTTGACTTTTCAATATTTTCTAATTGCATTGTTTTAGTTCATTGCATTTTTGTATTTAATGATTGCAAACTGCAAATAACTGAAAATGGTTGCTTATGCATGCATGTAAAGCGGTATTGCATCTGATTAATTTGTTCTTTTTATTTTGCACAGCTGCGATTCAAAGGCCTGTTGCTGTACCACGAGGGATGGCCGCTCTGTTTACATGAGAAGGTGGTTCTGCAAATCGCACCACTGCATAAAGTACGTCTACGCCAGGGAGATTTCTACTTGCAGGTGGTTCCTTTAGGCCGCAAGGCTGCCAAACTGGTCATAAAATGCCTGTCAGGGAGCGGGCAAGCCATCGCAGAGATCCCTGTGGCCGAGAGCATGTACGGCAGCATTTTTACACCGGACTTCCTGCAGAATGTAACGCGTGAACGCAACTTGCAGCCTCTCCAGAACTGCCTCCTCAGTACCGGCACCGTGGTTTACCGCACACCCTGGAAGAACGTGGTGAATCCTTTGTTTGTGACCAGCACCGCTGACGCCATCATGCAGGCGCGGAGCGGTGGAGCGACCCTGCGCGGTCAGCTAAGCACATGCAGCACGCACGGATCCACGGGAACACTCAGTTCACGAGACTCTCTGGGCGGTGAGTCCACCGTGTCGGAGCCCGTTCTCAGTCGCAGCCTTACGGACATGGGCATCGGCTCCCTGCGCTCAGAGGATTCGCCCTTGCAGAAGAGTCCCAGCACGGATCAGGGATGCATTCGAGGTAGAATCGGACACAAAATGCTCTCGTTCAGCACGGACCTTAGCAATCCCGGCCTTCGCAAGCGTCACCCTAGAGACTCGACGACCTTCGAGTCACGCCGGCTTTTCCGCAAGTCCTACATGGAGGCTCTGCAGAACCCAATGAACCTCGGCTCCAGCTCTGAGTCCATTCTGGAGGAGGGAACGGAGTCGACTCCTGGCTCCGTCTCAAAGGAGCCGATCCCACGGAGGATCTGTGCCCGTGGATGGTTGGGAGGAGATGAATCTCGCAACGGTTCTCCCGCCGTAAATCCATCCAAGAACACTGAGCTCAGTCCGGACGAGAGACGCTCCAAATCTCTCGAACGTACCCAAAAGGCCTTGCAGGTTAAAGGTCACCGGGCGCGCTCCTCCTCCGGCGGCTCTGGCAGCGGCCTTCCCAAGAAACTTATGAATGGCTATGCTTTCCGTTTCGGAAAACTGGACTTGGAGGCGGCCTTTCCTGGCATTGAGAAACGGAGCAACAAAGAGTGCTCAGGTAAAAATATATTGTCAACTCTTTTATAAAAAATTTCCTAACTAGTGGTCAACCAATATATCACCAAGCCCGATATTTGACAATTTTTAATCGTCTGCATAAACGTTTTTCTGTTCGGCCCATAAGTTTCAGAAGGGACTTTTAACTTGATACTGCTGAGAACCCATAGTGTGAGCACAGACGCACACCTTGATATCAAAAAAAGTGTTCTAAAATGTTTTGCTAATGTTTGCATTAAGTAATGAGATGTTCTCTGAACTTTCAAAACATCCAGTTTTTTTTTTTTTGGTTATGCAAACATGCGATTTATAATTTTGCAAACATTATGGGAACATTACTTTTTAATGTTCTCTGAACATTCTAGCATTTAAAAACGTTAAACAAATGTTTCAGAAAAAGACGTTCCATGACCGATCTATAAATAATGTTTTTATGTTAACATGTTGAGAACATTATTAAAGACCACTTACTGGAAGAACGTTTGTTCATAACTTTGAGAGAACCTTACCAGAACAAGTTGTACCAAACATGTTTCCTGTAAGCTAGACCGCCAATTCATCGGTCTTCAATAGTTTTCCTTCTTTATTTAACAGTCTAATATTTGAAAGGCAAATGCTCTAATACTTTATTCATATACTGTCTGGTTTCAGCAAATATGTATCTTAAAGGAATCGTTCACCCAAAAATATCTAAATTACTCATCCTCACGTCGAGCCAAACCCGTAAGACTAACGTAAGCGTCAGTGGTAGTTGCGTAGCTGTCAATGGAGGGACAGAAAGCTCTCAGATTTCATCAAAAAGATCTTCATTTGTGTTCTGAAGATGAACGAAAGTCTTACGGGTTTGGAATGACATGCCGGGGAGTAATTAATGGCTGAATTTTTTTTGGTGAACTATCCCTTTAAACCCCGTCTGCACACTCTTTTGATTTGCTGTGATTTGTGATTGATTTTGCTGCATCACATTTGTAAAGACAGATTGTCTTGATCTAATTGGCATTGCGTTTAGTGTGCAGAGCGCTTCTTTACCATCAGTATGAACTCTTCTTTCTTCAGTGCTGTGTACTCATCCCGACAAGCTTCCCTTATCAAATCATGTCGCCTGAGGCCTTGAAAGCTTCTGTTCCAGACAGTTGTTCTGTTGTGCTCCGGTGTGTAATTATCAGTTTATGCAGGACCGTCAACGAGCTCATCTGAGAGCAGATTATCAGAGGAGACAGCTTGTCATTCCTTCCACTTGATTTTATGGCCTGCGACTGGCTGCATGTGAGGACTAATAGCGCGTGTGTTTCGGAATGTTTCAGCGGCCCTGCCCTGTGAGAGAGGCTTGCTTGTCTTTCTGACGCGTTTGCTGTAATGTGCAGCCATGATGGACCCCAAAGGCACGATACTGCACTGAAGGCTTTACACTGCTTTATTTAGCTCTTCCTGCTATTGAGTGTTTGAAAGAAAGAGTGTTTTGCCCTCCGTCTAGTGCTTCATGCCCAGGAGTGTTTTTGGGGTCTATCCGCAGGAAATTCCACACTGTTCGGCATTCTTAAGATTTTGGATTACTTCGTGTCAAAGGGTTACACACTACGTCCTGACTGTCCACAAGAAGATGCATTTATGAGCAAAACCCATATATTTTCTTTTTTAGCTAGGTTTTTGTCCTAACTCACTGTGCCAAATGGCATATGTATATGAAGTGGATCAAAATGTGAAGATTTGAAATTTTAAAATTTCAAGTGGATCAAAACCTTTCATTAAAGTTATACATGAATTTTGAACAATATCCGTTCGTCTTAGGACAACTTTGATGAACTTTTTTGATCCACTTTAAATGTTGACTATTGTTGTATGTATGTACATAAATATGAATATAAATATGAATATATATATATATATATATATATATATAATATTAATACTTATATATATAAAATATTAATACTTATATTTTATTATATAAAAGAATAATATATTATAGTTGTATTAAATATTGTTTTTATAATAATAATAATGAATTTTATTTAAAAGTGCCTTTCATGACACCCAAGGTCACCTTACATGCAAAAATAATACAAAAGTAAGTAACAATAAACAAGACAACACCACAGAATACAACCGCACACGCATGTTACAAATACAGTCAAATACAAGCTCAATAAAGAACAGGTCATAAAAAGGTGAGACTTGAGATCATAATAATAATTTATTAATAAGCGAATAAGTTTAATTATTGTTATTATTATTATTTTTTTTTTATTATTGGCTAATCTGTCAATCTCTAAATGGCTAACCATCAGACGATTAGTCAACTTGAATGGTATATGGTCTCTAACTACTTTGCCCAGCCCTTTTGTTTTTAGTGTAAAGATGAAATATGACTTGTCACATCAAGTCTGGTTAGAAAGTGGCTTTCGAAGTGAGTTGATTCTCTATGGTTCTCACACACAGAGTGGTTTAGGTAAATTCCCATCTGGGAATCTGCAGAGTCCCTCTGTTCTCTCGCTCTCTTTCCCACACATGAAAATCCGAGCCATTGAGTCTGGGCATGAAGCCACAGCGGATCCGATGACCACCTGAGGGAGGATCTCTGTGCCGCTTACCTGCGCTGATGTGAAGCTCACATCCAGATGGCTCGCTCCGTCATAATGGGAAGCATTGTGTCCCGTTGTGCTCGTGGAGATGCTGAAGGGAGGCTTAAAGAGTGAAGCCCATCTCTACGTAATATCTGTTCGGTTACAAAGCCAGAGCGAAGCAAGGGTCAGCTCCGACTTTGTTCGGAAAACAAAATGCCAATGACTTTGAGGCTGGATCAGATTACGGGTGATGTGGTTTTGCCCGGCCTTTGGGATTCCATTAGGTCTCTTGTGATTATAACCTGGTTCCCATGAGACCACGGAGAGACGTATGCAAAGTCAACCAAATGTTGTTGGCACAGCAGCTTTTGAACAGTGTTGGTTAGTGAATAACTAAAAGCAACGACACTACTAACTTGTTTTAGCTTTCCCAGCAACAACCTACATTTTCCAACTTGAAGTGGTGCACAACTTTACAATAGAGCAAACTAAAGAAACTCATATGTGGAAATCCTGCACTGAAAAAAATGATTTTTTAGAGTTGCTCAGTTAAATTTTTTAGAGTTGCTCAGTTTATTCGTTGAATAAAAAAATGTATGGTAAGTGGTTGCACACAATTGATTTGAGCTACATTTAAACAAATGCATTAAGTTGAACTAAAATTGATTACGTTCAACTTAATGCATTTGTTTAAATGTAGCTAAAATCAATTGTGTGCAACACTTACCATAATTGTTTTTATTCAATTCAACGAATCATTTTTTTCAGTGTGATTCAGTCCAGTGAATCAGTTCATTCAAATGATTCATACAAATGAACTGATTCAACAAAGTGTATTTGCAACACATTTTGCACAGAAATTGCTAGTAGATTTCTCAAATTTGAAGAAAGACTGAAATAGTATTTTAGTATTTTTAAAACCTACTCCAATAATCTTTGTTTTATTTACAATTACAAACATTGTAAATAAAAATAAATAAAAATAGTTAACAGTGTAATATTTAGTTTAATGCTGCTTATCAAGTTTTCAGATGAGTTTATAAATTCTTTTTTTTTATTGCAGTAAATGTAATCTGGTATTTTAATAAGTTAAACAATTCATTCATTCAGAAAAATGCATTCAGGTGGGGGGGGGGTATCAATTTGTTTTCTTCTTTTTATCGAATTTTGATCCTATTTATCATATTTATATTGTAAAAAAAAAAAAAAAAAACTCTTTACTTGAAGCCTTTAAATGCATTTTACAAAAAATCATAATGGACTTTGCATGCATCATATATTTTCAGCAAAGTTAAAATGCATTATAATGTTTGCAGATTCCTTGTTACACATCAAATTGGTTTGTTCATGTGTTTTAATGCATTATACTTTCTAAAGGTGTAAAAATTAAGTATTATAATGTATTATAACTGTGGTTACAATTACATTTAGAAACGTTTTATGTTGCACTATATATGCAGGTTTTCAAGTAAAGTGTTAAAAAATAATAAAATTATATATTGCATATTAAATAATCTGTAGCTTCAATGTAGTTATATATCTCTTTTTCACAGTTGCTTCACCAGCACTAGTTCTGCAGTGTATTTCAGTCTGTGTTCTGTGTGAGAGGTTTCAGTGTCCATTTCAAGCTTCCTCTGCTTGTTGAGGAAGTGCATCACAAAAGGACTCAGATCTCAGATTCACACAGGAAATGAAGTCATCAAAAAGACAATAGTGGAGGAGGAGGAAGTTTAAAACTTCAAAAATATAACTTGACGTTGTTTATTTGTAAGTGTTTGAGATGTGCTTATACTGTATGTACTGAAATTGCACAAACATTTTTATACAATATGTCCTCGAAATTCACTAAACTGTCACTAGCCTTATCTAATTATAAATATATTTCAAGTCCAGGCTTATTTTTCTCAAACTATAGGAGTTCTAAAGGGTTTATTTATGTTTATTAATTAATTAATTATTATTTATTTGTTTATTTATTCTAATGTATTATTTATGTAAAAAGCATTATATAGTGATCTTTCTTTAATACATTCATAAAAAAATAAGCCTTTTTTCTAGATTTATGCATTTCAATTAACAGTAACATTCCATCAAATTGAATTGAAAATCCTTACATAATATTCATATTAAAAATTAGGAATTTTAAATGAGTAAAAAAAATAAAACTAGAAAAAAAAAACGTAAAAAAAATAGAGCTTAATAAAATATTTTGTATGAATCTTAAACTTAAATTTTTAAGTGAATTTTTTTACTCATTTAAAATTCTATTCTATTTAAATTTCCTATTTCATAATATGAATAATATGTAAGGATTATTCAGTTCAATTTTATGGATTTTTTACTATTAATTGAAATGTGTAAATCTTGAAAAAAGGCTTCGTTTGTGGGTTGATATTCAGAAGTTCTTCTCTCGGTGCCATTAACATATAAATATCATATTAATTCTAGCTCAGTGTATTAAGGGTGTTTAGTTACTCTAAACATCAATGTAATTTTTTATTTGGATTATTTAAGCCTTGAAAGAGGAAGTTAATATGTAGCTTTTCTTAGAGTTGTCTGTGGCGTGTGTTCAGCCGCAGCCCTTTCCTCTCAGGACGAGTGTGTGTTGAGCAGTGTTGTGTTGTGTTGTTTGGGTTGCTGTGTTTGGAAGAAACAGCCCGAGGGCATGGATTCTGGAGAAAGTTCACAAACATCTGCTTCAGCTGGGAATGTCAGCCACAGCATTCCTCAAACCGGAGCCCGAGGGCTGAAAAACTGAGCTGTGTGTGTTACCGTCATCAGACGTGTGTGTTTGTGTGACACACACACCTGGTGTCGGTCGTGACTCAACATTGACTCACTGTATAGTTTTTGTCACACCTCTTCCAACCATCAGACAGTCTATTCACTATATGAACTGTATTGTGCAACTCTGAGGTTTAAATTTGTTGGCAAACGAACTGATTGTTTGCAACTCTGCCATTTAAATGTATTTTTGATTCGTTTTAAGCTCATCATTGTGTTTTTGAAGTTTGGTTTCAGTAAGATTTTTTTTTATTCAGCAAAGATGCATTAAATTCATCAAAGATTCCTGAAGATGTTTTCCACCAAAAATGAAAGCAGCTCAACTGTTTTCAACATCGATAATAATAAGAAATGCTTACAGCATATTAGAGTGATTTCTGAAGGATGACTCTGAAGACTGGAGTAATGATGCTGAAAATTCAGCTTTGATCACAGGAATAAATTACATTTTACAATATAGTCAAATAGAAAGCAGCTATTTTAAACTGTAATAATATTTCACTGTTTCACTGTATTTCTGATTAAATAAATGTGGCCTTGGTGTGCAGAAACGACCTTTAAACAGTAGTGTATCTTGCTTTAGTTTCTTAAAATGCTTAAAATCATTAATGCATCCATTTAGCCAAAGCGATTTTCTTTGCATTCAAAATATACATTTGATCAGTTTATGCATTCTCTGCAACTGTTTGAGCTAGTTTTGAATCAATGCATTTTAAATGATTCAACTCTAAATCTGTTTTTGCTGCTGAAGTTTAAAAATCAAATGTGCCTATATACCAATATTTCCAATGTTGCTTAATTTTAAATCACAATCATCATAAGATGACACTCTCTGATCTGTTCAGGTCTCTCTGATGATGGTGTGCGCTCAGGTCCCAGAAGGAACAGTAACAGCGGAGATGAGTGTGTTTCTCCCAAACCCTCCATCAGACCGGCGGTTTCCCCTGTCCCGTCCACGACGCCCCCTGCTGTCTGTTCCCCGCCGCTGCCCTCACTCATGACCCAGCTCAACCAGGAGCTCTTGACCTCTGGTGCGATAACGCTACCTGGTACGTGACCGAGGTTTCGCCTATCAGCTGAAACAGAAACAGATGATTAGTTTATATATATATATATATATATATATATATATATATATATACTGTATACACACACACACACACACAAACACACACACAAATGAATGCATTTTAATGTATATCGCAAAATGAACAGTAGGAATGCATGGTTAATCAAAATCAGTGTTATTTTAGTATCATTTATATACTATTATAGTTTCTGTTAGTATTTTGAATTTGATTTTATTAATTTTTTTTAAGTTTTAGTTTATTTAGTTTTAGTTATTTTAGTTCTTTGACTTGAACTAAATAAAAAAGAGAAACATTGACTTGGCAACTAGCTGAAATAAAATACTTTTTTTAAATATTTTATTTTATTTCAGTTAATGTTTATTTTATTTCAGGTAATGCATTTTTTATGTTTTTTTAGTTTTAGTTAACAATAATAATAACCCTTATTAAAATAAAACAGAAATCACAGTATGTCTTCAAAAATCTATGGCTAATAAAAGCTTGATGGAAATTGAAAATTAAGAAGTCAAGCTCATTTGAAAATAAATAAATTGTAGTATATTAGTATTGTATTTTACTGTAAAATTATAATTGTCGTTATTATATTATTTTTCTGAAATACTAGGTTTTACAATAGTAATATTTCATATTTTATTTCATATTTCTATTTAGTAATTATGATCATAATAAAAAAAAATATTATTATTTGTAACAAAGTTAAAGCCATAACATACTATGGTATTTTTGTGCTTTAGTACAGTAAAAAAAAAATGGCATACATTTTTTGAGTCCCAGGCCTGGCCTTATCTCTGCCGTCACTCCTCCTGGATCTCCTCCGTGAGACTCGAGACCGGTGTGTCGCACAGGTGTCATTAATTTACCGGTGTGTCGCACAGGTGTCACTAAAGTCCCCGTGAACCAGAAGTTGCAGCCGACTTGACTTCAGAGTTATGACATATTTCCATACAGACATATTGGGACTATAACAGACTGACGGTCTGGAAGTGGTTAAAGGATATTCAACTTTTCAAACTGGCGTCATCCGAGAAGGAATGGCGTTCTAGAGCGGAAGCAAATGTTTAAGTGTTCACCACAAGACAAATAATGTGCGCTTACAAAGTAAATACAAATAGGGTCCATTTTGAATTCATGATGGCTTTAACATTCCGCTCCCACAGCTCCCGGCCCCGCCCCGCTTATTACCGCGTTATCATTTTACAGTCATTTTGATATAATCACAACATTTTTGGCCAGCCCTACAAACAAGCACAGCAAACCTGGACCTTTTTTCAATGCATTTTAAATTGCAATTGCAAATGTTATCAGAAAAAAAAAAAAAAATTCCCAGAGGAATTCTCCCCCAAAGGGTTCAGGCCTAGTGAAGAGTGCAGTGTGATTTCTCGGGTTACTCATCTGACCTCTGCTCCAGGTAACCAAGACCGCAGTGGGAGAGCAGTGCTGCAGGTGTGCACCAGGAACCAGGTGTGGACAGAAGCGTGTCGCACCACAAACCAGATCACCGAGCTGCTCTGCTACTACTGCAACAGACTGCGGTGAGAAACGCCTCACACACACCCTGCCTGTGTTTCCATCTCTGTGGCAGCACGAGTGGGGACGCCGTTTACTGAATCAACATGGAAATGATTCGCTCGAGGCAGTTGTGTGTCACAGCCTTTTATTTGCAAGACAAGTGTGTTGCGCTAAGTGTCTTGCGTTTTTTTTTTCTTTCAGGAGGGAGAAGCGAGATCTGGGTTTGACGGTTCTCGTAGACGCTCGCAGACAACAGGCCACGTCCACACTGATCTCAGCCCTGTCTCAGTTTCAGGTGAGACGAAGCGCTCTTCAGCTGTGAATGCCACGTCTCAAGCCCTCGCCATTTCACCCGGTTTATTAACACCTGACATATACAATAATGTTAACACTGTACAATGTTTTCATTATTCAACATTAGTTAACTACATTAGTTACCATGAAATAATGATGAGAATTTATTAATCTTTGTTAATGTTAATTTCAAAATTTACTACATTATTAACATCAAAAGTTGTATTTGTTAACATTAATTAATGCACTAACATGAACAAACAATGAACAGCAGAATTTTTACTAACTAACGTTAACAAAGATTAATAAATACTGTTACAAATGTGTTGCTCATGGTTAGTTAATACATCAACTAATGTTGACAAATGAAACCTTATTAAAGTGTTACCAAAATAGTCAGAAAAATATTTTTTTTAAATGAACATTTATTTAGACTAAATATGTATTTTTTAAATCTAAAAGTAATGTGCATATGTGTTTAATGTTTTGTATCATATTTGATAAATCAGTCTTTTATTGCTCATATAGTAAAAAACAGTGAGAATATGGAGTAAAATGCACCTCAATTTTATTCAAGCAAAAATATGCAATTTTGTGCAGATGCTGATTTTAAAATGGCCAAAAAACAAGATGCAATTCTGATAGCTTGTAATGTAAATCAATGAGATCTTTATATAGCAGACGACTTGCATAATCTCTATATCTCCCATTCATTTGTCTCAGTAAGATGATATTTAAATTCTTAGTTTTTATGATCAAAGCTCTGTAGTTTCAAAACACATTGGGCCCTATCTTGCACTCAGCGCAATTGACTTTGTACAATTGTACGCATGTATCATTCCTATTTTGCACCCGACGCACAGCGGACTTTTCCCTCCACAGACGCACGTCGGTAAATTAGGGAATGAACTTGCGCTCCCAGGAACGGGCGTGTTCCGGCGCAAACGTTCCCTGGTGCTATTTTGCAGTTTCAGAAAACAATTCCGCCACAGACCAGGAGAAACCTTGTCAAAAGTCAGCGGCACGTTATTCAGATGCTATTTTAAGGGCGCATGCTTGGCCATAATCAATGTAGCGTGTGCACAACGCGGATACACTTTGCTTATCTCATCTACACACAGACGCAGCAGTTCCCATTTTTAGAAAACCATACATTATTGCATTACTTGATGATTGAGAGATGATCATATAAACCTTCCTCAAAAGCCTGATGGATCATATTTGATACTCATATTTTAACAAGATTTTTCTAAAACGTGATGGATAGTCAAGTTGCAAGACCTTATTATTTGTCACACATTTGATGTAAGCCAGAAACATGGCGAGTACGCAGGCAAACGGCAACCGTTTCAACCTCATGTCAACACATTTTGCTATGTGTGAATTGCGTAGATCAAAGCATCTGTGGTCACGTTTAACTTTTTAAATGTGTAACATTTCAGGCCTTTTTTTCAGCATGCTGATTGTCGTACTCTGTATATCAGCTCTGTGTATCTCTGTATATCAGCTCTGTATATCTCTGTTTATCAGCTGTTGCCTGCTTCACGTCAAACATCGAAAGCAAAGCTTGTCCTCAGGGACTGAGACGAGGCCTGTATTAGCTTGTCTCCTTTAAACCCACTCTCAGATCAGTCCCAACATGCAAACAAACACAGGCAAAATATGAGAAAAGAGCACCGAATGACTTAAATAATATCCCTATAAGCACTATTCTGTGCAATAAATTATCTTAACAGTTTAGTCTTTGTAATTATCCATGTTTTTTTATATACATTTTTTTGTTTGATTTTTTGTTTTGTTTTTTAATGTCTGTACAATATGTGATATAAACCAGGGTTTGTGAGGGAACTAAATTATTAAATCATAAAAATGTAAAAAAACAACAACAAAAAAACACTTACCAAAAAATATTAAATGTTTTATTTGCTTATGCACATTAATTGACATTAGAGAACTGTGGACATGTTGTTAAATTAATGAAATATTAACTAGGGGTTAATATTAGCATGGGGGAAATCCCTGATTTAAGGCCCGTTCACACCAAGGACGATAACTACAGCGATAACGATAAACGCTAGTTTAAAAAAATAGCTTTTTAGCTGTTTAGCCTTTGTAATTATATGTATGTTTTTTAAATTATTATTTCTGTTTTTAATTTTAATTTTGTATTTATTCATGCTCTTTGATTTCTTCCCTCCACCAGACTTCTATACCCAATGCACTTTACTCAGTTTTGTTTCTCGTGGACAAAGATGCGGCAGTGAAAGTCGAGAGAGACGTCACGGTTCCAGTGAGTAAATGACTGTGTGTTGTTCTGTCGGTTTGATCTGTGTAAAAGTGTGTGTTTATTCTAACTGCTCTGCTCTGTTGTTGTGCAGTTTGAAGTCCTGACGTCTCTGAAAGCTCTGCAGAAGCACATTGACTCGTCTCAGCTCACCAGAGACTTTGATGGCACATTCCCATACGACCACAGCCACTACATTCACTTCAGACAGGTGCAATTACAACACGTTGTTGCTCAGCCCAAATTCTTTGTCTTAATATATGCATGATATATATATATATATATATATATATATATATGAAGACTTCAGATGCAAAAGTCTCTAAGTGCCATCTGAAATTTTCTTCTAAAATTAGTATTTTTATCAAGCTTGTATATTATTTCTTTAATATTTATATATATATATTATAATATTTAAGTAAAAATAAATTGAAAGACACATTCGCATGTTTATGGTTTTTTGATATCAGTTAATGGTCATGTGACTTGGAAGTAAAAAAAAAAGTTCCTTACTGTTTTATTTTTTATTTAAAAAAATCATTTATATTTTACATTTTCATGATTTTATTAATAATTAACTTTTTAATCAACATTTTGGTACACCCTGAAGTACAGAAACATTGAGCTATCTCGAAGAAGAAAATACACTTAAAAAACATACAAATGATGTTGAAGTTTGTTTGTTTTTTCCCTCCTGGCAGAAAATCGAACCGTTTGCGATGAGCTGCAGCGCCGCGATCTCTTCCCTTCAGAGCTCCATTGAGACACTAAACAACATCGGCAATCTGGAGACGTCTGAGGTAATTCTGTCAAAATCTTTTGTCATAATTTACTCACCCTCATGTCGTTCCAAACCTGTATGAGTTTCTGTCTTCTGCTGAACACAAAAGAAGATATTTTAAAGTTTATGGACCCCATTGACTTCCATAGTATTTTTTGTCCATCAACTGTTTGGTTACAGACATTCTTCAAATGATCTTCTTTTGTTAAAATATCTTCTTTAGAAAGTTCTGCAGTAACCAAAAGGGAAAAAGGTCAGTTGAACATTAAGAGTTGAACATTGTGTTGTAGGAGGTGTCAGAGATCCTCAGCCAGCAGAAGAAGCTCATGAAGAGTATTCTGGATGACACTAAACTGAACCGCCTGCGGCTGGAGGGCGGCACGTTCCTGGCGCGGATCAGGAAAGAGGAGATGTGTGAAAACGAGAACTACAGGTACTGACTTTATTAGAGGACTGATAGATGATTATATGCTGAGAATAAAAGCTTTTAACTGGTATATTGGCAGTCAAGATAAAAGGTCCGTTCATTATTTTCCCACTTAAGGCAAGACATCACCAGTGAATTTGAAACTAATAGATATCACTATATTTCCCCAGTTACTCGATAACAGTGTATTAAGACATAATTTTTTTTTTTACAATGTTATGTTTAAATATACATTAATTTGCATACATTTCCAGAAAATAAATCTGAACATTTGTTCGACATATTAGAGTTAAAATATATCTTCACCTTCATGTTTTTAGAAATAAAATGTTGTATTAATCAGGCGAATGATGTATTTCTGTAAAACATTTCAGAATATAGATAGAAATAAAACTGTAAAGTTTAGTGTATGCTGGAGTGGAGCAAAATAGCCCAAAACATCATAATTAAACAGTGCATGAAAAAAAAAATAATAATAATTTTTGCCTGTAAAAAAAAAAGTCCACATAAAGAATAGTACTTAAAAAAAATAACTGATAGCCCTAGAAAAAGTTATTTTACTATGTGAATCCATTGATTTCAATGGGACAGTACAACACAAGGATGTAGAAGAGATAAAGTGATGCTCCTTCATGCAACCATTAAAGTTTTAACTTTTGTTGCATCAATAGGAGCCATCAAAACAAAATGTACATTTACTTTTTTATGTATTTTTACTAAATTAAAGTTGATAAAAGCACTAATGTGATGTAGTGTTTCTCATCTATCTGACTCAAGAACTACTGCCATCGGATCACTGCTATATTTCCAATACGTTTTATTTGTTATACTTTATGCTTTTCAGCAAAAGACATCAGAAATCCCTTTATGAAACTCTCGGCAGTCAGTTCTCAGCATGTCTGAAAGACTGTTCTCAGTTCAGTGTACTGTTGGACTAGCTTGAGTGCTGATTGAGTTGGCATAAACCGGCATCATAGGATCATATACTCCTGGATATTGGCTGATTTTGAGTCGGAGTGACTATCAGATACATCCGAAATTGAGTTTTGATTGAGTAACTTGTAGATCTTTGCCGACTCAAGCAACAAACTTTTTCAACCATCTCAGTTTGTTCGCTCTGTTTCTCTAAGTTTAACCTCATGTTGTGTCGTGTGCAGAGACGCTGTGGATATGGTCAGTGCGCTGTATAACCAGGTGGATGAAGAGGTCCACAAACTCGTCATTCTGTCTAATAAATCACTGCAACAGCTGGAGACGCTACTGGAGCTGCGCACGTTACAGGAGCGACACGAGGAGGTGAAAAATACAGGGCTTTAATATGGCAACACTTTAGTTTGGGGACCAATTCTCACTATTAACTAGCTGCTTATTAGCTTGCATATTACTAGCATATTGGCTGTTTATTAGTACTTATAAAGAATGTATTAATGCCTTATTCTGGATGACCATATTCTACATTCCTTAATCCTACTCCATACCTAAACTTAACAACCTTACTAACTATTAATAAGCAGTAAATTAGGAGTTTATTGCGGCAAAAGTCGTAGTTTATAGTGAATATGTCTTCCCCCAAACTAAAGTGTGACCTGATTTGTTAAATCCACAGTGATGTAAAATCTAAATACAAATTTAAATGTAAAATCCATTTACAGTGATGCACATTGATGAGCATTATATTCTGCATGTTTTTTTCTCATAAATTTTCTGTTTAGGTATATCTTAAGAGTTGAATGTGCAAAAAAAAAAAAATGCATTGAGGATAATGCAATCAAATCACTCAACAACATCCAACATTAACTAATAAAAGGGCAGCTCATTAAAATATGTTAGCATTGAAAATTAGGTTGTCTGTGGTGTAAATGAATGATTTTTACTTCCGTGACCTGACTGTTATTGTTTTTATTCAAATAATAATGGATGATTGGGGACGACTATGTGATGATCATGTTGTTCTGTATCTCTTCTCAGGTGAAGAGGTGGTTTTATGTGGAGAGTGAGAAACATTTGGCTCCTTTGGACTCCTACAATCTCTCTCTGAGCTCCATTCAGGACATGAGACAGAGTCTGGCGCAGTTCATGGAGGAGTCCACAGTAAGTGTCCATGTAGTTTCAAATGGCGAAAGAAAAAAGGAGCTGGCATGTTACTGTCCCAGGACGCTCAAGAAAAGGCTTCAGTCAGATTTCATTCTCAACAACAACCAGTTTGACCTTCTCCTGTGCCACTGGACCACTTTTACTGAAGTGACACAAGACACAATCCTGACAATTAAAGTTTGCAGGGAAACCGACACCATGCACTACTCTTTTAGCTACAGGAATTCCATTAATTATGATTTCATGAAATAATAAAACATTTGCTGCGTCAAAAATCGCATATTGTCTAAGTAGGTCCTACATTTGAATTTGAACGTATTTTCCGAGCGTTAAAAAAGTATGTTCTACATAATGTGAATAGGGGTACTTTGAATAAAATTCAGACGCACTACATAGCACTACACGTTGTTACTGTCATGTGACCTACCAGTGTCAGTTCATAAATCCTCTCCTGTGGCCTCATGGGAGAGTAAAGTGTTCATCGTATGCAGAATCTCGGTGGTAGTTCAAACATACGTGTACGTTCTCAACTCTGGCCCTCGAGGTCCACTTTCCCACAGAGTTTTGCTCCAACCCTAATTAAACACGCCTGAACAAGCTAATCAAGAATGAACAGAAAGTTATTGGCAGGTGAGTTTAATCATAGTTGGAGCTAAACTCTGCAGGAAAGTGGACCTCGAGGGCTTGAGAGGCTTTTTTAAATAATTGTTTTATTTTTTATTTATAATTATTGTTATAATTATTATATGCAAGTGTTGTGCAACTGTCTTGTTTAAAAAAAAATATTTAATAAAAAATAGAGTTATAAAAAATACACGCCATAGGTCAGTGTGTTGGGAAAAGTCTTAAGTAATTTCGGATTAAATGGTCAACTAAATGACCGACTAATGATTTTGCTCCTGTAGAAACAGCAGAAGAAAGCTGCGGTGTTATTGAAGGAGTCTAAAGCCGGTCCAAGCCTTCAAGAGGTCAAACAGCACATGAGCACCGTCCTGCAGCGGAGCGAGGCACGTAGGAACGAGCTGGAGGTCCTGCACAACCTCTACGAGTTCTACGAATCGGTAAAAAAAATTCATGAAAATTAGTGGTTGACTGATATATGTTTCAAATTTAATTTAAAGATAGTAAATAACACATGCATAACAATTTCTGCAGTTAAATTTATATTTATTTCACATAATGTTTACCAAAGTAATTGCAAATAATTAATTTTAAAATGAATTAATTTGAAAAAAGTAATAATTTTAACTTGATAAAACAAATCTGTGAAATAAACAAATTTATACCATGGTTATTATAATTAACTAAAACCAAAACCAAAACCATAAAAAAACATTACTTGGGAAAAAAATAAGCATTCACTGAAATAAGGTAAAATATAATCTAATATGTCTATGCTGTCAAAATAAAAGTCCCACTTGCAACCCTTATCGGCCAAACAGAAAAAATGACTGATGCAATAATTAAAGGTAGGGAATGGGATTTGCAAAACGGCCGGCAGATTTTGAGAATACACAACTCAAATGGTCCTACCTTCTTTCCTCCAACGCTGGCCCTGACTCCACCCATTCGAAGAACATGGACATGATGGGGGGAGGGGGGTATGGTACGACCGTTTGATTGACGAACTTACTGTCCAATGATTCTAGGTGGTCTTGGAAATGATTGGCTGGAGTTTTTCGAGTCCTGCCCGTTCCACAGATGATTAAATTGCTTAATTTTCATTTCAGTGCTTCTAACTCAGTGGGTTAGGACAGTGGTTCCCAAACCTGTCCTGCCGGCACCCCAACACTGCACATTTTCTTTGTCTCCCTAATCAAACACACCTGATTCAACTCATCAGCTCATTATCACATGGGTTAATGAGCTGATGAGTTGAATCAGGTGTGTTTGATCAGGGAGACAAAGAAAATGTGCAGTGTTGGGGTGCCGGCAGGACAGGTTTGGGAACCACTGGGTTAGGAGTAGGATTTCAAGTGGTTTTGAAAAAATGGACAAAAAAGAGAATCACATACCCCACCTTTAAAAAATGCCAGATATCCAACACTAATGATAATGTGAATGATAATGTAAATGTCTCTCACGCAGGCAAACCAGTGGATGGTCCATTGCCAGGAGTATTTCTGCCAGCTGAGGGTGGACGATAACGCGGTCAGTTACACGCCTGCTGTGCTGCATGTTTTGCAGGATTACCACAGCGAAGCCACAAAGTTCTCCCTGGACAACTTCAGCGCGCTCAACCAGATGGTGCTGAACCTCAACAGCCCACGGGAGCTCCAGCAGTGGAGCAACATCTGGCAGAAGTGCCAGCAAACCAAACAGCAGCTGGAGGAAGCACTGGCCAATGCTGCCAAAGAGTCTTCACTTACAACTATGACAACAAAACTTTTGGAAACCCAAAACGGAGTAGGTTCCTCGGAGCTTCCCACTCGCATCTCTTCCTCCACATTGTGTTTTGAGTACGAAGATGAGAAACCGCATTCAGCAGGACCGTTCTCTGGAAGCCGGTTCCCATTTCCATCGGAGAGCGGCGAGCTCTCTCCATCCCCGTTTGACGACACCGACAGCGACTGTACGGTGGACTCGTCCGCCTCGTGTCACTCCGAGCCGCTTCATTCACCGGCCACACGTCAGCGCAAGCAGCCGCTCAAGAAGATCATGAAGAAAACCATGAGCTTCGAGCTGACGGCGCGTGACAAAGCTCACCCGGATGCCGGGCATCATGGGTACACGGGCATCTACATCAAAGGACTGGAGGTCACCAACAACGTGTGTGTAGAGAAGAAGCTCCAGCGGCCAGACGTGAAGAGTCCGTCTCTGGGCCGCAGTCGCAGCATGTCGTCCCCGTCCAGAGCCTGCAGACACAGCGCCGGGGACGTGAAGACACACAGCAGGTGAGAGGAGAGGAGCGCTGTGCAGGGATGCTAACTGGAAAAACAAGACAATAGTAGTCATAATAGTAAATATAATGGAAGTAATTAAACATAAATATTAATAATTATCTGTGTTTTTACTGTCGTCCTGTAAAAATAATAATTAAAGGGGTGGTTGAATATGATTTCACTTTTCTAACTTAGTTAGTGTGTAATGTTGCTGTTTGAGCATAAACAACATCTGCAAAGTTACAATGCTGAAAGCTCAAAGCAAAGGGAGATATTTGCTTTTAAAGAAATCACTTTTTAAGGACTACAACAAACGGCTGGTAGAGACTACACCACATTCCTTCAGGGTTAGTGACATCAACCAACCCTAAAATTTACATAAACCCCGCCCCCGGAACACGATTTATAGATTATAAAGACAGAATATGCTAATCAATGACTAGAAGATAACTACACATAAGCTACATAAATTCACCAACTAACCATTCAGAAATGTTGTCTACATGTTGTCACTTCTTCTCGAGTCTCTCCGTCTTTCTGACTTCGGTTTGAACATAAAAGGCTAAAAGTTTTAGAAATTTTCAGTGCATGTGTGTGTGAGGTAAAAGGACACAAGCTCTTGAAGCTCCGCCCCCTGTGTGCCGGGAGCAGCAGCTCATTTGCATTTAAAGGGACAGACACAAAAACGGTGCGTTTTTGCTCACCCTCAAAATATAAAAATATATGTGGGGTATTTTGAGCTAAAACTTCACAAACACACTCTGGGGACATCAGAGACTTATTTTACATCTTTCGAAAAGAGCATTATACCACCCCTTTAATTATTATGATTATTATTATTATTATTAACAATATTATTATTAAATACTCATTTTTTATTTTATAGTATTATTTCTATAGTAATATATTTCTTTATTTTTTTTATTTTTTTATAATTTAATAATATAAAAATATTAATTATTATTATTTAATACACATTTTTACAGATTCATTTTAACTATTATAATTCTTTATTGATTTGCTTCACTTTTATTATTTTATATATTAAATAAATAAATATGAATAATAACAAAATAAAAACAATAATAATAATAATAAACAGCAGGCGAGTGAAGCATCGTGCAGGGATGCAAAAAATAAAGACCACAAATATTAGTAATAATAGTAAATAATAGAAATTATAAAAAAATTTGTATACATTATTTGTATTATTTTACTGTTGTTCTGTAAATAATAATAAAATTAGTAATAATAATTAAAAGTTTTTGTTACTCAATATTTTATTTTACAGTATAGCATTATTACTATAGCAATTCTTTATTGATTAGTTTAATTTTTATAATTGAATAAAATAATGATAATACTTTATTATTATTATCCATCATATTGAATGGGTTCCATAAAAACAACAGTGTGAATGTGACCTGAGTCCGGTGACATTTAGGGATTTTTAAAAACTCTATAAGGTCTGGTGGAGTTTTTCCCTGTACCCTCATGTTAAAATCTACTGTAAATCCACATTTTAAAGCTGATAAAAGCCCATTAATAACAACTACACAACTCCCCCTGACTCTCCAACCGCAGTGTGCTCCTCAATCACGCTCTATCACACTGTCTTTCAGCAAAATCCAGCACATCATGGATGAGATGATCGCCACAGAGAGAGAGTATGTGAGGTCTCTCAGCTACATCATCCAGCACTACTTCCCTGAGATGGAGCGACTGGACCTTCCTCAGGACCTGAGAGGGAAGCGCGGCATTATTTTTGGGAATTTGGAGAAGCTGTGTGACTTCCACAGCCAGTTCTTCCTGAAGGATCTGGAGATCTGCGCCCACTCACCCCTGTCCATCAGCAGCTGCTTCCGAAAACACGTGAGTACAAATGACCTTTTAAGCCGGGTGCACACTGTGCGATTTTGCAAATCCAGACAAATTTTGCAAATCCTAAAAGAATTATTTGATCCTAGACTAAAATCTGAAGTCTTTGATTGTTAGTTTGACAGCCGATTAATGACCGTAGGTGAAATTCTGTCAGAAGATTTGACTCGCAGTGTGACTTTTCCTACGACAATCGTCAAATTGTCTTCATTTATCAAGACATCCCAGTAAACAATTACCGTCTTTCAACGTTGAAATATGGTTGAAAATAAGTCGGTCAGCCTTGGACCGGTTTTCAACGTGCTTTCAACTAAGTAGTTTCGGCCGGACTGTTTGACCACATGTTTTCAGCTGGTCATCTAAGACAGGATAAGTCTGTTATACATGCTAAAATAACGGAGAAAAACAAACTACCAAACCATGTTCATTATTATCTCAAATAAATTTAAAGAGTTTTACATATTCCATCAAGACGTTGAAGATCGACCCGTTTTCAACGTTGAAAAGTCGTAATTAGACGTTGAAGATTTACGTCTATTCAACGTCTAATAGACGCCTTTTTGCTAGCTGGGAAGCCATGACCAAAATGAATGTTAGAGATTTTTTTGTAGCCACCATTTCAGTCCCGCGTGTAATGTAGCACACATTACCGAATGTGTCATTGATTGATGATGTAAAACTCCAGACAACTTTTCTTGCATGCGTCCGTGTTTAACGCGTCTTGACTGTCGTACATTCTGACATAACTGACATCTGAGATCTTACAGTAGGCGCGTTTCCATTACAGATTTACGCAAAACTTTTGCGATTTTTTTCTAAATGTCGACAAAAAACTATTTCGAAATGACGGCGTTTCCATTAACCGATGTTATGCGACTAAAACTTCATTTTTTCCTCTTGCGATAAGTAAAATTATTCCAAAAACCATGACAACGGACGTTGGTAGGTTTATGTACTAATTCCAGCCACTGAACTGGCCATTATTATTAATCGAAGGAGATGTATGTGTGTTTTCAAAGCATTAATGGTAAGGAACGACCCTTATTATACTCGTGAGTGGCACATATGAGGAGTTTCTGGGTGTTTCTCCCTCAGATCTGCTTCGAGGTCTAGATTGTGACATTTCGTTTTTTAGTGTTTTTTAGGTTTATAATATTGTTTGTATGCATGCTCTGTTATAGTTTGTATTTCATGCTTATTTTATCTACTTTAATATTGACTATGTAAAGCGCTCTGAGAATTGACTTTTAAAAGCGCTATACAAAATAAAGTTATTATTATTATTATTATTATTATTATTTATTTGAGGTTTAGAATCCATTATTCCTGTAATTCTTTTGTCTTTTATGAATATAATAAAGAACTCTGCCTAGTATTCTGTCCAAACACATCGCGTTATCTAAGTCAGGTGACTGTAAATGCGCAAAAACTTTCTATTGCAGTTTTGCGAAATATTTCTTTTTCGAATTGCCTGAAAAACCACCTCATGCGAGCGTAAAAACTTTTTTGCGATAAATGCGAGTTTTTGCGAAATTGACGTGTTTCCAGTGTCCGTATTTTCAATTCGCAATTTCAATTTGCGCAATTTGCAGGGTAATGGAAACGCGGCTAGTGTGTCATGGCTTACAGCAATGATCATGTTCATACAGTCTGACAAGCAACAATCGTAAAGGATGCACACAGAGATTTTAACATGATGCGCTACTGTTCGAAAGTTTGTGGTCGGGGGGGTCTCTTCTGCTGTCTGCCTCTATTTAAGATATAAACGCATTTTTCATTGTTTTGTCCACGGGTAGGAGGAGCAGTTCGGCATGTACGCCCTGTACAGTAAGAACAAGCCCCGCTCAGACGCCTTGCTAATAAGCCACGGAAACAGTTTCTTCAAGGTGAGCGACCTCATGTTTCCTCCATGACGTTATTCACACGAGCTGGTTCAGACTTTTCTGAATGTCACCGTGTGGTCTTCAGAATAAACAGGTGGAGTTGGGCGATAAGATGGACTTGGCGTCCTACCTGCTGAAGCCTATCCAGAGGATGAGTAAATACGCTCTTCTCCTGAAGGATCTGATTAAAGAGTGTGGTCACTCTCAGGAGCAGGAGCTCACTGACCTCAGAACAGCTGAAGAGATGGTCAAGTTCCAGCTGCGCCACGGAAATGACCTGCTCGCCATGGACGCCATCCGTGGATGTGATGTAAGTGGAGTTTGGATGATAGGAGATGGAGTTTGGAATAAACACACCTCTTTCATAAGCACTAAACCCCCCATAAACCAATGCATTTACAAACACCCCCCCCCAAAAAAATAATTATTCTATGCATTTCTTCTCTTTTTTAGCTTGCTTCCTAATCTAGTTGTCAAAAAAACCTAGTAAAATAGTACGACTATTGTTGGTTCTTTGACAGATTGCTTTGTTCCTCTCTTGTGAGTCGTTTGGATAAAAGCATCTGCTAAATGTATAAATGTAGTCTATTTTGTGATTAATATTTTACCATGAAATTGTATTTATTTATTTGAATAAATAACAATGTAAATAAAATAAAGAATTATTTTAAAATGTTATTTTAAAATATGGTTTATTCATTTGAATAGATTTTATTCAAATATTTATTTATTTAAAAAGCATTTAATGTTATTAAAATCAATTATTATTATTTTAAAATATTTATTTATTTGGAAAAATCATTAAATTTAACTCAAATAAATAAAATATTAATTTTGTTTAAAATACTTATTTAACAATATATCAAATCCCTCAAATATTATTATTTATTTAGATTTGAATAAATGTTAAGTAAACATTTCATGTAAATAAATATTTATTATTTAAAAATTAATTTATTTAAATATGAATTATTTATATGAATAAAGATGTATTTATTATTTATTTATTTGAAAAACAAATGAATTATCTAAAATAAATGAAATAAATAATTATTAAAAACAAAACAAAAATATTTAAATAAATATTTAATGTAAATAAAGTAAAAAATAATGATTTGATAATTAAGTAGTATAACTAATTATTATTTTCAAATGTTATTTTTTATTTATTTGAATACGTTTTCAAATATTTATTAATTTGTTTGTATTAATATATATAAATGAATATTTGAAATAAAATGAAATCTATTTTTGTACCATTAAAAGTTTGCTTGTATGGCAATTAAACAAATTTTCCTTTAGAATAATCATTAAAGCATTTTTTTCTTTTTACTCTTCCTATTATTTTTATTGATGATTATTACCGTAATACAATATTTTTTTACTATACAGTTAACTGTTGTACAAGAACTAAAACCCCCTGAGTGACATGATTTGAGAGCGGCTGATACATCATTTCCTGTGTTGTGTGTTCAGGTCAATCTGAAGGAGCAGGGCCAGCTTCGGTGTCAGGATGAGTTCATTGTTTGTTGCGGACGCAAAAAATACCTTCGTCATGTTTTCCTGTTCGAGGATCTCATCCTCTTCAGCAAGACCAAAAAGATTGAAGGAGGATATGACATCTACATCTACAAACAGTCATACAAGGTACATAATGTGATGTCAACTTCTGTTTTATCCACAGAGTGTCTTGCGTCAGTTGTGAGGTTGAACTGTTGTATCCTTTCAGACAGCCGAGATCGGAATGACAGAGAACGTCGGCGACAGCGGGCTGCGCTTTGAGATCTGGTTTCGCCGGAGAAAATCCCAGGATACGTTCATCCTACAGGCCAGTTCTGGAGAGGTGAAGGCCGTGTGGACCAGCGTCATCGGAAAGATCCTGTGGCGGCAGGCCTTACGAAACCGAGGTCAGAAAGAGTGGCTTTTAATGGGACGAATACAGTACTGTTCCTTTAAGCAGTTCCACTACTGCATACTGAACAAAACAATGATATTTCCAACATTATTCTTTTTTATAATAAAACAACATCAACAAAAACATTGTGAATCTTTAACTACATTTTGTCAGATTTTTGTCAGTAACACTCATGAATTCGGGAATTCGTTAGAATGATTCAGACTAGGGCTGGGTGTTATGATGTTGATGTCACAAGTCGCACGGGTATATTTGTGGCAATAGCCAACAATACATTGTATGGGTCAAAATTATCGATTTTTCTTTTATGCCAAAAATCATTGGGATATTAAGTAAAGATCATGTTCCATGAAGATATTTTGTAAATTTCCTACCGTAAATATATAAAACATTTATTTTTGTGAGTGAATGAAGCACAATCACCAACATAAATGGACAACTTTAAAGGCGATTTTCTCAATGTTTTGATTTTTTTGCACCCTCAGATTCCAGATTTACAAATAGTTGCATCTCTGCCAAATATTGTCCTATATCCTAACAAACCATACATCAATGGAAAGCTTATTTATTCATGATATACAAATCTCAAATTCAAAAAATTGACCCATGTGACTGATTTTGTGGTCCACGGTCACATATCTTAACCACGGTATAAAATGTCTAGAGATTTTTGCTTTATTAGAGATTTTGCTATATCAAGGTATGTAAATATATAGATACTTTAGAGTGATGAAATGCATGAATGAGAACATAAAGAGCGGGACGTGCTTGATGTTAAAAAGTATTATAAGCGCAATATATCCTGAAAATCTGCATTTGGGATTTGCTCGACCTTAAAAAGTGTTATTAAGCACAGTAAGCAGTGAAAAAGGACACAGAAAGCCACGTCTCTCAGCATGCCATCACAAATTCAGTTCTCTTTCACGTCTTATTGCGCTTGAATGGTTGAATACACACGCAATTATGTCTAAATGCCCATCGTGTGGAATATTCACATAAACACAGCCGGTTATGTCTCAAGTGAAAGTAAACAGTTGTGTATCAGTGTAATAGATCAGAGCGTTTGGTCTTAAAGTGACAGCAGCCTAATATACCTGACGTTCTGTGCCATTAATATGGAAGCTTGTTTCCGCCACTGAATAATAAACAAATAATAAATAAATAATAATCGCGACTTTTTATCTCACAATTCTGACTTTTTTTCTCACAATTGCGATATATCAAGTCAGAATTGTGACTTTTTTTCTCACAATTGCAAGATATGAAGTCAGAATTGTGAGAAATAAAGTCGCAATTCTGAGAAATAAAGTCGCAATTGCGAGATATAGTCGCAATTGCGAGATATAAAGTCAGAATTGCACGATATAAAGTCGCAATTGCGTGTTATAAAGTCAGAATTGTGAGATATAAACTATTCTGAGGTAAAAAAAAAAAAGTCTGTCTTTTTTCCCCTTAGAATTGGACTTTATATCTCACAATTGTGAGTTTACTGTATATCTCACAATTCGTCAGAATTGCGAGATATAAACTGGTAATTGCGTGTTATAAAGTCAGAATTGCGTGATATAAAGTCGCAATTGCGAGAAAAAAAGTCAGAATTCTGACTTTATAACTCGCAATTCTGACTTTATAAGACACAATTGCGACTTTATTTCACGCAATTCTGACTTTAGGCTATATCTCGCAATTCTGAGAAATAAAGTCAGAATTGCGAGATGTAAACTGGCAATTGCGTGTTATAAAGTCAGAATTGCGTGATATAAAGTCGCAATTGCGAGAAAAAAAGTCAGAATTCTGACTTTATAACTCGCAATTCTGACTTTATAACACTCAATTGCGAGTTTATTTCACGCAATTCTGACTTTGTATCTCGCAATTCTGACTTTATAAGACACAATTGCGACTTTATTTCACGCAATTCTAACTTTAGGCTATATTTCGCAATTCTGAGAAATAAAGTCAGAATTGCGAGATGTAAACTCGCAATTGTGAGATAAAAAGTCGCAATTATCTTTTAAAATGTTTTATTTTGTGGCGGAAACAAGCTTCCATACATTAATGTGAATCAAACAAAAGAGAAAATACTTTACTGCTCTTTACTGAATAACTTTTTTGAGCTTTTTTAAGACTATGCAATATTTTATTTTTACTTCATTTTTATTACATTTCTTTACTAATTATAACTACATGTTAAAATAAACCTATTGTACCTGAAAAACAATGTCCTATTGTTTGTAATTGTATCCTTTTTTTACTATTTCTAATAACATAAATTAGATAAAATAACACAAAATATCTATATTGTTATTGTGGAATAAAATTTCTCATTTTGTGAAATAAAAATCATATTGCCCACACTTAATTCATACTCATCGACTACATCAGCTCATAAGAGTCATTCGTTGGAGAATCAGACTACGCTCATTTCCTTTACTAAACATTGAGCCGTGGCAGCGTCTCTCCTCTGAGTAGCAGAGGAAGCCCTGGTGTCTATTGTTCACAGCATTGCGGCCTTACTATAAATGCATTGTGGGACATTTTTGTCTCTTGTGTTGTTATAAGGAGCTGAAAATATGTTGCAATAGATGTTAGGAAGAAACAATGTGGTATCAAAGCCCTTTGCATAATACACTCTGTTTTTGTAGATGGTTTTATATTTGTCTAATGCATGTGTGTGTGTGTTTTAACATCAGAGTTGCGGATGCAGGAAATGGTTTCTATGGGAATTGGAAACAAGCCGTTCATGGACATCAAACCCAGCGACTCTGCGATCAGCGATCGAGCCGTCGACTACATAATGAAAGGGTCAGGTAAGATGTCTGCATCAGCAAGACATTAACCTCATCATCATCAGCATCAATTTATGAAAAAATGTATATCCAATATAATAATAGCCAAGTCGATTAAAATAAAAAAGTATTGTTCATTTTGAAAATGTATTAATAAATAATATAAAATAATACATAACATATACTACTTTAATAATATATTATAAAATAATATTTAGTTATGTATGTCCATATATATATATATATATATATATATATATATATATATATATATATATATATATATATATATATATATATAATATTAAACCTATACACTGTATATATAAAAGTATAGGGTTAATAACTATTGATGAATAGATTAAAGCTGATATGAAAAGTGTGTACACACACACACACACACACACACATACATATATATATTATACTTTTAAGGAAGAACAGTACTTTTCATATCAGTTTTAATATATTAAAATATTAAAATAATAATACTAAAACATACTTTTAAGGAAGAACAGTACTTTTCATATCAGTTTTAATATATTAAAATATTAAAATAATAATACTAAAATATACTTTTAAGGAAGAACAATAATTTTCATATGTTTTAATATATTTATCAATAGTTGATTATTAAATTCTAAACCTAATGGACAGAAGACACAGGCACACAGTCTGAAATATTTATTGAACGTGGCCCATATTCCCACATTGACTCGTCCTGTACGAAGGCATATTTTTAGAATCAAACATCAAATCACAGCTGGATCCAGCATTTGATCGTTGAAAAGCCTTTGAGCTGATCTTTAGTATGCGGGACATTTCAGAGCAGTGTTATCTGGAGAACAGATCTGCCCTCTTACTTTGGCTGTTAGCGTGTGTTTATTCACTTTACTGTGTCTGACTCAGGTCATAACTTGTGTCGTGTATCTGGGTGACACGTCTTGGGCATTAGAAGCTTTTGAATGTCATGCATCAAATGTTATGAATGACTGTTGTGTAATTTGGCTCAAAGCAGCAGAAACCACACAGACAGCTGACATTCTCTGCACTTCACTGCCCGCAAAAAACACTGTTCATTCTTTATATTTTCATTTAGTTGGACAGCAAAGAACACATATTCTGTGCATAAACATTAAATTATCTATTAAAATTGATTCATGATGGTACTTAAAATTGATGGAAATTGTCCTGTGATGTGACTGTGAAATACAGAAACAACATACAGTATCAAAATGTTGATATGAATATATTGACATTATTAAATTGCAGGGAAAATCTATAGTTTACAAATCCTTCTTAATATTTAATCATATAAAAATATATACAATTTTTAAGCTTGTAAGTCATTTTTAATATTTCGATTTAGCTTTAATTAATTTTTATTTCAGTTGTAGTATTAGTAATTGTTTTATTTAGTTGCCAAGGCATCATTTCAAATTTTTCAAGTAAGTTTAAGTTTTTAGTTTATTTGATTTCAGCATACCTTCTATTATTAAAAGTTAATAGTTAAACACTTTATGTGGAACTACTTTAGCATTCATTAATTCAGTCCTGCAGCTTAATTAAAAGGATAGTTCACCCAAAAATACACAAAAGAAGATATTTTGAAGAATGTGTGTAACCAAACAGTTGACAGTAGACATGGGGAAATAAAAATACTATGGAAGTCAATGGGGTCCATCAACAGTTTGGTTACACACATTCTTTAAAATATCTTCTTTTGTGTTCAACAGAAGAAAGAAACTCATACAAGTATGGAACAGCTTGAGTGTGAGTGAATGATGACAGAATTGTGGTTTTTGGGTGAACTATCCCCTTTAATGTATGGATGCACAGGTGAATCTACCTGAGAGCAATGGAAGCCTTCATCTGATTTCCGTCCATCTTCCGTCTCTGCAGAGTCAAGGATGCGGGCGTCCATAGCGGTGTCCTCGTTCGACCACACCACGCCGTTTAAGAGACCTCACTCCACCATTTCCAACAGCAGCTCGTCGTCCTCCAGCAGTCAGTCGTCGTCCTCTCTGCTGGGCTCTCTGAACCTGCACCTGTACCCGTCTCACCCGCTGCCCGGATGCCCGTCTCTGAGCCACTGGCCATACGACTGCATCGAAGAGGACGAGCTGGAGCACGACTCCACCGTTCAGTCCTCCATGAGTGAGTCGCTCTATAGCTTTGTGTCTCCATGAAAACAATCGCATGAAAACATCATATTTCAAAATCAAATGCAAAAATAATTAGCATTAAGTAAATAGACTATTTAAAGGAACCGTAAGAAATGTATTTCAATTAATCATAAAATGGCCCGATATGTCACTAGACATTAAGAAATCATGTTCATTTCAAATACTTATATCACTGACAACAGTAGTCCGGCCAGGATATTGTCATTTAAAAGTGAAATTGCAGCCCTCAAATGATGTTGATGTTGTCATGTTGTGTTTTGGCCTGATGCCCCACCCTCCACCCATCTACCAATCACGAAGTCAGTAGTGTTTCGGCATCCGGGTTGCCAGCTCTGCTCTAGTTGGAAACTCCTTGTAGCAGCCTACGTTCCTGCTGGATCCTGCAGCATATCTGGCAACCTCGAGTCAGGGGGGAGGGGGAGGGGATACTCCGCTCTACAGTAATTTGAAAGTGATTGCAGTACCAGTTTTGGCCACAATCTTACATACGGTTCCTTTAAGGTCCATTAAGAATTTGTGCACCGTGACATTATTTTCATGCCAATTTAAGCACATTTTCCCCTAAAAGTGTATATATATATATATATATATATATATATATATATATATTAGTGATGTCAAATTGATTAATCACAATTATTATTCATATCTAACATAAAAGTTTGTGGTTATATACACTGTAAAAAGTGAAATTAAGTTTTCTCAACTTAAATTATCACATTTTTCACGATAAAACGTGATAATTTAAGTTGAGAAAACTTAATTTCTTTAGGTGTTACCTATTGAAGTAATTTTTTTAAGTTGATCCAACTGTTCACTTTTTACAGTGTAATATATGTGTATATATATGTGTGTGTGTGTGTGTGTGTGTGTGTGTGTGTATATATATATATATATATATTATATATATATATATATATATATATATATATATATATTCACACAGACACACACTGTAACAGAAAGTTCACCGAAGATGAGCTTGATGAACCCAAGTGCAGTTTTAATAAATCCAAAAGTGAGCAGATACACATTAAACAAAGACTTGACTTGGCTCGACTTGAAACATGAACAGAAACTCTCCAACAGCGGATTATGCTGAACATAACTAGACATAGGAACAATGAAACATGAGGGCTATTTTTACACAAAGTCTAATAAGAAACAACTGAAAGCAATGAACCACTGAGAAAGTGACAAAAACATCCAATCAGAACATGACAATGGCAGGATAACATGAGGAGCAAGGGAAGCACATGAGAAACTGAAAGCATTACAAAATTAAAGACATGAAATTATAAAAGTGAACCAAATCCCAAAACAGACGTGACATAAGAGTGGCTCCAGATGCCCTAGTGAAACACCCACCCCAGTCCATGAGGGCGGAGGAGCAGAGGCGGTCCCGGGAAGGGGAACTGGACCTGGATCACGGGGCGGTGGCGGTCCTGGGCCGTGGAGCGGAGGGTCATGGTGCAGACTGCACGGTTCCTCCTCCACAGTCCTCACAGTAAATGAGGAACCACTCAGCAATAAGGCAAAGTCTATATACTGAGTATGCTATAGATGAGAATGCTCATCTAAACCAATTCACATCATTAAAATCCACAGAATTTTCTCAACATACGGGATGATTTCTCTGGCTGAAACGCAGGAGAGGAACCGCTGGGTCCAAAAGTAAACAGATAGTGACAATAATCAAAGACCTGGCTTGGCTTACCTTGAAACGTGAACTAAACAAGAACTTAAATATGAAACATGTATTATATAACCACAAACTTTTATGTTAGATGTGATTAATAGTGATTCATCGATTTGACAGAACTAATATATATTAGTGGAGTTCATCTACAGTCTAAATTCATCAACAGGATGTGTCATCTTATAAGTGTGTGTGGTGGGCAGAATGTGTGTATGAAGAACAGATAAAACTTCATACGCGCTTTTCAGACAGGATGTCTAAAACAGGAAACGCGCCCCTCTCTCTGTGGCGGTGTTTCTTTGGTACAATGGAAGCCAATGGAAACTCTGAGGGACCGAATATATGCGGTTTCACTGGGCAGCCGAAAGATACACCAACTAAGACAAATATAGACAAATAACACTGAAAGAATCTTTTGATTCAGATCTTTTGGTGATTTTTAGACAAGATTCTGTCCAATTTCTCCTCCTGTTCTTGACTGAGTGCAGTATTTGTGATTATTATATTAATAATTTTACTTGAAAACAAATGCCACTTGCTGTAATATATATATATATATATATATATATATATATAATATTTACTATGTATTAGATATTATAATATTGTTATATACATAAATATATTCTATTCATTATACTCTATTGTTAAAAGACTGCATTTATTTGATCAAAAATATAGTAAAAACAGTAGTATAGTGAAATATTGTTACAATTCAAAATACATTTTTTCTATAAAACCTGATGAGTTAGTTCAACTCAAACCGTTTGAGGAAACCGATTGCCTTAAATCATTTAAGTTTATTAACTTAAACAATTTAAGCATAAAAAAATATTAGACTCAATAACTTTTTGTTAAGATAACTTGGGTAAATAAAGTTAATAGTACTAATTCCATTCAGTTAATATAACTTAAATCTATGAAGTAATGTATTTAAAAATATGATTTATATATCCATTACTCCAGTGTCACATGATCCGTCAGAAATCATTCTAATGTGATGATTTGCTGCTCAATGAACATTTCTGATTATTATCAATGTTGAAAACTGTTGTGCTGCTTCATTTTTGTGTGGAAACCGTCATACATTTCCTTAAGATTCTTTAATGAATAGTATGTTCAAAAGAACAGCATTTATTTGAAATAGAATCTTTCGAAACATTATACATGTCTTCACTGTCGTTTTTGTGGATGTTAACGGTGTGTTGTCCGTGTGCAGTCAGTGACAGTGCGGAGAGCTCGTCCCAGTGCACCTCCAGTGTCCAGCGTCAGCCTGCTGTTGTGATGGAGAGTTACACCAGTGACGGAGGCTCCTACCTGTCCTCTCACACACCGTCCCCATCCCCGTCCCCGTCTCCACCCAAACTCACGTCCTCCATCCTCTACCACACAGAGACCCAGAGCAGCAACTTCATCACCGCGGTAAGAGTGGACGTGAAGACATACTGAATGTGTGTATTTCTAATAAAAAAAGTGGATGGGAAAGTGGTATATGAAGAGAATCTAGTTTGAGAAATGAGAAAATAAGAAATTCTCATTTTGAAAATGGAAATGAACAGACTTTATTTACCGAATCGGTCTCAAGACTTACCCATGTATATTTATTAAAAGGTGAAGAATTGCCATAATGTGATTTTTGTAAGTCCTCCTTGACTGTAAAGCATGAAGTATTTCCTGCTTTCATTTATATTAGTCAACATTTTTATTTAGAAAGTACATTGATGGATTTTTTATATCAAATTGGAATATTTTATTGGTATTATTGGTATAATAATAATGTTTTAACTGTAAAGTGCCTGTCCCAAGCTCAAGGTCGTTGTACAGATACATAATAATTCAGTTATACTTTTTTAATTTATTATTGTTCTTGTTTTTCTTTTGTTTGTTTGTAGACATAATATTGTAAAATTAACTGAAATATTATTGTTATTGTGATTTTTTATTTTATTTTATGACTCTTGAGTTTGCAGTGAATATAGCTTTTGATGCTGAGATGGCGTTAAATTATATCAAAAAAATAATAATTCACATGACACCTACTTACTTTTCCAAACTACCACACAATGTTGCACCTGATGTTAATATATCAAACGAGACAAAAAAATTAGTATTATTAAAGTTTTAGACGAGCTAAAATAATGTCAAAGATCCTCCTTTACTGGTGTCAAGCATCGCTATTACTATTCCTCGTGATTCCAGGAAACTTGACTTCCTCTTGTAGTTCATCTAATTGTATCTGACATGTTTGTTTTACCAGAGCAAGACTTCTCATTGCCCATTGGGCCTCTCGACTCTGGTCTGAATCAAACGGTTTAGATCAGTAAGTAACTAGTCTGAAGTCACCTGTGTGATTCCTGATGCCTGTTCCCCATTAACGCATGAAGCTGACGCAGAGAATCCCTTTGCTTGATGTCGTCAGTGTGTTGGGCTGCATGTGTGTGCTGGGTTTCAACGGTTGTTCTTGGTTATTTTCAACTTAATGTGCATGTACAGCTACCACAGACAATAACGTCATCCCTCCGTGTGTTCAGACACGTTTACAGCAATGCAGAAATCTGAAGCGTGAAGTTTGTACACCAAGCTTTTGAGAGTCGAAACTATTGTTTTGGAGGAACTTCTGCTTTTGCTTTGACGTTATTGTCTATGGTGATGAACCTCATGTTGAACATAACTGTTTGTTCCCCTGCGATGCACATGCACTGTAATGCATGTGTGAGATTCTGTGGTGTCGAGTCCTATTTGTGTCACGGATTTTATTGTGTCTAAAGCAATAATGCACAAATATCTCTTTTGGGGAAGAAGGACAAAATAATTGAATTGTTAAATACACAGCACAATACATGTGAAATTGTGCAGCTGACGTCGATCATGCTGCAAGATTCTCCTCCACGCATTTGAACAAATGGCGTTCACGCTGACAGCGATTTGCAGCATCAAAGTGGCAGAAAGTCACTGATTTTTAATGGCAGTTTTTTTTTTTTTTTTATTTGTGGCACATGAGAGCAATTTTTGATGATGCCGTCTAGTGACTTTCCAAATACAGTTGTAATTTGTCACTGAGCAGAAGCTACAGATGCACGGTTTTGTAAAACAATGACATTAAAAAATGATATTTTGTGTAATGCTGTGATTTGGAAAAATTTTAATCATTTGTTGGGGAGTTGGCATCTGCATAGAAAATAAAAATTATTTCAAAAAGCTGTAAAATTACTTTTTGCTCTGAAGATTGTTTTTTGAGTGCGAATCAGTAACCATAACGTGAACACAATTTAAAAAATAAAAATCTCTTTCCACATGAGTTTTCATTTTAGACCAATTAAATATGACTATAAAATAATGTTTTTATTGTGATTATTATTAAATACAAATATTAAACAAAAAAAGAAATATATTGCAAGAAATATTTTATATAATTTAAATTAATTTAGATATAAAAATAGTATTTCATAAAAAATATTCCAACTGTACAGTTGTTACACTCACTGGGAAGAAAATAAAAGTCCCAGTGCAAAAATAAAAAGTTTGTTCCTTTTTTATATATATATATATTTCTTTCAGCAAAAACAATTTGTTTGTTTTAATCTCTGCCCCCAGTAGATATAAAAGAACATAATTATTCATACATAATGTTAATAATAGACATGTGGGATTAGTTTTGAAGCATTAAAGAAAAATCCATAATTGCATTTGTGACAGTATTTCACAAAATGAGCAAGAAGCTAAATAGAAATGTAGTCATTTATGCTTCTAAAAATAGTATAGCAGTGTTACTAATAGTCCCTTTCAAAACCTTGCCCCTATTGTTAAATCTGAAATGACAAAATTGTCACAAAAATTTGTTATCAGGAGAAAATAAAAATGATATTTTATAATATAAAAAACAGTAATACAGAATACCACTTGACCCATCTTGCATCTCAAAGCTGGTCCCAGGCCTGAATAAGCCATATTATGATATATCATGCAGCCCATGCAACCAGCAGTTCCCATGATCGCTGTGAGTGTGAACGCTTCTAATAAAGATCAAACTCTTAGCAGAGACTTGCACGTCAGGCGTTTCTAATAACTTGTTTTATTTTGTTTTTCCAGCTGTGAATCCACTGAGATGGAGAGATGGGAAAACAGCTGTTGGACTGAATGTTGGATGCTCGATATGCACTGAGACATTTCATAACTTCTGATAATCGTCCAGAGCCTCACCAGTGCTGGTACGTTATTGGACCGGGGCGACAAGATCACGGATGTAAATTATGTCAAGCGTTTTTATTTTTACGTTTTTCACTTTAAGAAACATGATTTCACCGGCACAACAGAGACTTGCTACGAGCCGCAGATTCACCACTCGACATTTGACTGATCTGTACAAAGCGTCTTTAAATAGTTGAGAGTACTGGCACTACTAATAAAATCCATTGAGGATTGCATTTTTATTAAGGACTGAGTCCATCTTTTTACTTTGAAAATAAAAAATAAAACGGTAAAAAAAATGAAAGCTGTATTGAATTCTGTAATTTATTAAGATGGTGTTTTATTAACTCAAATTCATATGTAACATACAGAAAATACATTAATTCAGTGTATAAATGTGAAAATATGTACAGAGAAATGATATCCAGCTTTACGGGTAATAAAATGCTCAAACACAATAAACAAATAAAGCTACAAGCAGCTGTTATGAGGGTCAGAAGCAGAGTCTGTGCTTTAGTTCTTCATTCTTGCTAAAGAATGTTATGAAATACAAGAACTGTTGTATTTTACTGGAATTTACTAACAAGTCCCATTAAAAGTCAAATCATCCACATGTGTTCGTCACTGTTATACGGCTTCACGACTTCAATTCCCACGACTGAATTTCAGAAATTGCATCATGAGTAAGTAGAGTTTAGCTGTAGCTACTGCTTCTTCTTCTTTTTTTAGTTCTTTAATTCTATTATTGTTGCTAAACCTTCTGAGAAACGATGAGCTCAAACGGCACAGAGATGAAGACTGCGAACACAGAGGCGTCACTGTTTATGGTCACGCTTCTCTCTGTAAAACCAGTATATCAGCACTGCAGCGATGAGCATGTCCATCAGAGTCACACACAGCACCAGCACCTCCATCTGCAGGACGCAACACACACACACACACACACACACACACACACACACACACACACACACACACACACACACACACACACACACACACACACACACACACACACACACACACACACACACACCTATAACTCCTGACAACAATAAACCAGCACAAATGTCAACCTGGATCAATACATGCTTTTCAATCCTACAGGACCTGTAAAGAACATGTTCAGGCCATATATGACCTCAAAATAATAAGTTATATTTTGCATAAAGCCTTTTTTTTAAAGATTTTCATATTTATTTGTTATATTGCCATCGAGTTATGCTTAATTAAATAAAACAACCCATTATACTGCAGTCATTTTTATGTGCATTATTGTCATGAAAACAATGTCACAATGCTAATAATCCTTAAAATAGGCTTGATTTTCTTTTTGCTAAATTCTTTATTTTATACTATAATTTTTTTACTACATTTTAAAATGATTTTATTTATGTGTTTGATTATATATATATATATTCTCCCCTTTTGTTTTGAGTCTTTAGTCTTTATTTGGCACATTTATCTCTAAACTGTAAATAATCATAAATGTTGACAGTACAGTATTGCAATCAAATTTGAAAACATGTTTTATGCATTTAATAAAACAAGATGAAAGACCAAATGTGAAGCACAAATGTTCATAACAACAGCGCAAGAATTGATTCGAATTATTAATTCTACCTTGTACTGGATTTGATCTACACCTGGATGAAGGTCAACAGCTAGAAGAATCACTCCGACCCCAGACACCACCAGACATGAGATGTTGGCGATGAAGCAAGTCTGTTCAAAATAAAACTCTTGATGAATGCTTGTACTTTCCAAAGACGGTGTTTGTTAAATGCACACACTAACCTGCAGAAGCCCGGGGCTTTTGTACAGAAGATTAGACAAAGTTCCAGCCACGACAAACTGGAAGACAAAAGGAAACAGCATTTTGTTGTTTCAAATGGTTAACATTGATATATAAAGATTATTGTACGATTCTGTAACATTCCTGCATGTGCTGCACAATGAAACATTTTCATAATATTACAGAAGCAAATGAAGCTCACCATTATTCCAGTAACGATTGGCACTCGGAATAAGGTCAGTAGATTATTATTGATAGCGAATGACGCTGCAAACACCACCCCTATTCCAAAACTCAGGATCCCACTGGACATTTGCACGGCCTACAGCAGGACAACAGTAATAATAACCTTTACAATCACATTTTTTATGTTGACAAATTCTAAATTTACAGGCTAAACTCAGCATGGGCCTTCAGCTGTTCTCACTTTATTAATTTATTTATTAATTTTATTAGCCAACTAGAACACACTCTTAGAAAAAAATGGTTAATTTTATAAAGAACTCGAGGGTTCATGCCAAAAAGGTTAAGGAGAAATGTCTTAAATGATTGCATAATCATGTTTAGCAGGCTCTTTTCTTCTGGTAGCTCAACTAAAGGTCAGTAAATGCTGTAAAAGCTGGTGGTGTTCTGGGTTACCGCGCAGGTGGCGGGTCCCTTCCTCAGGAGCCCGTGCAGGACTGGCACTTTGCCCGGCAGAGCTTCACTGGCGCGGTAATACTTGATGAGCGGCCCTTCATCATCTCGTCTTCCTCCTGCTGGGTCCTCGTGCCGAATCTCCATCGCAATATCTGCTTTAGCCATGTTCTCAACCACTGCACGAAGACAAACACACTCAAATCAACTAGCAGAAATATAATCCCATTTTACCATAAACCTGTTCAAACTCGATATTGTTTCATTCACTTTTCCATAAAAGAAAACGCATTGTTGTTGTTGTTGTTTTCATGTTAAGTCCTTTACCATAGACGGGTAACAGTAACCCAGAATTAAACGTTGGGGAAAAGCAAATAAAACAAATATGAATTGAATAGAAGTGATTATTAAGTTAGCCTACTGATCATGTCTGTTTTTAAAAATGTATGAAACTCTCATTAATGTGTATTCACGCTTCTCTGCTGAATGTTGTAATATTAATCGCACAGTCATTTAAATGTTCAGTTTTGTAAATATAATATTCACAAATATAATCGTACAGTTCTTCATTAAAAATACATATAAAAATGAAAAGCTTCATGAGTTCATCTTACCGAGCCGAGTCTGTCTTCCGTATTAAAGTCTAGAAAAGAGCATAGTGTGTCACTTTAGTGTTTTTTTTTTTCTTGGTAGCCAACAAGCCACTTTCATGTGGTTGGTCCAAAAAAAAAAAAAAAAGGAACTGTGATGTGAGAACCGATGATGTGAGCTGCATTTCTCAAAGAAACTTCTGCTATCTGAGCAGAAACTTCATAAAGCCTTCACACACTATATTCTCCAGCTGGTAAGACAATTTATTTACCACTCTTTACCTGAAACACAAACCCCTCTTATAGTGAGAGTCAGAGAGGTCAGGCAGGCCTACCCTGAGAAAATGGTAACTTAACCTAAACGTGTGATTCAAGCTTACGGCTAAATGAATGGATTTAATTCCAAAAATGTTTTATTTAACATTACTGAATCAACCTAAATAGGTGACACATACAAAACTATAAGATTACTGCGTTGTTGATGCGCTGAGTTTTATTAGACTGTCCGATAACGCGGAATTTTTTTTTTTATATATATATTAGCTATATGTTGCATATTCACCTCAGACTTCCTGTAAACACGTTTGAAACTGGGCATTTTCTAAACTGTGGTTGGGTTTGTGTCATTTGAGACACTTTTTTATAGTTTTTTAGTGGATAAAGGCTATTCCTAAAATGTAGTTCATGGCTAAAATTATGTGTGGCGTTTTAAGTGAGAAGCAACTGACAGACATGTTTATTTTTATCCAAACTAACATGCTCTGACTATTTTAATTCATTTATGATAGGCTATATGATTCTATTTAACTCTTTTATTACACTGCCAAACATGATTTTCTTCCTCGGTTCTCCAGTGCAAATATCTAAACATTCCTAAATCAAGATGTTTATGAATGAAAAAAAAAAAAAAACGTTTTTTTGTTTAAGGCATTCTTGATATAATTAAATAAATCAATACTTGAGAATCAAAAAATGATTGAAATGAAGTGAGTTTTTGCTTCAAACTAAAATACATATGGGGTGTTTTCCATTTTTCTGACACCATTGGAAGATATTTGTTGTTTAAAGCATACACTTCATTTTGACAATTTGTTCAGTAAACAAGACTTAATATCTGATGTCATTTTGCTTCTCAAGTAAATGTATCTTGATTTAAGAATGTTTAGATATTTTTACTGGAAAAGACAGAAATACATATAAAAGGAACTTGTGGAGGATCCTGGGCATTATGTAAGCCAGGCAAACTGTAACTAAGTAACTGGAAACCTTGAAAGCCATATATATGCTGTTTATCTTACCTCACAGAAAGGTACATATGAAGGAGGCGTTTAAAAAAGTCTGTGAGATTTTCACAACAATAGTGAGTAATAAAACCATGTTTTGCTGTTTAACCCTCTGGTGCTTTTTTTCCATTTCAATGAAATGATTGTACTAGATTTTAGTTTGATAATGTCTTTTTGTTATGGATCTGTGAAGGAGAACTCAAATGCAGGATGACAATTAACAGCTTTATTGATAAACAGATAACACGACGAGGTAGGAGAAGGTAGCAATCCAAACAATAGGTAGAGATGAGACAATGCCAACAGCAGAGCAGCAGATGTAATGAGGTATCCGTAGGCCGGAGTGAAGAAATGGCAGATCAGAGTGAGACCAGAGGTAACCAGCTAAAGCCAGACAGGAACTTCTTACAGCTTGACTTCTTACAGCTTGACACTCAGGTATCTCAGGCTCAGAACAGGGCTGCTTGCTGGACAGGACTTGGACAGGACTGGACCAGGACTGGAACAGGGAAACAAGACAGAGCCAATGGCAGTAAACAGAGCACTAACAAACTTCTACAACAAAACACTAACGACTTAAGAGGAACGATACTGAGACACATTAGTACTCTGAAGTACAACATTTAACGAACTGGCAAATACAAGAGGGAAAGAGCAAACATATAAAGGGAGCTAAGAACATGAGGAACAGGTGAGCACACTCAGACAAACAAGGACTTAACGAGACGACAGGTGCTAACACTCAAACAAGGACTCAACTAAACAAGGGGGCGTGGTAACGGGAAACAAGGAGGAAGGGACAGAGGAGCACATGGCAAACACAAACAAAGACACAGCCATGTGTTAAAGCACAACACAAACATAGAGACATGAAACAAAGACAACACAGACAAAGCTGACAGGGCAGAACCCTGACACTTTTATTTAATTTTAATATTTTTAGAGGATTTAATGGTACTCAATTATATTTATGCAGTAGTTATAATCCATTTACTTTTTTTGAGCTTAAACTTAAACTATCATAAATCTGACCAGACTAAAGGCAGTTTATTACTGAAGTGAAAAAAAAAAAAAGTTTAAAAAGTGACCTTCAAAAAAGTTTGACTTTTATTGCTATGAAAAATGCACAAAAATACCATTTCCAGTTTTTATATGAAATAGATATTTTCCAAAACGCGTTTTACTCTAAAAAACAAACAATCTAAACAAGCTGTGTTCCAAATTTGAGGTTGATGTCGCAAAAAAATAGCTTTCAGTAAGAATCTGTTTGTGCGCAGTACCAAACGTTTCCACTAGGCCATTTTTGACCACGAACAATACAAGTGTGACTATTTTTTTTCAGGAAAATTTAACCTTTTCATGGTTTTTGTGTCTGTGTGTGTGTGTTCACACAGCAAGTGTCAAAACCTTAACCAAGTTTCATACCATTCCGATAAAGTAAAAAATGAATCAATAAATTTATAAAAAATACTTTTTTTTCTGTCGAACGTGGCCGAACAGCACCAGAGGGTTATTATTAGTCGTTCTGCTTCTGCCAGCCGACTTCAGTCTCTCATTCTGTCCTCATTTGAACTGCTGAAAGTTGGCACATTCATTTGTGATCCATTATGTAACAATATTCTTTTCAATTGACAGAAAAATGCGGTACACGTTTAAGCCGGATGACTGCATGGTCATCAGCATTCCTCTGGGAAGCATCAGGAGCATGAGAGAGGGCCAGCTGATGCCCGAGAAATTCACCTGCATCTTCAAAGATGCGTACAAGGTTTTTCTGAAAGGACGACCAAAGGAACTCGGGGTAGGCCTATACATACCAAGATTTAAATGCATAATAATGTCAAATACAAATGTCAGATATTCATTTATTTAATTAAGGGGCTCATATTTTTGTCCCAGAATTTAGTTTATTTGTGCATTTTTTATCTTTATTTTTCTAAACATATAAATTCTCTACTGTCTACCATCACTGTGGATTTTGATGTAGTCAAAGTTGTGAGTTGATTTTAGTTTCGTTTTAGTTGCAGCGACACTCGTGTCGACAGAATAGATTATCTTGAAATACATCAGGTGATGCATAACAGAAAATAAACAGGAATTCACTACTTTTTTTTTTTGCTGCTCTTGTTTTTGCTGCGATATCTGGGACGTTTCATGAGTTTCAGTGGTATTTCTGGCCTCATTGCTGGTTAATTTGTGACCCTGATTTCAACAGATTAACATTTATATGTCAGTTACATGACTAGAGTTTCCCATCAAAGATAAATCTACTATATGCAAAAATACATAGGCCTATTATAATAATATACCCATTTTTATACACGCAGTGGGGACCAAAAGTCTGAGAACACCAGTGAAAATGCTTCTTTCCATTTCAATTTAATACATTTTTGTATTTGGTGTGTTTCTCTTATGCTGGAGCTGCATGAACAAAGCTTGATGATTATGTTTTTTTTGCATGATTTGAGGATATCCGATCGTCTGTACAAAGAGTCATGTGATCAATGACATTCATTTACTTACATTTCATTAATCACCTAGAATCTAAAATATCTATAAATATCTTAGTTTGGTCACACTTTAGTTTATGGCCCATTTCTCACTATTAACTATGACTTTTGCCTCAATAAACTCATAATCACTGCTTATTAATAGTTATTAAAGTATAGGTATTGGGTGGATTAAGGGATGTAGAATGTCATGCAGAATAAGGCATTAATATGTGCTTTATAAGTATAATAAACAGCCAATATCCTAGATGCATGCTAATAAGCAACTAGTTAGTAGTGAGAATTGGACCCTAGACTAAAGTGTTACCCTTAGTTTTACATTTGGAAAATGTTCATGATCAAATTGATCTCAGACTTCTTGACTATATGTATTTTTATGAGAATTATGACTGCATGAATGTTGTTGATGTTCTAGGCGGCTCAGCTCAGCATTGGAGCGTTTGTCATTTGCATCGGCATCCTCCTTGCTCTTGAATACGATGGGTTTCATTTAGTGTACACCCTACCTAGTGCCCTGGTGAGAGTATAGCAATCATGTTTCTATTTATCACAGCTCATTTTTTATGTGTAAGTTTTTATTCATGTAAACACACATACATCTCTGTTATTTAGTACATTGCAAGTGGCATTCTGTCATTTGCTGCGGGAAAGTCTCCGTTCATGCCCGTGGTAAGTGATCACGGGACAAATATTATCCAGAACAAATAGTTTTTGTTATCATGATGGAAACTGAATTGAATCATTTATCTTCTTGTTCTGAAAGGTGAAACTGTCCTTCGTATTCAACGTTATCAGCCTTTTCTGGTCCATCGCAGCTATAGTTCTCTGCTCGGTGATGAGTCAAGGACCGGTAGGCCTACAGGATATTTATCATTCTTCACACATAAACTGTATGACTTACAGAAGCCAGAATTGGAGCGCTATGCATATATCTCATTGATTTACTTTATTTTTACAGTATAGAGGGAGAGACATGTAGCAAACCTGCACTTACGAGCTGATGTTAATTATCATGTGCACATTCATTTATTCATTTATTATTATTGTTTTCCGCCAGAACATTTTAGTTGGGCTGACGGTGGTGATCTGCGTGTTGTGCGGGCTGGAATTGATTCTGGCCCTGGTTCTGATCTACTGGGAGAGTAAAGCCATATGCAGACCTCATTTCAACACACTGGTAAGTTTTCAGTTTAAATCAACAAAACATGCTGAACTATCAAACACTTTGAAAACTCTTTTATTTTTCTTCATTTCAATACAGCCCTTGATCACTATCAAGCAAGACGTTTGATTGGACAGTGAGATGGACACACCTTGACGTGTGGATTTCTCTGTATTTCTTTAATTGCATCTGAATATGTATATAGATGTTTGTTTAATGCCCTTTTGTCTGAAGCTCAGCTGGTAGAGCGTTGCACTGCCGTGTCGACGTCATGGATTTGATTCGCAGTGAGCGTATGAATAGGGCAAATGTTTATATTGAATGCAATGTAAATCGCTTTGGAAAAAAGTGTTTGCCAAATGCATACATGTAAATATACAATGATTAATTTTCTATGTGATCACTATTAAAGTACTGTTTTTGAATTTCTCTTCATCAGTTTGTGCTTTGTTTCTGTGCAATAATGGATAATCAATTAAGCTACTGTATTTGAAACACACACACACACACACACACACACACACACACACACACACACACACACACACACACACATTGTATTAAATATATTTAATTTCTTTTCATAATTTTTTTATTTATATTAATTAAAATGTATTTAAGAAATTATGATCATTTACTTTTATTTGCAAAAAAATATTATTTTTGTTGTTTTAATAATAAATACTAGCTAAAAAATCATCAAATACTAACAGTACAAGAAAGTAGGGTTTCATTAAACGATCACTGAACTGTGAAACACATTTGCTGCTTGTGTTTGTGAGTTCTTTAGTTAAAACCACAGTTCCTGCCGTTGACCATGAAGATGTGTGAAGTTCAGGGGGCGTTACAATATGAAAAACAACCACAACAGATTCTAATGCAACAAAATAATCATCAAAAATAAAATAAAACCCCATTGTGCATCAGGCCTGTTACCTGCTCGATCACACCTATACGTAAACATACTTCATACGTCCAGTGGTTTGCAGAATTTTATTCTACCTTAAATATAACTCGAGCCTAAAAAAACATCTCGCCACGTGCAAATGACCTCAACAAGCATGTGCACGCTTCAGTCACGCTAATGCCTGAACGCCACTGCTTTACAGTGTTGGGGAAGTTACTCATCAAAAGTCATTAATTACTAACTAATTACATCTTCAACAGTATTTTCTCTAAAAGTATTGCATTACTTATTAGTAATTGCTTTCTAAATCCCATATCAACCTCAAACAGGACAGACGTGAAACTGCTCTTTTAATACTTTCAAATAAATGATATAAAATTACACAAATCACTCTTGAACTGACCAAAGTATTTAAAGGGAGAGGGTTACAATAAAAATATGCATTTTTTTAACATTGAATGTTACATTTTGATAAACGTTAAATCCACTATTGTTTTATATATAAATATTTTATAGTCAATACAGATTTGATGCAATTACATTAAAAGTTACTATAATTAAATTTGGGAAAAAATTAAGAGCAGGGCCATACGCAGGGTTTTATAATTACAGAGGTCACAAAAAGTTAGTTTGTTGACATTTGAAGGCCAAAAAAATGAGATATTTAAAACCTTTAAAACCATGTCAGTAGCATACATTACTTGTCAAGCACAGCCCGATAACATATACTTAAACATGATAATCTGGTTAAATGTTGCAATGAATGATCCACAATACAAAGTGATATACAGAAAGAGTTTAATGCTGGTGCAATATCAGCATTTTTGGAACTATGATGACCAATTGGTAACACTTAATAAGGTATAATAAGGTCCTATTAGTTAATGTTTGTTAATGTATTACCCACCATAACAATGTGCAATATATATATTTATTTGCAATAGTTATTATTCTTTGTTAACATTAGTTAGTAAAAATGCAACTGTTCATTGATAGTTCCTATTAGCTCAGGTCTATTAAATAATATTAACAGATAGCCTACAACTTATGATTTTAATAAAGCATTAGTAAATGTTGAAATTAACATCAACTATTAACAAATGCTGAAGACGTAGGCCATATAATTGATCATGTTAACTAAAGAATTAAATAATATGAACAAATGGAACCTTATTGTAAATGTTACCGAACAATAATCAAGAATCAGGACATTATCGAGGGGATGGTTTAGTCCAGAATGTAAAAATGTTTAGGCCTAGTAAGTGTAAACCACTGTTTTTTTTATTTTTAAGCTATTAAGTTATTAGTCGATTAAGTTAAATAGCCTGAACACCAGAGAGAATACAAAAATCTGAATGGCTGTTGGAAGTATATGCTGTTCAGAAACAGAAAGTACCACTGGTGCTTTGTTTACGGGTTTACCAGGGTAACATTCAGCGGCTTCTGTCAACATCCGCCTACTTTGATTTGATTGGTCATCATGATCTCAAACATTTTGACATGAATGAGTGGTGTTTGAGCGCTGACAGAACAGATGAGAAGGTTGGTTATCTTGCCGTTGTGCAATATCCGTGCAGCACTAAAGTAGAGTTGTTATTATTAGTCAATTATTTCACAACTTTTATTATACACCTGCTAACCCTTACTTTACTTTTTCAAAGGAAAAGTAATTAAATTACTGTAAGAAATTACTTAGTAATGCATTACACCCAACACTGATTACATACAAATGTCAATTATTGTAAAGAAAGTTTACAAACACACTAATATTTGACAGAAAGATAAAAAACAAGTGCTGTTTTTTATGCACTCTAAAACGCTGGGTTGTTTCAACCCATGTTTGGGTCAAAAATGGACAAACCCAACAGCTGGGTTTAAAAATTGTATTTAAAATGTGGAGAAAAAAAGGTTGGGTTTATCCATATTTGACCCAAACAATTTTTTAGAGCTGTGTGTAAAAATTGTCTTTTGCTGTTGTAAAACCTAAACTTAACCTTTAATTATTTATATTCTCTACTGTATATAACTTATCAAAACGAAAGACCACGTTTTCCAATGTTGGTGTGTAAATGCAATACACACACACAGGTGTGTTATTCAACAGCAGAGTGACCTTGAGCGCGTGAGAGACTCAAACAGCGCTGCATTTTTGGCCTATTTGGCTTGCCATAGCGGCTCTACGCCCGGCGCTGCATGCAAACCAATGAAAATACACGGAATTTTCTGTTTTCATCCAAAGTGTCTGCCATCTTTCTGCTTCGTACATGCATCGCTCTCTCTGATGCTGTGCAGCTGATATAGTGTTCATGCATTTGCAGCGTCCAGATCCGGAGAGCACACATGCATGGCCGTCATTCGTGCAGCAGACGCCAGAGAGAGAGAGGGAGAGAGAGAGCGAGAGAGAGAGAGCTGCTAACAACATCACGGTAATCAAAGGTGAATCCGGGACAGAGAGGAAACACGCCGATCTGCTGATCTCACGTGCATGGCTTCAACGTTCGGCTGCCGGACTCTCAGTAAACATGATGTGAATTACAGAATGCATTTCCGCATGATCAACGAACAGCAGGTGGAGGACATCACCATCGAGTTCTTCTACAAACCACACACTATCACCCTGCTGACATGCACCGTGCTCAGCCTGATGTACTTCGCGTTTACGCGGTGAGTGACGCACAACCCTAAAGCCACACAAAGAGTTGCAATAACGGCATGTCACTATAGCAACACGGCATTTCAATTCGAGATCTGTCTTTGGTGGCTTTTAGTGCATGTTTGTTGTTTTGAGGTCACCTATAATGCGTGTGTATTTCTAAAGTCGACGAAAACGATCTTCTATCGAAGTGCGAATATCACTTCCGGGAAAACGGACAAAAATATTGATGACGTCATCGTGCACTCGGGGACATTTTTTTGATTCAATAAAATGCTTTCTAGAAAGACAATGTCCCTCCCCCGTGATACTGCCATTTTCTATAAGGAAGTAGCAAATCATGGTTCATGTCTGTGATGTAAACAGGAGACTATTGGTTATTCATATTATAATGTGTTCATGGGATATTTAAAGTCGGCATGAAACAGAAGTTGCAATTATCTTTTCTTCCTTATTGTCACATATCTAAATGAAACGGCTTTTGAAACACGAAATAATGTAGGGTGGTTCTGTCCATCAGAAAGAATTATTGGATGGTTGTGGTTTGCTATTGGTGGATCTCATGTGATGTGAGTGACAGGTTGCCACGCCCTCGCGCCAGTAAACGCATCATCAGAGACGAGATGAGCTGCAAGAGGGAGGGGAAGTTATTCTGAATAAAGATGACAAGGCACATGAATAAAAAAAAAAACAGTAATGATGTGAACAGATTAATTATGAATAATAAGTACTGCAATATTCCATTTAAAAAAAAAAGAATTGTCAATTAAAATTTTATGATGGTGACTTTAAGTTACAGCTGGCAGTTTTTGGCCTTTGTACTGTCTTAATGCATATTACTGGTCTTTAATGTAAACAATTGCTCTGTGCATTTGTATTTTTTATTACAAATATAATAGAACCAATTCCCCTCCTTGCATTTATCTTTTCTTCTGATATTATACACGGATGTATGTCACAATATGGAAGAAAGGATCTGTTACTACGTTTTATTTCATCATTACATTAAAGGAATTTTTGCAACTGAGCACAGGCAGAATACTTGGAAAATATTTGTTGAAAGCAGAAGCGGTAGTTCTCATTAGTTTCAGTTCCGGAAAAGTTAGTTCTGGAAAATAAATGTTTCATGCTTTTGTTTTGAAATTTTCAATAAAACGACATTTATTTATGAGATGTGGCTGACTACGTGTACGTGGATCGACTGTTTTTTTTGGTGTGTGAGGTCGATGGTGAAATAGAAAGAGGAAGATCGTCTGTTTGTGCTGGTGAATTTGAGTGTGTGACCACATGTTTCCGTTGCAGAGATGATGGAAACCATGACAATAACCTGTGGGTGGGTCTCATCCTGGTCATCTCGTTCTTCTTGATCATCAGCGTCCTTGCCTTCCCAAACGGTAAGAGTCTTGAACTCAGGCTGGTATCGGAGAGCTCCAAGTGTTTTATGATCATGCTCACATGGTTCTGTTCAGATTCATAACTAAGGCTGCATGATATTGCATTGCAATATGCATTAGTGAGATTGTGCAGGCTGCGATTTAATTAAATAAAAATGTCCTTACCTACTTCAGAGCGAAGCGCAGCATTTACACACCTGATATTATGAGCTGCATGCGTGTAAATGAACACAATGCTGAGCTTAACTCTGAAACCGGCACTGCATGTTTTTATTTGCTGCCAACCCGTCAAAATAAAAAGTTGATTGGTTACCGTTTAAAAAATGAAGAGATTATTCATCAAATTCAAATCAAATGATTAATTATGAGTATTGTAATTTTACACTAGAATAAAATTATTTTTAATTCTCTATTTTTGTTTTGGTTTTACAGTACCATTATATTACAATATTGTTTTCTTTAAGATTTTCTGTAATTTAATAATCACAATAAAATCATAAGGTATAATCCACGACTAGCTGTGCATTCATCTATTTTAATGCACGATGCAGAGGCAAAGAACCATGGATTATGACTTTTATACCATGGTTATTTGCCAGCATTGACAACTTAAAGTTGTTATTGATGTTTGCCGCGCTATATTTGACGGAAGGGTAAAACAAATTCCCCCAACTCACTCTACAATGATTCGTTCTTTTCAAATTAAGTCATCTGGTGAAAAATCCAGTATTTCTTCTGTATCTGATATATTTCACAGAAAAACACAATTTTGCAATGTCATGTTTTTCCAGTATCATGCAGTCATATTCATAACTCTCTTTATAACTCTATTCATAAATTTCTTTTCAGGTCCGTTTACTAGACCCCATCCAGCAATATGGCGTATAGTGTTCGGTGAGTGGATCAGACGTGTTTATGTGACCTTGATGGCCAATTATGAAGCTTAATGATAAACATACACTGTCAGATGCTTTTTAAACATGAATTAATGATGAGGTCGTGTCTAAGTGGTTGGATTAATGGGTTCATGTAATTTTCCACCTTCATCTTTTCTGAAGTGCATGTTTTATGTTGTTGTACAGGATTGAGTGTGCTGTACTTCCTCTTCCTCGTTTTCATCATCTTCCTGAACTGGGAGCAGGTGAAGTCTGTCATGTACTGGCTGGATCCCAATCTTCGCTATGCCAAACGAGAGGCTGACATCATGGTCAGTGACGTTCAGGGAAATATGACTCAGTTTTGTTATTAAAGAAGTAGTTCACCCACAAATTAGTATAAAGTCATTATGATTAAGCCCTAAAAAGGACAAAATATTTTCTCTTCTGTCAGAGAGAAACCATACAAATATGTTGTATATATATATATATATATATATATATATATATATATATATATATATATATATATATATATACACACACATATACAGTGAGGAAAATAAGTATTTGAACACCCTGCTATTTTGCAAGTTCTCCCACTTGGAAATCATGGAGGGGTCTGAAATTGTCATCGTAGGTGCATGTCCACTGTGAGAGACATAATCTAAAAAAAAAAAAATCCAGAAATCACAATATATTATTTTTTAACTATTTATTTGTATGATACAGCTGCAAATAAGTATTTGAACACCTGTCTATCAGCTAGAATTCTGACCCTCAAAGACCTGTTAGTCTGCCTTTAAAATGTCCACCTCCACTCCATTTATTTTCCAAATTAGATGCACCTGTTTGAGGTCGTTAGCTGCATAAAGACACCTGTCCACCCCATACAATCAGTAAGAATCCAACTACTAACATGGCCAAGACCAAAGAGCTGTCCAAAGACACTAGAGACAAAATTGTACACCTCCACAAGGCTGGAAAGGGCTACGGGGAAATTGCCAAGCAGCTTGGTGAAAAAAGGTCCACTGTTGGAGCAATCATTAGAAAATGGAAGAAGCTAAACATGACTCAATCTCCCTCGGACTGGGGCTCCATGCAAGATCTCACCTCGTGGGGTCTCAATGATCCTAAGAAAGGTGAGAAATCCGCCCAGAACTACACGGGAGGAGCTGGTCAATGACCTGAAAAGAGCTGGGACCACCATTTCCAAGGTTACTGTTGGTAATACACTAAGACGTCATGGTTTGAAATCATGCATGGCACGGAAGGTTCCCCTGCTTAAACCAGCACATGTCAAGGCCCGTCTTAAGTTTGCCAATGACCATTTGGATGATCCAGAAGAGTCATGGGAGAAAGTCATGTGGTCAGATGAGACCAAAATAGAACTTTTTGGTCATAATTCCACTAAACGTGTTTGGAGGAAGAAGAATGATGAGTACCATCCCAAGAACACCATCCCTACTGTGAAGCATGGGGGTGGTAGCATCATGCTTTGGGGGTGTTTTTCTGCACATGGGACATGGCGACTACACTGTATTAAAGGGTTACTTCAGGATTTAGCATTAAGCTTTGTATTAGTAGAAAACCTGTAGTATTTTCGAATTACCATGCTTTCCCCCCTCATATCCCCCTGAGAGGAGAGATTTATGTATTTTTTGTCTGGAAAAAATCCTCCGATGACGCAAAAATCGTCATTTTGCGTCATCGGAGGATTTTCTGTCCAGAGGCTAAAGACTACAGCCAGTAGATGGCGTTGTTCCGCATGTTTTCAGCCCGCCCATAGAGGGTGGGATCTCACTCACAGAATGTACACAGTATCAGCCGTCTTTCTTTGGAAGCTAAGCTAGCATGCTCTTGTTCTGTGGAGAAAGCTGAATAATAGGAGAAAGCTGAGTAAGTAGGGGTTACCATCTTCCTTTTCCCGGACTTGTCCGGCGGGCGAGACTGTTAAAAATGTCCGGGATTCGGCTTTTGCGTTCTGCGGTCGCCATTCATTGTTTACATGCACACCTCTCGTTTCAATCTAACTGAATTAATTCCGATCGGTGAATCTGACTGTAGTGTTTACATGAACGCTAAACAAGTGATTGGTTGGTTGATGTGCGTTTTAACATTGCTAAGAAAATTCCCGCTCCTCCGTGAGAGATGCGAGACCCGGCGCGTCTCAGTGATGACGCCACCGGCCTCGCGCCGTTCTCCCGCGGCCGTCAGCCTCGTCCTGCTCGCCACAGTAAACATGATGAATGGCGACTGTAGAACGCAAAAGCCGAATCCCGGACATTTTGGGTCTCTAAATCCCTGGCAAACTCATCACTTACTTAGGCTAGCCTTGTTGTTTTCAACTGTGCTCTCTAACCGGTAGGCGTGGCCTCCTAAGGCAGCGAAGCAAGTGCATTCTGGGAGTTGTTGTCTTTCATCCACATAAGCCAAAAATACATTTTCTGGCTTTTCTCAGTCTAGAAAGCTCCAAATTCAAAAATTTCTCCACATTTCTTCTACTTAAATGACCTATTTTAAATACACATTCATCTTCCCAGAGGTGAAGTATCCCTTTAAGGAGAGAATGACCGGGGCCATGTATTGCGAGATTTTGGGGAATAACCTCCTTCCCTCAGTTAGAGCATTGAAGATGGGTCGAGGCTGGGTCTTCCAACATGACAATGACCCGAAGCACACAGCCAGGATAACCAAGGAGTGGCTCTGTAAGAAGCATATCAAGGTTCTGGCGTGGCCTAGCCAGATTTATTTTTTATTTTTTACACACACATACATACACACAACGTATTTGTATGGTTTCTCTCTGGCAGAAGAGAAAATATTTTGTCCTTTTATATATATATGATTTTTCAAAGTTGTAAATAAAACAGATTATTGTAGTGTTTTACAAGAAAATACAATTTAATATTACTTCTAAATTTCACATTTAATTAAATGTTTTACTTGCCTTTTCTTTGTGATTAACTGTGACATTTCTGAGTGAGAATTGTTTCTACTCCAATTTTTTTTCAGTGGAAACAAAGCACATCAAACTCAGTTAAACTTTAACTAAAATTTCAATAATAATAAAAAAAAACATTCAAACTCTCCATGAAAACAATAATAGTATCTCAATGATACTAAAATAAGTCACAAATCTCAAAATGATGCATTACGCTCAGTTGAACTTTAAGCCCACAATAGCAGATTTAAGCGAGTGTTAAACATGTCACTGATGTTCTTCTGGTGTTGTGATGATTGACAGGAGTATGCGGTGAACTGTCATGTGATCACATGGGAGCGAATCCTCAGCCACTTTGACATCTTCGCTTTCAGTCATTTCTGGGGTTGGGGCATGAAGGCTCTGCTCATCCGCAGCTACGGCCTTTGCTGGAGCATCAGCATCACCTGGGAGCTCACCGAGGTAAACCTCTGCAACTCATGGGATAGTGTCGATGCATTGCTTCACATATAACATGAAGTGCTGGGCGGTTCATTCCGAATACCGGTGTTTATTTTTCTTATGATATTCATTTTTTATATAATGCAATACCGGTGTATGGAAACGCGGTGCGGCGCGACACTGTTAGGGCACAGCTGTATGTTTTACTAAGTGTGACGGTGAAGATCAATAGGTTAAACTATAATTGATAGCTGTCAAATTATAATACAGTGTTTCCCATACATTGGTTCACAATATCAACACAGCCTTTTGGAAAATCAATTTGTGGTTGGTTTTGACATCGTTGAATGAACATGAGCACTGCACGTTCCAAAGTCAAAACGCGGCGTGGGTGTTTTTATATGAATGTATCTGAACTAAGTAAACTGACTGTCTTTAGTTATTTTCAATGAATCTTTCCTCATCTTTCCTGATAAAGCAGTGTTTACGAGCGCTGCACTGGTTTGTGTACAGCCGTTACCATGGAAACCGCTGTTTCTGCCGCTCCTACAGCGCCTCCTGCTGGCACCTCTCTGTAAACAGCCTTGCAAACCTGTATTAAAGGGATATTCCACTTTTTTTGGGAAATAGGCTCATTTTACAACTCCTCCAGAGTTAAACAGTTGAGTTTTACCGTTTTCGAATCCATTCAGCCGAACTCCGGGTCTGGCGGTACCACTTTTAGCATAGCATAGCTTAGCATAGATCATTGAATCGGACAGGACCATTAGCATCTCTCTCAAAAAAATTACCAAAGAGTTTAGGTATTTTTCCTATTTCAAACTTGACTCTTCTGTAGTTACATCGTGCACTAAGACCGATGGAAAATGTAAAGTTGCGATTTTCTAGGCTGATATGGCTAGGAACTATACTCTCATTCCTGCATAATAATCAAGAAACTTTGCTGCCATACCATAAGTCCAGCAGGCGTAATGATATGATGCCTCCACCGAAGTCCATTAATACCTGACAATGGACACCTCGAAGGGCATTAACCCGCTTATACCATGGTCACATGCCAAATAACAAATAACACATTTTTAAAACATTAGTTTATATTTTAATTAGTTTTACAATCGAAATCTAAAGTTTTTACAAACAATAACTTGGTTTCCCTGGTTACGCCTGACGGTTTATTTACTAGGTGTCCTCTATCATTTTTTAATGGACACCCTGCAGCCAATCAGAATCGAGTATTCACCCAGACCATGGTATAAATAATTTTAAATATATTTTAAAGATTATTTGTTTTTACACACTTTAAGCATTATCGTATCACATATCGAATATTGCATTATTTAATGAGATATCGCATTTTTCTTCAATATCGTGCAGCCCTACTTTGGTTCAAAACTTAGTTAATTTAGCAATCCCAGAATTCATTGTGAAATGCGCAATGAAAAACAAATCATCCAAGATGAAGGATGAAGTGAGAATTTATCAATATTACTGTATTACAATATTATATTGAGTCTGGCTCCAAAGTATATAGTGAGAAATATTGCTAAATATAATAAAATATGAATGAATTATTATTAAGCAGGGCTCTGGACTGAGACCTCTCATTTTGAGACCTTTTTGAATACATTTTGTTCGAGGTTGCATAAGAGCTGCCTTTTATGTTGCATATGAGAAACATAAAACATCAATACAAACAAAAGCACAAGCTCAGAACAGGTTTTCACAGGCTGATCTCGATCACGCAACACTGTTACTAAAAAGCGCTGAGAGATCTAGTGAGAAAGCATTTGAATTTGTCACACCATTAATAGCATCGCAGCGAGATCTAGTGTGAAGCGTTCAAGTTCGGCGCAGAATTCTGTTATAAACCACAGATATCAGATCAAACAACACTGACATTGAAACCGTGAGCATTGTGCCATGAACAAACAAGTTATAGAAGGCTTTTCAGTCCACAAATCACCAACATGCACCATGGATTTAATGTAGCAATGCTAACTGTAACCATGGTATTGTGGCAGAAATAGTCTAATGGTTTTACGTTATTCAATTTTGGGTTTGTACAACCTTTTAAGAGTGGAATTCAAGCACTTTTCAAGGATTTGCAAGGATCCAGCACTTCAAATCTCTAAATATTATCCAGTTTAAATGTTATTTTTATTAACATTTTAAAATATTTGATTCCCATGTTTTCACATGTTACTGTTGTTGTTAAGTTCTTTTTTTCTGCATCTCAACTCAAGCTCAGTGCTTTACTGTCAAATGTAAAATATTACGAGTTGCTGCACTTATTATTGCAAAACAATAGTGATTTTATGATTAAATTCCCTTTATGATTAAAAATCCCCCCAGCGCTACCAGATCAGGTGCTGGTACCTCCATCTGTAGATCTACTAGCAACGTGATTCTGTAATATGCATAAAAACATGCATCAAACAAAATAGTTAACTCAAGTAGTTTATTACCATATTGTGGTATTTAATTGAATTAATTATAATTTATAACTGAATATGTTAATAAACTACTTAAGTTAACTATTTTGTTTGATGCATGTTGTCATATTGCTAGTTTGAAAGATGTTAATGGCAAACGCAGCTGAAATCAATGGTGAGTCGAGTCTCTTGAAGAGCACACAATAATACACAAATATAATCTCTCCGTACAGTTGTTCTTCATGCATCTTCTTCCTAATTTTGCGGAGTGCTGGTGGGATCAAGTAATCCTGGATATTCTGTTGTGTAACGGAGGAGGCATCTGGCTGGGAATGACTGTCTGCCGTTTCTTAGAGATGCGCACGTATCACTGGGCCAGTATCAAGTAAGAGATCTGATTCATTTCAAACTGGACTTTGCAGCATTTACAGTGGCTAGAAACTGTGCAAACTGTGTTTTCTGCTGAACAGAGACATCCACAGCACCACGGGCAAGATCAAACGTGCAGTTTTACAGTTCACGCCTGCCAGCTGGACATACGTGCGCTGGTTCGACCCCAAGTCTTCCTTGCAGAGGGTGACGGGAGTCTATCTGTTCATGATCATATGGCAGGTTAGTAAAATTTGCGTCTTAATCAGCCAATCTTAAGAAATAAAACGGGTTTAATTTTGGACCTGATTAGTTAAGCAATCCCAGAATGCATTGTGAAATGCATTTAAGATGGAGGATTCATCCTCTTATATAGTGAGACATATTGATAAATATATGTAAGGGATGATCAACGGCTCGCTGTGCATTCAATTAATTTGTTTTAATGCACACCCACACAAACACACCCCTTCCTCATTGCTCCACCTCAAAAACACTCACTCTAATCCTAACAGCCGAGTTGGTCTTGATCCCCCTGCAAGCGAGTCGAGTGCACTAACAATGACACTAAACACCGCATTCACTAGCAGTCGTCAGCGCGTCTCTCTCTAACTGGACTCCGTTACACACGCAATCCAAGAGAGGATGTGTATCATAGCAGAAGCGCATCAGAATAATGCGTCACGAAAAATAAAGCGCAGATGATGAACGAATGACAAGGAAGCACAAAAAATGAATGACAGTACACAAAAGTAATTACAAACAAGAGTTGGTTGTTAGTTGCCAACAGCACAGCAGCTCCAGACACACAATAGTCGGACAGGACTAGTTTAACATGGAGAGGTGGGGTAGAGTAATTATTACCAGAGCTTCTCTGTGATTTTAGTCCAGTCCGAATGTGCATCTCAGTAATCATTCTGGACAATGTCAGTAAAGATTACGGCGACTTTTACCTTCAGTAAAAAGGTCTGGAAAAATGACCTCAGGTGATACTAATCCTGTGCGAATAGACACGCTGTAAATATGTACGTAAATATTTAGTCATTTCCTGTTTAAAAGTAGTTTTCTGTGGTTTTTCAAGTATGGAGACGCTTGAAAAAGCATTCAGTTGCGTTCTAGACGCTGGGACGAGTCTGTGGCAAAACTTTTCCACACACCATTCAGATCAGAGAGAAGATCGAAAGCACTTGTTAGAGACACAAAACATCTTTTAGTGTTAGATAAGTGCCTATTACCAACACAATCCAATCTGAAGTTAATTAATACATCGTTCGACCGGACATAACTGTTTTATATATATAAATATAGGTTATATGTGTTTGCGCACGTGATATCAGGAAGCAGACATAACTCTTTATTTTCAGTGATTTCTTCCATCTCGTCTTTCTTCAGTTCAAATCTCCCTCTTGCTCGTCTCTCTCCTCCACCGTCATGCGCGGATACTAATGCGGATACTAATGCTGATTGGCCACACGTTTGTTGTTGTGTCGGCCCTACTATCTTCCAAACAGCGTATTTCAAAAATGACTTACCCCACCTTTAATAGTTAAATAAATAATAATTCATTAAATACCACATTATATTAATTAACCGTATTTAAAAGTTAAATATTTGAACTTTTATGGTCAGCATAAAAAATAATTACTGTAGTTTGATTGGCTTTAACTAGCTCAAAAATGTGGGTCATATGAGTTCTCTAGAGAGAACGGGCAGTCAGACTAAAAGTGCAGACTCGTTTCCATGGCGATGAAAGCACGCTCTTCATTCTCTATTGTGAGAGAGCGAGGCCGGTCTCTTCGCTCCCTATTGAGGGCCCTTTAAATTGTAATTAAATGTCTTTGAAATGGGAATTCGGAGGAGGGGAGTGTGTTCCACTTCAGAGACCGTGACCAAATTAGTTGACAACTGAATACTGGTTTTGGTGTCGTGTGAATCTCTAAAGCATAATCTGAACTAACTGCACTGTGATTCTTATTACAAATGTAGCTTTTATTAATAAGTAGTCATATTTCCACTTCTTTTTGTATGATCGTTTAGAATAGATCATTAGCTTTGTTTTAAGTAGGTCAGGAAACAACATCACCATTAAAGTAGAATGACTGCGTGCAAAATATGATTTATTTTTTATATCATCGCAAAACAAAAAAAATATACTTGACAATAGGTATATCTAAAAGTCAGTTTGAAACCATCCATGCATTTCTTTAGCAATATTTGCTAGAATTATCAATATTTCTAATACAAGTTTGATGTGACAGTCGCAACAAAAGGCAAATTAACAGGTTAGTATTAACAGATTAATTCAAATTCATTCTTTACTGAACTTTATTAATTGTAAAATTGCATCTAGTTTTTCTTTTGGTTTATTGCATAACATTTCTAACTCCTTTCTACACAGAACTTTATTAATTTACTTCTGCAGTTCAGTTTTGTCCCAGTTCTCAAGGGTCATTGGATTTAGTTTTTCCAAAAAGCTTTTTTTTTTTGGTTCAATGCATAAAATAATCTCTCTCTCTCTCTCTCTCTCTCTCTCTCTCTCTCTCTCTCTCTCTCTCTCTCTCTCTCTCTCTCTCTCTCTCTCTCTCTCTCTCTCTCTCTCTCTCTCTCTCTCTCTCTCTCTCTCTCTCTCTCTCTCTCTCTCTCTCTCTCTCTCTCTCTCTCTCTCTCTCTCTCTCTCTCTCTCTCTCTCTCTCTCTCTCTCTCTCTCTCTCTCTCTCTCTCTCTCTCTCTCTCTCTCTCTCTCTCTCTCTCTCTCTCTCTCTCTCTCTCTCTCTCTCTCTCTCTCAAGCTAACAGAGTTGAACACGTTCTTCCTGAAGCACATCTTCGTGTTCCCAGCATGCCACGCTCTCAGCTGGTGCAGAATTCTGTTCATCGGTATCATCACTGCCCCCACCGTACGGTAGGTACACATATAACAATATATAACAAAATGTCATTCCCAACTTGTTTTACTTCCAAAGTCTGATGTATTTCAGAGTAAAACATGAAAAAGTGAAGGGTGGAACTGATTTTTATCCATTGGGAATTGATTGATTTATTGATTTGTGACATAAGCCAAAAAGAAAAGTTGTTACATTTTTCTAATCCATGGTTTCCCAAACTGGGCTTTGTAAGCTAATGAAAAGCGAATAATTAATTAAATCATAAAAATATAAATAACTTAAAATGAGCAGCGTGTCAAAACATCAAAGTGGTTCACACCACAAGCGCTCAGGGTCGTTTATAGTAATGATCTTTCAACGCTACATCCACTAATATCTTTATCTAGAGCCAGACGTGCTTTATTTAAACACTTTATGGTCAGTGTGTGTTAATTCTCTCTCGCGCTGAAGACATAAAGCGCCACATTAAGAGCTGTGGATGACGCTGTTATTTTAAGAACAGAAGCAGAAAGAAATTATAGCTGCAAGCAGCGATGAAAAGGGCCCTCGCACCCCTGCCACCGCCACCCGGCGCCTTTAGTAAAGGCCTTAAGATTACACTCACCAAATTTGAAGAGGATCAGATCAAAACTGTAGGAGGAGTTCGTTAAAGTACAACATCAGGAAATGGCAAAAACTGCACAAAATCTGAGAGTAAGTTCAAAATAGCTGACTTCCTGTTGTGTTTAGGGCTATGCTCCAAGAGACTTTTTTGTAGGTATTGGGTCATTACATGTATGTACCAAATTTCATACCTGTACGTGAAACGTAGAGCCGGGGCAAAATGTAGGGGCAATAATTAATCCATTTTGCCCCACCCAATTTTGAAAACCACATCACATAAATTTTCACCACTTCTGAAGCGTATGCAAAGTTTCATGATTTTTCGAGCACGCTTTGTATTTGCCACACTTCCTGCTACCAGCAGGTGGCGCTATTCCTATAACCAAATATGAGCATGGTCATGTGTTCAGGACAGGACTCTTATCAAACTTGTGAAGTTTGGGACAGATTGGAAATTGTATGCCCGAGTTACTGCTAGGGCTGTCACTTTACGTTCGAAAATCGATTGCACAATCGATTGGACCAACCAACGCAAGTTTCGAAAACGAAAATAGGGAATCGATTTTAACGGTCTTTTCTCGGAGCGCGTCCAGCTCGTCACGATCTTGTCACGATACGCCCGCAGCAAACGCGCGTCACACAGCAACTGCAGGCTCTGACAAACAGGCATAACAGCAAATTATCTTTCTGCATAATGTGTCTCTTTTTGCTACAAAACTGTGAATTCTGCCGGTATGCAGACAGTCTCATGCATTCAGATACAAATTCGGGCTACGCGTCTACAATCGACAACGTAGGCGAAATTTCTTTGACATTTCTAATCGTAAACACAGCCATGTTGAAGACTGAGGTAATGTTTTTCATTTATGCTATGGCAGTCCACTCTGCTTATTGTTTTTCAAGAATGTTGCACTCCTGTTTGTCATTGTGTACGAAACTTCACGCCAATAAATCATCAGAAATACAGACTTGTGCGCGTCTCAAGCGCCCTCTTTACGTTCGTCCTAATGCCTGTTCGTTGTCCGTGGATTTGCCCATATTTTGCGTTTAAAATGGAAACGTCTTTAGACATGGAAAATCGATTTTACAATCGATTCAATGAACACTTATGTCTCAAAAATCGAACAGGATTTTTTCACAAAAGTGACAGCCCTAGTTACTGCAGGCTGTCTGTGGTTGCCTAGCAACATCGGAACTGCAAGCAACATTAATATTGAACTTATCTGATCATGCATATCACCAAAAGGCCGAAATTGGGTGAACATTTGTCAGGCCGCCGAGGGCACACCCTTCGATGAAAACTCTAGATCTTCGCAATTTAACGTCGCAAAGGCCTTAAGATTCCACTCACCAAATTTGAAGAGGATCAGATCAAAACTGTAGGAGGAGTTCGTTAAAGTACAACATCAGGAAATGGTGAAAAATGCCCAAAATCTGAGAGGAAGTTCAAAATAGCTGACTTCCTGTTGTGTTTAGGGCTATGCTCCAAGAGACTTTTTTGTAGGTATTGGGTCATTTACATGTATGTACCAAATTTCATACCTGTAAGTGAAACCAGGAGCCGGGGCAAAATGTGGGTAGCCTGGCTCCGCCCTCCTACGTACTTCCGCTCAATTTCATTTTCCTTCAGTACTAAGTCTGGGACTGCTGTATATTCTTAGGTTTCCAGAAACAAATTTTTTGTAGGACCAATCAGCGAATAGAGGGAGTGGCTGAGAACGATGACGTTGATGTGATCACACACATGACTAGCGTCGGCCAATAGTGAGCCTACGTGTGACGTACAACACACAGACGCGCTGCTTTATCAAGACTCGAGGAACAGAGAGAAGGAAATGAATAGTGGAATAAAGTCTTTTTTTTTTTTTTTTTGAGCACAAAAAGTATTCTCGTCGCTTTATAAACTTTATAAAAGACAGACATCTTATTCTAAACATAATCCTCTGATCATTCCGACGACCACACGTTAGCGATTGGCTATGGCAGATCCTGAGTGACTCTGGGCAGATCCAATAGTTTTGAACTTTAACAGAGAACCCGCCTACAAGGAAGTAAACGTTTCTCAATGGAGCGAGGACAGACTCTCTGTACAAATGAAATGTACGAGAGTCTGGTAGAACCAGGCTAAAATGTGGGGGCAATAATTTACCGAATTTGCCCCACTCAATTTTGAAAACCATATCACACGTAAATTTTCACCACTTCTGAAGCGTGTGCAAAGTTTCATGAGTTTTCGAGCATGTTTAGGCCCTCTAAAAAGCGATTCACTTTGGAGAAGAATAATAATAAATATAGCTGCGAGCAGCGATTACGGGCCCAAGCCGGTGGCACCGCCACCCTGGTGCCTTTAGTTACATAAAGGCACCGGGGTGGCGGTGCCACCGGCTTTGGCCCTTCATCGCTGCTCGCAGCTATATTTATATATATATTTTATATATATATATATATATATATATATATATATATATATAAGACAGAAACCTTATTAGCTTATTCTGATTTTATGATACACTCAAAATATCCCACAACAAATCTTTTAAATTTAATGTAAAAATTAAAACGAAAGTAAGCACTGTTGGGCTTACGTAACCCTCTCATTAGAATCAAAATGTTTCAGCATTTGCGATGTATTTGGATGCTAAACTATTCTTTATTATAGGCTTTGTTCTTCACTCGTGTTCCAATATCGACAGAAAAAATCATCCTCTTCACACGCGCAAAAATGTGCTTGAAACATCACAGTGGAGCGGTGCTTACTGTGAATGTACGAATTGTACTACTGACTATTTAGAGCAGTGTAATTTTTATATGTTAGGTTAACTATTTTATTATTATATTTTATTAAGGCTATAATGAACAGGCTGCGATGTCAAGATTGCAATGCTGGAATGTGTGTTTGTGTGTGTGTGTGTGTGTGTGTGTGTGTGTGTGTGTGTGTGTGTGTGTGTGTGTGTGTATGTGTGTGTGTGTGTGTGTGTGTGTGTGTGTATGTGTGTTCATGTTTTTCTATCCCGGTGGGGACTTCAACCTGAATGCACACAGACTCATGGGGACTCGTGTCACAGTGGGGACCTAAATAGAGGTCCCCATGGGTAAACAAGCTTATAAATCATACAGAATGAGTTTTTTTTGGAAATGTAAAAATGCAGAAAGTTTTCAGTGATGGGTAGGTTTAGGGGTAGGGTTAGTGTAAGGAGATAAAATATACAGTTTGTACAGTATAAAAATCATTAAATCTATGGAGAGTCCCCACAAAGATAGTAAACCGTGTGTGTGTGGGTGGGTGTGTGTGTGTGGTGTGGGCGCGATTGAACAGTGGACACATAAAAACATACTCCGTCATTATACAGGACGACATTCAAACTGCAAAGTGTTAACTTATATTTGTGTACAGTTGCAATAAAACACAACATTGTGCTTTTGTAAAATAATTTCAAGCAATCAACCCCCGAAAGGCGCTAATTTTAAAATTAAACTAAAATGCTCATGGCTGCACGGGCATTCATAACGGTGCGCATCCACGGCGAGGAACGAGCAGAACAGAGTGAACGTTTTTCAGTTAATTCCTACTTCCATAGGAATTCATTTGAAACGCTCGCTCAACCACTATCAATGTCAGTGTGGACGAACATATTTTACTTTCGTTTTTAAGTTGGCGATTCAAAAGCCTCCAGCGGTGTCACACGTCGATTAACCGGTGGTAAAATATTCTCACCGTCACATACCTAGTATATTTTTATGTAGATACAATAGGCCTACCTGATTTTGAACACAAGAGGGCAGTATAGCCCTATGTATGACTTGACTTTTATGGGACTAAATAGTACAATTACTATTTTTAAACTTATAAATATTTATTAAATTGAAAAAAAAAAAAGAATAAAATGGGTTTAGTTGTGACATTTTTATACTTTTATATAGAAATAAATGGTGTTTAATTACATTTTTAGAAGATGAGGCTTTAAGTGTTACTTTACTTTAGTCCCTCACTATAGCAAAACCGTTTGAGATGTTTAATATCCGTTCACAATTTAGCATCTTTAATGTATCTTTATCATTTTGAAAAAGTTTGGTGTGAATAAAATAAAACCGTTAGGAAGAGTAGCTCAAAAACTCAGAGTCTGAAATATCCAAAAAATCCACATTCAAACCAAAATATCTGACTTCCTTTTGCTCGGAGCTAATAACTGTAAATTAGAAAGTTGTCCGGCTCGGTGAGACCAATATATATACTGATTTTTGTAACTGTTGGTAAAACTAACCCACCCACTTTTGTCAAACGCATGTTGAAAGTGACACACTTCCTGCTGCCAGTTGGTGGCGCTATAACTTTGACTCACAATAGTTACATCCATCTGATCGGCCTCTTACCACGAACATACTGCTAAAGTTTCATCAAGATCAGTTAATGTATGCAGAAGTTATAACACTTCGTCTCCTCTCTTTTCTCGCCATAAATTTGTTTCCTCGCCATGGCCAAACCGTTCGAGATATCAAAAATCCGTCCGCAATTTAGCATTCTCAATGTCTTGACTTCATGCTGACTGAGTTTGGAGGTGATTGAATGAATTCTCTAGGAGGAGTACATCACATTCCACAGCAAGCGTTTTCCAAACAACCCATAATAGCCGACTTCCTGTTGGGCTGGTGTGAAACTTGACAGAGGGAAAGTTGTTCGGCCCGATGAAATCTATATGTGTACCGAGTTTCATATTAATTCATGCAAGCGTGTTTGATATATGGACCAAGTTTTCAGACCCTGTTCAAGAGGGCGCTGTTGAGCCCCCCTGCCACGCCCGTTTCTGAATCTTTTCACATGTCTACTGGCTAATAAGTGTTATGTGTCTGTCGAGTTTCATCCAATTTCAAGCATGCTAAGAGTCTCAAACGCATCCGAAAAGAATATTAAAATTTGATGCGTTGCCACGGCAACAGTATCTAAGATATCAATAATCCTTTCACAGGTCTACATCTGCCGTGTGTTTACATTATACACATAAAATTTGAAGCAAATCGGGTAAAAGTAAGAGGGTGACTTCAAAGCATTTTGAAAGTGACACACTTCCTGCTGCCAGTTGGTGGCGCTATAACTTTGACTCACAATAGTCACATCCATGTGATCGGCCTCTTACAACGAATACACTGCTGAAGTTTCATCAAGATCAGTCAATGTATGCAGAAGTTATAACACACTTCCTGTGTCCCATTATTCGCCATAAATTCGTTTCCTCGCCACGGCCAAACCGTTCGAGATATCAAAAATCTGTTCGCAAGAATTGATCCTCAATGTCTTGACTTTATTCTCACCGAGTTTGGTGGCGATCGGATGAAATCCCTAGGAGGAGTATTTCACATTCCATTGTATGCGTTTTCCAAACAACGTATAATAACCAACTTCCTGTTGGGCTTTTGTAAAACTTAGAGCACGAAAGTTGTTCGGCCCGATGAGATCTATATGTGTACTGAGTTTCATATTATTACATGCAAGCGTGTTTGATTTATGGACCAAGTTTTCGGACCCCATTCCAGGGGGCGCTGTCGAGCCCCCCTGCCACGCCCCGGTACCAGCTTCAGCCCGGCCCTGATGGCCGCAGGTTCTGACGTGTGTGCAAAATTTCAAGAGTTTTTGAGCATGTTAAGGGCCCCAAAAGTGGCAAAAAGGCAAAAAAAAAAATAATGAAGAAAAAAAAAAAAAATAATCCTTACGAAAACAATAGGGCCTTCGCCCTTTCAGGGCTTGGGCCCTAATAAACGGAGCAAAAACAATAGGGTCCTCTAATCATCGGTGTTCGGGCCCTAAATAGATACTTTTGCTAAAATGAGAATATAGTTATACAGATGAGTCTGACCGCTTAAAGGGATACTTCACCGATTAGCATTAAGCTTTGTATCAGTAGAAACCCGGTAGTATTTTCGATTGACCGTGCTTCCCTCTCTCATGTCCCCCTGAGACGAGAGATTTCTGCATTGTGTGTCTGGAAAAAAAAATCGAAAATCGTCATTTAGCGTCATCAGAGTCCAGAGGCGAGAGACTACAGCCAGTAGGAGGAGCTCGTTCTGCATGAGTTCAACCCGCCCATAGGGGGATCTCACGATAAAACGGCGTCTCTTCAGTTTCGAGTCGACTAGTAGCCTAGTTGTGTCATTTCTTCCGATACTGCCCTCTGTAACCGGTAGGCGTGGCTTGGGAGTGGCCTCGTAGGACAGCGAAGCAAGTGCATTCTGGGAGTTGTTGTCTTTCATCTACATGAGCCAAAAATACATTTTCTGGCTTTTCTCAGTCTAGAAGGCACCAACTTCTAAAATAATTTCACATTTCTACTACATAAATGACCTAATTTAAATACACATCATCTATCCAGCGGTGAAAAATCCCTTTAACTAAACCAGGTTTGAGACAAGTTTACACATGGCGCCTTTAGATGTTTTTTCCCCCATACATTTAGCATTATTAGTAAGAATATTCAGAGAATTTTATAATAAACAATGTAATAATTTGAAAAATTATTTAGAGATGGCAAAGGAAGACAAAAAAAAAACTAAGTTAACTTTGTTTTGTGCTCATGATGAGAGTTTTGATTATTTGATTATGCAAGTTGTTTGTTTTTAGTAGTTTATTACTTTGAGCGAAGTATTTTTCCTGAGGTAAACCTGCACCTCCAGTGTGTTTTCTCAGTCCCAAGGCCTTCTATGTGCCATGCACAAAGTGTGTGAGAATGTAAATAAATGAAATAAAAAATAAATAGCCTGATTTAAAAAACAAAACTGATCTTACGTTTTTATATTCATATCTGGTTGGGAGAAATATATGTATTTTTTTCGGTAAATATTGGTAAAAAAATCACTGCCCAAGATTCTCATCTTTGACTATTTTGAGTGTAAACAATAAAACTAAAAAAAGATTAAATATTTAATTTGTTTACTTGCATGTCATGTGACCATTAACTGATTTCAGAGAACCATGAGCATGCAAATGTGTTGTTAACTTATGTGAAATATTAACATAAAATCTCAGGAAGACTTCAGCTGAATGCTGACAAAGAAGTTTGGGAATCACTCTTCTAAAACAATATGAAGAGAATCGACAACAAGACCCAGAACATGTATTAAAGGATAATTCTGACTTTGATTATTCATGTGTACTGATGCATTTCTGTGGTTTGCTCTACAGGCAGTATTATGCGTACCTCACGGACACACAGTGCAAACGGGTCGGGACACAATGCTGGGTGTTCGGGTGAGTTTAAACCTGTGAAAATGACTTGTGTGAAGCCGCCTCCCATGTGGTCCAATGTAATGCACAAGTAACGTTCTTCAGCGAGCACTGATGTTCATGCATGTGTCACACCAGTGTTTGAGGCAAAAGCCTTGTAGGCTTTTCATTCAAATGAACGTTTAACCACAAACCCGCATGAATGCTTGTGTTCCACTGCAGCGCTTTGGTGGGCTTTGCTGCTCTATTGTTATTTGCGTTATCTCAGATATAAGACAGTGACCTAGATTGTGTGCAGTTCAAGTTAACTTGTCACAAACATCTAGGTTAGATCATCTAGACTTCATCTTACATCCGTCAGCTTTACATTGCACAATCAAGGTCCAGTAGAAACGCTCTTGTCTTCTTTCCAACAGGGCAATAGCTTTCCTGGAGGCGTTAGCCTGCATTAAATTCGGACAAGACTTGTTTTCCAAGACGCAAATTCTCTATGTGATTTTGTGGCTCTTGTGTTTGGTGAGTTCCTGCTCTTTTTGTCTTCACTTTGAGCTTTTCATTGCATCAATATGACTCTGATTTCTACTCATTCAGCAAAAACTTGAACGCAAAGCTATTTTTGGCATCTATGGGAGGAGATTTCCTGAAAATAGTCTTTTCAGAAAGTGCTTTTGTGTGAACACAAAAGCTGCTGATGTGTAATTGATCGAGTCTTTGTTTCTGTCTCTCATCTGAAGGCTTCCATCACATTCCTGTGTCTATATGGGATGGTCTGGTATGCTGAAAACTACGGGCCCAGAGAGAAGGTGAGTCACGGCTTTGTCATCATTTACTCGCGATAAAAGGGGAGAGGAGGAGTCTGTAACTATTTAGAATTTTCTGACCCCATTGGCAGATATTTTTCCTTGTTTGTTAAATCATTTTGCATCTCAAGTAAATATATCTTGATTTTAAGAATGTTTATATATTTGTAATTGAAAACAAGAGAGAAAATATTTTTCCCCCCTCAAACAACACTTGTATGACTTCAGAAGACTTTTGGGCTACTTTTATGATACTGTTAGGGGCCTTACACATATGTCTTTGCATCTAAAAATGCGAGACACAGCGCTCAGGAATGTTTTTTTTTTTAAACGCAGTGCTCAACATGAGGGTGTCAAAACGTGCTTTTGAGGCATATATAACGGAAATAGCCAGACAGCATCTCTCTCCAGGCTCTTTTTTTAAAGGGGTGGTTGATTATGATTCCACTTTTCTAACTTTAGTTAGTGTGTAATGTTGCTGTTTGAGCATAAACAACATCTGCAAAGTTACGACGCTCAAAGCAAAGGGAGATATTTGCTTTTAAAGAAATGGCTTTTTAAGGACTACAACAAACGGCTTGTAGGAACTACAGGATATTCCTCCCATGTTAGTGACATCACAAACCCTAAAATTTACATAAACCCCGCCCCCGGAACACGATTTATAGATTATCAAGACAGAATATGCTAGTAAATGGCTAGAAGATAACTACACACAAGCTACATAAATTCACCAAATTCACCAGCGCTGGTGAACGTGCGCAGAGTAAGATGATTCCCGCACCATGCATGCACAATTAAATAAACCTGGCTTCAAGGCTGCGTTTACACGTGGCCGGCTAGTTTCATAAACGGACATTTCACCCTCTCCGTTTTCAAAAATAAAATCGTGCACACCTGTCAGTTTTCAGAAAAGTGTTAGTTTACACGAACCCGTTTATATATGCCGTCAAGAGCATGCCAAACCTGTAGGTGGCAGTGTAACGAGAAGCTCAAGCCCACGTTAGCCAATCAGAATCCCAATAATAGCAACAACAGCAACGGATCACTTCCTCTTTCTGGTCACACTTTTGATGCAGGTGCAAGTTCTGTCGCATCCTGTGACGTCGGCTGCCGAAAAGTCAAAGTTTTCCAAAATCTCCACTCTGGCTGGAGTTTTTAGAAAGAATCGTTTTCAGAGGCGAATTCTCCGTTTGCGTGTAAACGAAGGGCACAAACGAAGCGAAATGTCTCCGTTTTTCAAAATAACCATGTACGTGTAAACGGGGTTTCAGTCATATTGCATATTCTGTAGTGTAAACGAAAGCTTGCAACGCTTGCCCCGCCTCCGGGGTCTTCTGATTGGTCCGCTGTTTTGGAACTGACATTGATGAGTAGCGCTGCGTGTAAAAGTTGACAATAGTTTAACTTGAATCGCCGTCTTAAAAACGCAGTGTTCATGTGCGATACACAAGCAAGATGTGAACATAAAGGCGGATTTATACTTACTACTCGTAGCTACATCATAAGCTGTGTAGCATGCTTAACCTGACGTGCACCTTTCCAAAAACGTAACAGCGCATCAATTCTACGCGGACCACAAGCGCTGTGATTAGAGATGTTCCGATACCCTTTTTTCCGTCCCGATACCGATTCCGATACCTGGACTCAGGGTATCGGCCGATACCGAGTACTAATCCGATACCTGGGTGTGTATCTATAAAGCTGCAATTCATACTAGCCCTGTATGAATTGATATAATTATTTTATAAAAGGTATTTTAGTTTTACAATATAACTGTATAAAAAAAGTGCAACAAATAAATCTAGGAATATAAAAAATGATATTTAAATAATAACGGTCCACAGAATTCACGGTTTGGTTCGATAATCTACACTGGTGTCATGGTTCAGTACGTTTTCAATACAGCAAAAAGAAATGCCAGAGAAATTTCCTTGATTTACATTTTTTATTAAAACTAACATAATAAAGTATGATCATTTTTTTTACTTTGAGCAATGATGGAGCTATAGGCCTACTTGAACTTATAAAACATAAGCAGCTCCTTATAAAAAAATGAAATGTAATATTGTAATAGTTATAAGCAAAGGTTTATTTTATTTCAGATTAACATTTGAGGGCAGCAATTTTATTCATAATATCAAAATAAAACCAACGTAACATTACTTGAAAGCACAATGTTCCTGGTTTCCACGTCAGCGCTGTTTGATCCGTTATTAATGGAGAATGTGAATGCTTTTCACTAGATCTCGCAGTGATGTTATTACTTCTGTGGCGAATTCAAAATTCTTTACTTATGTGGCTTTCTTTACTGGATCTCTTAGCGCTGTGTAGCAACAGTGTAGCTTGATCTAGATCGCCTCGCGCTGCATTGTTCCAAACTCTAATGGTCCGTGAAGCACAAAATAACGAGTAGCGCAGTTTTGTTCCGTTTTCATTACATTTGCCATTTGATGTTGGGCGCCAGCGTCTCTTAACGTTGCATAATGCGCTTGTCGCGCGACTACATTTGAAAATATGCGTTTTCATTTCTTCTTCGCTGCTCTAAACAGTGGTTGCTTGTGGCAACACAGGAAGTTGTGCTGTTGCCACAAGCAACCACTGTTTAGAGCAGCGAAGAAGAATTGGTCTCTGATTTGCAGCGTTAAGCAAAGCTAGCGTGCACAACTAGCTATTGTTTAATAAAATGGTATCGGATCGGTACATGGGTAGATGTACTCGCCGATACCGATGCCAGAATTTTTATTGGTATCGGCGGCATTTCCGATACTAGTATCGGAATCGGAACAACCCTAGCTGTGATTGGTCTGCTAGAACCCCTCCCTCGTACCCTGGAAATCCAGAGTTCTCGCGAGAGCACAATTTGAATTGGCTCAGCGAGTTACTCTGGCATTGAGTAATGATGCTCATTAACTATGTCCTTGTAGCCGAGCTGCACCAATCACATTGGTGTATCTGATATAGGCGGGCCAGAGGCAAGCTAGACAGATGACGACAGCGCTAGTGACAAAGCAATCACGACAGTGATTGGTCGTAGTGTTATCCATTTGCGTGCAGTGAGATTTTCAAATGCATGCTTGGTGCCGCCCCTCGAGTTGGGCGATTTCAATTACTCGATGCCAGACCATTAATCTTTCAGATTACAGGCTACCTCCCTCGGGTAAAAAAAGAAATCTGCGAAACCGTCGCATTTCCTCTTGCGACATAACTACGGTGAAAACAAAGATGTTATTTGATATTTAACAACTCAAGCTGCAAAAGTCGCAGTCTATTTCCCGCCATCACCGCTCCTGCTTCTTCGATAACGTACACAACAAGCCGCTTCTTCCTCAGCTTTTGCCTTGATGCTGTGGATTACACCACCAACATGCCCGCGGTCTGCAACGTTATACTTCTGCAACAACGCAGAAGTAGAAATGAAAACTGAGGCGTAGCCTATGGCTTAAGTCCGACGCAGAAGTAAATCAGCCTTTAACGGTCATAGACGTCCGTCTAACGCGTGTTTACATAGAAAAACAATGTAAAAGTAGCTCATTGGAATGGATAAACGCGTTCTATGTGAACGGCCCCTTAGGCTGTGTTTTGTCTCGGCACTAAAAATCATCATCCACTTAAGTTGCATTGAATACAGGCTTGGAATGACATGAAAGAATTTTCATTATATTGTTTCTTCCCCATTATCAATTGTGACCTCAAACCCTGTTGCCTTTTAAATGTAAATTTAAAAACTGACTTTACAGCAGGCTATACTACAAGCAGTTCTCAAGTGAATCTTAAGAGTTCTGCAATCTAAATCATGGTGTTTTGACCTCCATAGAGCTTCTCAGAGTGTGATGACAGCTTTTACTCTGAGCCGGGTGACGCCGTGTCTGAATGCAGAGGTAAACACTAAATCATTCACATCAGCATGTAGATTACCAGGATGTTAATGGCAGTTTACAGACTTCAGCGAGTCTAACCTGTAGTGTTGTGACCTCTTGTGGAGAACGAGCAGAAGACGCGTGTAGTTCTGAGACTTGGCAACGTCTTTAATATTAGAGTACTGTACATTGCATACTATTTTATTTTATTTTTTAATATATGATAAGTGCATTTGTCACTTTGGAAATGTAAATGTAAATGTCAAGGATATTTTTATTGTGAATTTTGCCAAATGTATTAGATCATCCAGGCAAGGGTTATTATTGTTGACTATAAAATTATTAAAAACATGAAATAAGGCTGAAATAAAATATAAATATAAATGTATATAATTAAAAACCTAAGCTAAGCGAAAATTTGAAATGTTGCCTCAGCAATAAACCAAAAAATTATTGACTGAAAAAAAAATACAAACTATAACTAAAACTGAAATAAAAATAAATTAAACCTAAATAGCAATATTTATAATAAAAAACTGAAAAATAATAAAATGATGAAAACACATAACAAACTTATTTAAATGTAAACTAAAATGAACATGAAAACTAAAAACATATGAATAAAGTTACAAAATTCTTATTAATATTAAAAATATGAATAAAACTAAAATAAATAAAATGCATAGTTTACATGCTATGTATAGTATGCATGCTATATGCAAAAATTTTAAAATCTCAATATGCAACTCTGAATATTTCTAGTTGAGTTCAAATTTTAGGCGTTCGATTTTTCTAAATGTGCATGCATTACACTTTGCTTCTGTGCATGAACTGCTTCAGTGTTTCAACTCACATTGTAATGCAACTGTGCTGTAGGGGAGTTTGAGATGGACGGCACAACTTACTCTTCTACCAGGAAACGGAGGGACTCAGAACCGTCATACAGAACCATCAACGGGGTGGAGAAATGAGTCCGACTCTAGAAGGCTTTGAGCGTTTTTTCCTCAGACAGGAACGTTTGCACAGGTGTCACTCCTGTTAATGGAGGGAACGTCAGATGACTGTGATTTATGAATGGTGAGATTGTCTCAGGTTTAGTTTGAACATTTCAGATATCAGAGCGCTTTGCAACGCTGCAAAACACTTTGAATAGGCAATACTGTGTGTCCAGTGTTTAGATGGCGAGCTCACTTTACCTGTTGAACTAGAGACTGGTTAACACTTTAGATCCCGAGCAGTGCTGTGAATCACCGTGTTCTTCAGTAGCATGCGTGACTCGGAAGTGTCGTGACTTGTCACTGTATTTTATGTTATCAACAGTGTATTATATGCTAGCGATTTCAGATTATTCATATCATAATGTGTCTACAAATGATGTCAGATCAAGTCAACATGAAATCAAAATTAATTATTTTTACTTTAAAAGCGCGTTCCTGGTCTTATTGTGCATGTTTCTCTGGTGCGTGTTTTTTTTTTTTTTTTTTTCATTAAAATCATTAAAATGTAATTGTAAAGTTTGGGGATGGTAAGATTTTATGTTTTTGAAAGAATGTTTCTGCTCACCAAGGGTGCATTTATTTTAATCAAAAATACATTAAAAACAGTAATATTGTGAAATATTATGACAGTGTAAAATAAGTGTCTTCTATTGTAATGTATAGTAAAATGTAGTTTATTCCTGTGATCAAAGCTGAATTTTTCCAGTCTTCAGTGTCACATGATCATTCAGAAATCATTCTAATATGCTGATTTGCTCCTCAAGAAACATTTCTGATTGTAAATGTTGAAAACCATTGTGCTGCTTCATATTTTTGAACTTTGAACAGAAAGTTTCACATTTATTTCAAATTTAAATATTTGCTACATTGATAAGTTTAATGCATCCTTGCTGAATAAAGTATTCATTTCTTAAAAAAATCTTACAGACCCCAAACTTCTAAACAGTAGTGCATGTCAGATTATAGAAGCAAAATGGTTGCAAGCATCATTTAATGTTGACTCTATCTAGGAAAGACTGTTCCTGGCCAGTACTCTATCCAGACTGACTAAATCTGTTCACGATTGACATGAGTTGAATGTTTCTAGGTTAAGCTGCTTAAGATTGTAGATGAATGCAGGATCTAATAGATGCACAAGTGTTTTAACACTTTTAGTGGCTTCACTGATGTTTTAATGTGTGAGGTTTGTTTTCAGTGTTTCTGCTTCTCCAGTGACTTTCTACAGCTGCTGTCGTTTTTATGTTCTCACCTGAGAGGCGTTTTTTTGCTTTTGCACGTCTGTGATAATCATCTATATCAGTTTCTATAGAAGCTTGTTTTCCATGGAATAAAAATAACAAAGGTAATTACGTCTTTTTATCTCGCAATTGCAAGAAAAAAAAAGAGTTGCAAATTTTTCATCTCAAGATTCTGATTGGTTTTTTTTTTCTTAGTTCTGAGGGGGGGGAAAGTATTGTGAGACATAAAAGAATTGTGAGATATAAACTCAAAATTGCAAGAAAAAGTCAGAATTGTGAGATATAAACTTATATTATAGAGATATAGAAATAAATAGATGAAGAATTCGCAATTCTGACTTTCTCGCAATCGCTGGTTTTTATCTCACAATTCATAATTTTTCCCTCAATTGTGAGTTTTTATAATTCGCAACTAAGTTTATATCACAATTTTGAGGAAAAAAAAGTATGCATTACTAGATGAAAAATTCGCAATTCTGACTTTTCTGAGGTGGCAATTTCTGAAATGTTTTTTTTTATTTTTTTTTATTGCGTGTTTATAACTTTACAAGTTTTTCATAACTGTTTATAACTCGCAATTGTAGGTTTTTTTTGTTTACATTACAATTCTGAGAAAAAGTCAGAATTGCGAGATGAAAAATTTGTTTCAAATATTCAGTTTATATCTCGCAATTCTAACTTTTTTCTCGCGATTGCAAGTTTGTCAGATTTTTATATCATGCAATTAAGTTTATATCTCACATTTCTGAGAAAAAAAGTTGAGATGAAAAACTTTGGTTGAATTCTGAAAAAAAAATTCCCCTCAGAATTGAGATTTTTTTGAATTGTGAGATAAAAGTTCGCAATTACATTTTTTATTTTTTATTCCATGTGTTTGTTTAAAATTATCCTGATCACCACACACCCTTAAACCAGTATTCAAGCCTTTTTAGACTGATGTTTAACACCGATATCGTGTGCCTGCATGCATGTTTAACAACTATCACCTGTAACCTTTATTGCTTTGTGTGTGTGTGTGTTGTGTACAATAGTGTTTTTTCCTGATATGATAACTAGAGAGCGGTGTGGCCGATATATGTGGTATCATTTAATATAATTTAAATGCAGTTATTGTAATATACACAAACTAAAATGTTTTGCACCCAATTTTTTCACTGTTTACTCCATTCAAAATAATATGTGTTGACTAATTTGAAACTCGTAGAAGAGCTAACGTTTCTGTTAATCGCATGTTTATCAGCTATGCCGATAATCTAAAAATGTTGGTAGACTTATCGACCTGGTTGATATATATTCTTCCATTACTAGTGTTCATAATCCAACACCATGTCCTGTGTATTCATCGTGCTCAGACAACATATAGTTTTCTTCATTTCCGTAATGTCCTTCATGACAGTCTGTGGACAGTCGGAGCATCACGTGATTCTACATATCCATTTGCCAAAACACTTGTTTTGTGTCCGTTTAGTCACTGTGAAACATTTAAATGCCTTTTTTGTCATGCTTCTGATTTGTACATTTCACATAAATTGTAAACGAATCAGTGTTTGTCTTTTCAGTAATATTAAACGACTAGTTTTTGGTGAAGAATGGCACAACGTGACTGAACTTTGCAGCTTTTCAATATATATGACGTTTGTTTGTTTGCTCAGAATTTACATGCAACTACATGGGATGTAACAGAATTTTAAGATTAAATTTCATCTGTATCTCATGACTTTGTGTTTTCATAATTATGATTTTATTTGGGGGGGGGGGGGTTTGGGGCTTTTCTGCCTTTATTTCAGTGTGTCCTAACCAATACAATAAGTAATTTGTTTACTCTGAGCACAGCCAGTCAGATATGACATTTAGTATACAGTTGTTTGGATTGAATATATGTGACCCTGGATCACAAAACCAGTCACAAGTCGCACGGGTATATTTGTGGCAATAGCCAACAATACATTGCATTGGTCAAAATTATCGATTTTTCTTTTATGCCAAAAATCATTAGGATATTAAGTAAAGATCATGTTCCATGAAGATATTTTGTACGTTTCCTACCATAAATATATAAAACATTTATTTTTATGAGTGAATGCAGCACAATCGCGAATATAAATGTAGAACTTTAAAGGCGATTTACTCAATGTTTAGATTTTTTGGCACCCTCAGATTCCAGATGTTCAAATAGTTGCATCTCGGCCAAATATTGTTGTATCCTAATGAACCATACATCAATTGGAAGCTTATTTATTCAGCTTTCAGATAATGTATAAATCTAAAAAAAATTACCCATGTGACTGGTTTTGTGTAATATATATATTATAAACTGAAATATTTTAAACTAATTTATTCCTGTGATCAAAGCTGTATTTTCAGCATCATTTCTCCAGTCTTCAGTGTCACATGATCCCTCAGAAATCATTCTAATATCCTGATTCACAGAGAGTTTATGCACTCTGGTGGAAATAACTGATGCACTTCACACTGTATGACTGTTTTTGGTGCAGGAAAATGATCCGGCTTGACCTCAGCTGTGATCTGCATTGGTGGACGGTGAGCTCATTTAACCAACTCTATTAACTAATGGCTTCAGGTTTCAGACAGTGTACACGACGGCCAAAAATAGGCAGCAAAGACACGTGTTGAGCTCTGTTTCAAACAGGCTGAACCTCGCAAAACCTGTCCGGAACGTCCAGGTCATATTTCACAAATGAAGCCTATTTTAGGGACCATGCATTATCAGTTAAGGACATTTACCCCTTAAATTCTCACTTTTGTAATGAGTATCAGTAATAATAAAGATTTGAATTGCTGTTATATCATTTTAAAAAGTACAATTGTACCAGTAAGTATATATCCTGGTAGTTTTCCTTCTCACCACTCGGGGGCAGTACCGACCCTCAGCTCATGTTTATATAGTCACGTGATCATGTGTATCCATTGCTGGCTACTGTCGCAAAACCCTCTCTCATTCTTCTACTCTTCCTGCAAGTCATTAGGCCAGTGTTTATATGAAGCCCAGGATCATCAACTGCATGTCTGAGACAGCCGTCCAACCACATATGAGAGCGGAAGACATCCTGGCAGAGATTCGAGCAAACCTGCTGGAGTGCAAAGTGTGTTTTGAGAAGTTCTCCATTCAGAAACGAGACCACACACCCCGAAATCTTCCCTGTGGCCACGTGCTGTGTCTCAAATGCATCTGTGCACTTTCCCACCCTGAAAACCAGAGGCTGGAGTGTCCTTTCTGTAGGAAACCGTGGGATGTGGGCAGCACCTCCGAATGCTATGCGCTCACCGATCTCCAGGAGCTTCTGCTGTCAGATGCTTGTCCCAGGTTGTGTGATCGAGTCATAGGATGGACTGAAAGCTTGGGATCTGGGACGCTGCATCTCCGTTCAGCTTTTGGAGGATGGGGAACAATTGTCAACCCTTCTGGGATGGTTGTTTCTGAGACTTCAGGGAAGATTGCTTTGGTGCACGATGGTGAGAAAAGAGTTGCCGTTTTTGATGCTCAAGGAACTCATTTGGATGGCTTCGGACGTTTTGGCCACAACCCGTCTGATTTATGTCACCCACTTGATGTTGCACTGACCAAATGTGGACATGTTGTGGTCACAGATGCTGGTGACCAATCAGTCAAGGTCTTCACTTCCAAAGGCCGTCCGGTGGCATCCATCCGAGACTCTTTTAGGCTGCCATGGGGTGTTGATGTGGACGCCTGCGGACGTGTTTTTGTGACTGATGCTGAGATGGGAACACTTAGCCAAGTCGTAATAGACTTTTCTCGTGGGGTAGTCCTAGTTAACAGAGTGGTTTTCAAAAAACTTAAATGTCCTCGTTCGGTAGCTTCTTGCAAAGCATCGGGAAACATCGCAGTTGTGGAACGTTTTCAGGCCGGATTCACGGCTTCATGTTTGAGAATATTCAATTGTGACTTTGTTCCTTTGACGCAGGTGGATAGTTTCGCTCTTAACTTGAAGAACTCTCTGAGTTTGTCTATATCTTCAGTGGTTTTTGATATAAATGGAGACGTGATTGTAGGGGATTCACAGAATGGGATGGTCTGGAGTTTGGGAAAGCCACAGAAAACACCTGCACTGACTCCACTAGTGAGCGGACTGCTGCGTCCAGTGGCATTGGCTACGACTACAATGAATGTGCTTGTGGTCTTGGACGGAGGAGATCATGCAGTCAAGTTCTATGCAGCGGACAAGGATGACTTGTACTGTGAGAAATGAGAGGTGTAAATAAACACAACTAGCGTGTTTCACATTAGGATCCATGTATGTTGTTTAGGTGGATTAAGTTGTGATAATGGATTTGTGAGTTGATAATGCGTATATGGTGATTTGTGGCATGGTGGCTAAAGCTCAAAGTTAATAAATGGAAAGTTTCAAGCCACACAGATTTCCCGTTTATTGGTCAAGTTGTACTTGCAGGGAATTTGACTAGTAATGTCATCAATATTACACAAAATATACATGCATACATATGCTAGAGTGTACAAAATGCAATGCTTGTGCATATTGTTTATGTATTGATTGATTGATGCTCTTAATTCAAGCTCGCTCCAGTGGGATTGTCCTTGATTTCCTCTAAGTATACTGTAAGTCGATTTGGATAATTAAGTGTATGCTAAATCATCAAATGCATTATCACCTTCTAAATTCAATCATTTGTATGTCAATCACACCTGATATTCCTTGCTGAAGAAACTCAGACACTGTTTCCCATTATACGGTATAGGTGTTAATCATTCAATGCATTAATAATAACCAAATTGTCCATTGACGTAGCTGAAATGCATACAGCCTATGCTTTGATTTTTCCCTCATAATGAACAAAGGATTTTTTTTCATGGTGGTCCTGAAACCTAAAATAGGGGGAAAGGTTGGGAACCACTTGGCAGTCATTGGCACAAATTATGACTTTTCAAAGTTGGTTACAGTGCAACATTTAATAATTTTAAGTAATTTTAAGTGAGTATTTGCCCTGCGTAGCTATTACACTGGGTGCATACTTATTTAAAATGGCATGCATTAAATTTAGTAAATTCTTAATTTTAAATCCACAGAGATTAAACAACCCTAGGGGAATCCCATAATCTGCTCTGCTCCATTTCCCTTGATCCTACCAGACTGGGGTTGTCGCCGTTATAAAGCACTTCTTACCGAAAATCACATCTCACTGAAAACGACCCCCACTTTCACTAGAGAAAATCAGATTATTGTGCTTTACTGTCATGACATAAACTGTGCGTTAGTATCGCTAAGCGTTTGCGTTTTAGCTGCATACAAGTGCAAAATGAAGTATAAAAACGAACAAAAGTTAAAATAATTCTTTCATTCATGTAATCTGGTCATTCAGTCATATAAATGATATTTTTGAATAGAATGCATATGTTTCTGCATGAACAGTAGCCTACCTTTTGAATGGGTGAAGAAAAATTAAGATAACCAAATAAAAGGATTAGCCTAAATTACAGAAGAAACATGACTAGTATGATGAGTAATGAGCATAAGTTTATGGTTACACTTTATTTTAATGTGTCCCTGTTAGTTACAGTGTAATAATACATTTAAGTACCGTTAAATAATAATAATTTATTACATGTACTTACTATAGAGTTTAGTTTAGGGTTAGTTGCGTGTAATTGTGCCTAATTTATAGTTACTATACATGCATTGAGCAACATGAGACACATTAAAATAAAAAGTAACACTTTATTTTACAGCGTTACACGTTACTTGTACTTACCATAGTAGCATAATACCAGTAAATTATGCATAATTACATGCAACTAACCCTAAACCAAACCCTAATCCTATAGTAAGTACATGTAGTTAATTAATATTACTCAGTAGGCCTACTTAAATACATAATTACACTGTAACCAAATAAAGCGTTACCAGAATTGTTGATAGTGACACAAGTCTCTTTCTCCTCCTCTTCTATATTTTTTGTCGCTCTGTAGGAACTGCAGCAGGTCGTTGTGGTTCATCTGGTCTTTTTCAACTAAGTCCATGCCGTTTCTTTCATGCATATTCATGCACACTGCACATTTGTGTGTGTTTTTGGGGTCAGTCAGCGGAAGATGGCGGTCTGGATGCTGCTGGCTGGCTGAGAGGAGCTGCTCTGCCCGCGGCGGAGGATCCTTATAACCACACACATTTAACCCGAATACAACACAACCATAGCGTCTCATCTGGATTAATCTCGACTGCTTTTTCTGCTCGGGTATGCACTGTTGGAGTATTTCACCAGGATACAAGCACCTCAGACGTTTCTGTGGGAGACTTTGCGGGGAGTTGCATGTTATTATTCGGCTAGCTGTACGGAGCAGCTAGCGGCTTTCTCCTCCACTTTAAAGCCTTTAAAATAGTACAAAAATGTCTGATACGAAGGTAAAAGTGGCGGTTCGAGTTCGACCAATGAACCGGAGAGGTAAGAGACATTTTAAAGTAATACTGAGCGTTAATATTTAAAGATTAAATCAGTTTTCAGATGGAATAAGTTGCTACAGTTCAGGTAAGGTTGTTATGCATTCTGTATTTAAATATGTTTCAGACATTTCACTCCTTTTTTGTAGTATTTAACACGAAAATCCCACGTATAAGAACTTTAAGGCAAGTTTTAATAACTTTTGGCTTGCAGAGATTGAGCTCAACACAAAATGTGTGGTTGAAATGGAGGAAAACCAGACTATTCTGCACCCACCGCCCTCCAATACAAAAGGAGAAAACAGGTACAGTCAAATCATTTCATGGTCATGCACTTTTGTTCATGTGACATGTTTGAGCCATTTTTCTCCTCATTATAGGTGAAAGCTGTCAGTTTGCCCCCCCCCCCCCCCCCCCCCAAACCAAATTTGGCTGCATGTGTTTTTGGTGAGATTTTATCAGGGCAGAAGGGTCTCTTTTCTGCCAGGAAGAGTTTTATGGCCCGAGTGGTCAAATGCATGCACACAGAGAGGATGATTTAAATCTGTTTACGTCTCCTGCATGTGTGCTCATGTAAGAGCAGCAGAAGTGAGTGCAGGGCCCGTTCTGGGCGTGCTCATGGTGGCCTGCGCTGGGGAAACTTCTGCGCTGCTGTGAAATTCCTGGACAGGCCTCGTGTTCGGCAGTACTGAAGTTTGAGATGCCGTACAGTAGATGTCTTCACATCATGCCATTGCGTTTGTGCTCGAACGGTATGAATTTTTCAGTGGCTGCTGCCATTACCAAGAACAGGATTGCCAGAATAATATGATATTTTTTGAAATAGTAGTGGTACATAAGACATTTTTTCTATTGCCATCCAAAGACTAGGCCGCTGGTAAAGCTTACAGCTTATAGAAGGGAGAGCAGCACTTCTGTAAATTGGTAAATCAGTCAATCAGCAATTATCAGCTGATGCAATTTTGGCCTATTTATCGGTATGGTCTGTCACTAATTAAAATTATATGAGGGACAATTGTTGTGTTCCATATGATTTGTAATGGCAGAACAAAGCAGGTGCTGAAGAGAGTGTGTGTTTTCCCACAGCAGTCTCAAGGATTTGATTTTTGCATACATAACCAGCCATTCTGGCCTTGAGCATGTCGCATTTTTCCCTTTCTTTTTTTTTTTTTTTTTTGATTAAGAACATAGGCTTAGCACAACTGTTTCAATGCAGTTCAGTTTCAATAACTTGCTTTGTTCTGAGTCTTGTGGTTTAATTCTACATTATATAAACAATTCAAGTGGTGAATGAGAATATGATCGGTTTGTGAACTGCATTAAGATGATTAGTGAAATATGTTGGAAATGTTTCACTGGTGTGGTAGTTAGTTTCCTTTTAACACCTACAGACTTGTGACATACTAAAGCCATGATGAATGTTGGTTGTTACTGTATCAGGCCCACATTAAATCTGAGCACAACGGAAACGCTTATACATAATTAAATTCTATTTAATAATTCGATTCCCTGCCCCTAGATTGTTTATGAAATATTTCAGCTGATTATACATTCAACTATAGCAATATGAATGCAGTACTCTCAGCTTCGAAAAACATATGTTACTATTTTTGAGTCAAGCATTTTTTTTCTCATAATTAGCATAGAAAAATATGAAAGAATAGCAGATTCTGAGCCTGGTTATTGAATCTTACAGCCTAATTTTAGTCACACTTAAAAAACACTTATTTTATTGTAATACATTGCTCATTTTTCAGTTCCTACAGTAAGCGATTGGCCATTGCATTATTTCAAGGGCAACCCATCTGTGGATCACAAGCTATTGGATCTCATGATCTCCTGAACTGGGTTCAGTAGTCTTCTCAGTTCACGTTGCCTCAAGGTTAGAGAATCTGCAAGAACAATAGCAGATGGTTTAATGTAGCCAGAGCTGTGTGAACAGGCAGCGCTGCAGTCCAGCATGCATCACAGTTACACGGTCAGGCGGGTGTGCAGCTTCTGCTAGAGAAAGAACAGGTAAGCATCATCTCGTCTTACACTCAGGATGTGAAATGGAAAACAATCAGGGCCTTGATGAAGCTTACTCAACTTCTAAGCTGGAAATAATAGCCAGAGGAAATGCTGAGGATCATTATGTTCAATTTCTCGCAGTAAAAAAAAAAAGTGATGTTATTCCGAGTTGTGACAAAATATAAATACAAGACAAAAAAATGTATTCCAATCTAAAGTTAGTCAAAAAAGAAAATTCTGTCATCATCCATTCATTTTACTCCAAACTTCCTAAGACTTACTTTATAGTGCATTTTTCCATGCAATTAAAGTGTTAGTCCAGTTATTCTTGGCCTTATTCATGCAGCGATTAGCTCAAATGTGGGTAATTAAATATCCATGTTTGAGCTGGTCCAGTCCATTTACCAGCAGATTTGCAATTTGTAGTCAAGCATTAGCTGCACTGCTGCCATTAACTCATACTTAGCACACTTTTAGTGCTATCTGATATTCAGTGACCAGGAACGGAACGATTCAAAGCGATTATGCAAATTCCTGGCATTAACAATTTGACTTTGCAAGTTGAATGTCAATGTTCACACCGAGTCCGAATCACATTTCTGAATTTTTTAAGTTTACATCTTGCAAAATTTGTGGGAAAAACAGAATTTCAAGATGTAAACTCAGAATTCCGAGAAAAAAAAATCATGTAAACGTGCAACTGCAAGAAAGACAGTCAGAATTGTCTGATACAAATCTGCAATTAGCTTTTTTATATTTTCATTCTGTGATGGAAATACCATCCATAGTTCTCTGTACTTTACTTATTGTACATTTCTTGCATTTTCTTATTCCATTCAAGTGCAGTAACAAAGCTTTTCAGAAATGCAGCAGGAACATTAAACCTCCCAGACTGTGATTACGTCAGATTAAAAAACCCCAGACTTCCCCCTGCGGCTGTAGGGCACCTGTTCAGAGTTGATGCATGTCAGATTTTATGGTTTATATGTCAGTAGCACCCAAGAAAACCTACAGGGCAGAGTTATAGAAAGCCGATTAGACCTTGTGAGTTGTTAAGTGTTGTGTGGGCTGAATATGCAGTAATACCTTCTAGTTTAGAGCAGTTTCGTCTTTATGTGTAAAGATGATGTCTCTTCAGTGCATTTAATGCTTAAAACACAACCCTTTATGATACTGTAAGTATAAAGTCACTTTTTTCTTTTTAAAACAAGCAGGATTTGCCGTGAACTTCTTTTTAGTTCAAATGAGTCTCACCAGGATTAATAGTCTTATGTCTTCTTTTAAGCTCTCACGGTACGTTTGCATTGAGCTCATTTCATAATTGGACTGAGACGTGACTTTAGGGCATTTTTTGGAGTCAGTTTTCCATTCTTTGAGCTGCTTGAAGTTTGAAATATGAATCTGTGAAAGGAGAGATGAGGAACAGCACCTGAGGGTGTCTTGTTGAAAATCTTGCTCTTTTAGTGGACATCTTTCCTCGAACTTTTATGTACATGAGAGCTGGGAGAACTACTGTAGTAAGATTTCATGTGTTTTGCGTTTGTCTTTTCAGAGTTGACAAGGTGATATTTTTACACAAACAGATTAAATTTCATTTGTTGCCCCAAGTGGTGCAGAAATTTCACTTCATCTTTAAATTTCAGTTTGTTTATTTGTAAAATAGATGGACGTTGATGTGTAAGGCCTTTGAGTAATGCAGTGGTTCTCAAATAGTGGGATTAGGGATGTTCATTTAGTTTCCCAGATTTAGATTCCCACATCGTCACATGAGCTTGCAGCGCTTCTGTGAACAGAGAAAAACAGAATACGATTTGATATATAAAAGTAATAAATAGGCCTATGTGCAAAATATATTTTACTGCAATAATTAACAGATTAAGAAGACGAAAGAAAAAGTTTTCGGTTCATTTTTGTGACGCGCTCCACAAACAAGTTCATGGAAAGGAAACCGAGACGGAATTGAGCTTTTATGTTATAAAAGTGCAATGTTTTATATTTATTGTGAGTGTTCACAAATAAAATAAACACTTTATAGTTTCGAATGATGTCTTACTCTTATCTGTATGACCATAAATGACGGAGTTACAATGTCGATATTGGAACACGAGAGAAGAACAAAGCCTAGATTACATAGTAGATAATGGTTTAGCATCTATATACCTAACGTATCACATAAGCAAAGATTTGGATTTGTGTCGAATAAGAGGGGTAGGTTACGTGAGACCAACACCGGTTTCTGTGTCACTTGAAATAAATGTGTTTTGGTTTGGTATTTATATTATTGTGTTTTTCTTTCTTGTTCTGTTCTGAGTTAAATTGGAAGGATTTGTGAGGGGAACTAAAATCGCCTATAGCTGTGTTTATAGTGTTTATTATGATTGTAAACATTTAGCTTTATTTACCGGTATTTTACATTATTTTTAAATGTAATAATTAAATGCGACATATGAAATAACACTAACATTGCGTTTTCAAGAGGAAAAACAAACGTGTATCGTATAATTTTAACCATGCAGCAAGCATTGAAAAATTTCTTGAAAATATACTTTTTAAAGCGATTAACTGAGTATTAATCGGTCAAAATTCGTACTGCTGGATAATGGTGAACCAGTTAATAATGAGCAATCCTAAGTGGGATGTGGCTTAAAATGGGTTGCAGGGTACAAACAAACAATGATAAATGCAAATAATCAAGTACTACTAACTATATAATCTTGAATAGATAGCAAAAAGGGAGAAGAAAACACTTTTTGAAGTTGACGTCAAAGCGCTGTTCAGTTGTATGAGTGTCTCATCCTCAAAACGACCCGGTTCGCTTGGGGTTTAAAACACAACTAATATTCAGTAATATTATCGATTAACCAGCACTGAAACTATCAGATGAGAACAAAACTTGAACTGAATTGAGCTGCATAATAACAACATCATAACTTTGCAACATTAATACTGTAATTGAACTGAACTGAATTAACATTGAACAGAACTGAACAGAATAACGACACTATTATCTTCTGTAGTGCTGCTTATAGCTGACATCGAATCTTTCATAATTGATGAATTGATGGTTATTTTCCTGTTCCTGTTATTTTCCTTTTCCTGGTTAATTCTGTGAAGCTGCTTTGAAACAATCCATATTGTATGGAACATTATAGGAATAAATGTGATGTGACTCGCAGTGAGGATAAACTTGGTCTGTTTTGACCACAATGTGTTTTGTGCGGTGAGTTATTGGCTTCTAAGAGCATAAAACCATTGAAATATAATTCAATTTTGATATATTGGGTTTGGCTCTCGGGTTTCCTCCTCTACTTCCTGTTTCCATCTCTACTTCCTGTTTCCCATTTCACCTTCCTGTATGCCGTCTCTTCTTAGTTTAATGGGATGTTGATGAGCTGACAAGTGAAAGTGTGTCTTCATCTCATAATTCCTCCTTAAACTTGTAACCTGGTAATTTTTTATCTTCTCTCTGGCATGTCAAGTCATTTCCTTTGCTCAAAGAAATGCAGACGGTATCTGAGCACTGCAGAGGATGATGGGAAAAATGGGCAAAGCATGTTTGCATGTATCAGTGATGTGTGATTTTCATATGATATTTTCAAACACCTGGTTTGTGGAGCGTAATAATATTCATATATATAAAATATTTAATTGGCAGTTATTAAAAGTGTATATTATATCAAATAAATATTATAAAAATAAATAAATTAAGAATATATTGGTATTGAAAATAAGTATTAATTTTCAGTTTGGCAGAAGCAGGGTTATTATTAACTAAAACTAAAAAAAAAATTGTTAATTGAAATAAATTAATATTAGATGAAAAACTAAAACTGAAATAAAAATAAATTAAATCTAAAATATTATACTAAACATTTAGTAAATATTCTACTAAATGTAACTAAACTATAATAACTAAAATAAAAACTAATTTAAAAAACATACTAAAAGATTACAATGGAAATATAAAAATAAAAGCTAATTCAAAATATGGATAAAAGCTGATAGTATATAAATAATAGTAAAATAACACTTGGTGGAAGAATTGTTTGAATGTTGGCTTTTATTATATTGCTGTTATGGCTGTTTATTAAACACAATAAGCCGCTGGTCATTTAGTTTCCCTTTGCTTCATGATAGAGATTCATGATTCAAAGGTGTCAGATACACACAGTTCATAAACCAGTGTGTTTATCATTTCAACTCATCTGTGTGTGTCGTCTCTGGAAATGACAGTGCAGGCTTCAGTGGTCAACCTCTGGAATGCTTCTTTTGTCTCTGCATGTTTTCACAGTGTATTGTGTGTGAATAACCAGCCTTTCCGTTCAGCGACATCGGCCACGTACACACACTGCAGAGATTTAGGAGTGAATCCACCAAAGTATCGTTTCAGGTGAATGTGAATACAGTAAAATATGCAATAATTATTCTAACAAAAAAAATACAATAAAAACAAAAGTACTGTGAAATATTATTACAATGTGAAATAACTGAATATATTTTAAATTGTAATGTTGTGATCAAAGCTGAATTTTCAACATCAGTCTTCAGCGTCACATGATCCTTCAGAAATAATTCTGATATGCTGATTTGCTGCTTAAGAAGGATTTCTGATTATTATCCACGTTAAAAACGGCTTCATTCTTTTGTGGAACGTTTTTTTTTTCAGGATCCTTTAATGAATAAAAAGTTAACAGAAAGAACAACATCGATATGAAATATTCATATTTTTACATTATAAATGTCTTTACTATGATGCATTCTTGCTGAACAAAAATCAATTTCTTAAAATACTTTTTTTTAAAAGCCTTGGTAAGTGACCCGGACCTTATGAGCATTATAGTGTATGTTGCAGTGTGAATGAGCATGTTTACTCTAGCCGTCTGTTTTCTGAGTTTATCCGTCTGCTCCTTTGGAGGAAAATTGCATTGCACCGATAAAACAATTGCATTCCCCAGAGGAGTCCCGTCCTTTGTGCAGGAGGTGCGGCTGTGTTTATAGAAAACATCGATACACATCTTGACCTAGAAGAGGTTGAGGGATGTTTGTAAATCCCTCCGCTGCACCACAGCACAGATACTATTGGCAGAACCGACAGTAATGTCCCTCTTTAGTGTTTCACGGCTGATTAATTAGACTGCACTTTCCCACTCCTCTAGTCTGGCGTTACAGAAACTCTGCTTTCACTGCTGGGTGCTTAAACTGATTAACTGTCTGGAAAGGGCAGCGGTGATGGAGAATTGTGGGTAATTCCATGCAGATAAGTTGGCATCACAGAAAACGGTGGCACAGATGCCCAGGGTGTTTAGATGACACATTTTTCTGTATCATGAAAGAATCTCAGCTGCTTTAAAACTGAAACTGTTCCCGCAGCAGCAGCAAGTTTGGCCATCGAGTAATATTAATGAAGCGCCGCATCACTGCGTTTTGAAACACGCCACAGCTTTAATTCAATGCACTTTCTTTCACAACGCTGTTCTCACTTCTTATATGTTGTTCATTTTAGTGAATCAGTTTCTATTTCTGTTCTATCGGTTGCATTTAGGGCTGATTTATGTTTGTTTAATTCACATTCATTATTTTTTTGCCAAATATTTTATTAAGGAAAAAAATTATTTCAAGAAAAATGTTAACGATGTAAAATTCTGTGCCGAAGATTTGTTTTTTTCAATGAAGAAAACATTAATTTGTAGAAAAAAACCATTAATGACAACATTTTTTTTTGCCGAAGATTTTTTTAATGAAGAAAACATTAATTTCTAGGAAAAAAACATTTTTGTGCCAAAGATTGTTTTGAGAGAACTTAAATTTTTAGAAAAACATTAATGACATAATTATTTTGTGCCAATTCTGCCAAATATTTGTAATAGGAAAACACTTTCTATAAAACATTATTATTAATGAGAAAAAAAAGTCGAATTAATAAAGACTAAAACCATCGATGTATCGTGGGTTTTAGTGTCCAATCGGTATCGGCCGATATATGATCAATTTTTAATGATATCGTTATCGGCCCGATAAGAAAATTTGGTCGATATATTAAGCCGATAAATAATTTCCTTCAGCTGAGACACTTCAGATGCGCACTGTTGCTTTTTATGGTTTTGAATTGCTTGAAATATGATTGTAATCACTTCAAAAAAGGGAAATAGAGTTTAGCAGTGCAACTCTGTTGTATAGGCTGCATAAAATCATAATGAGATCATTATAATTGTGTGTTGGGACATGGCTTTTAATAGTGAGACTTGTTTTTGTAATCAGGCTCTCAAAATCTTTATAAAATGTAGTTATTGGCTTTAAAATATAAAGAGTTATCGTATATACTAGAATGTTCATATTGGTGATATTGGCTATTCATATTGGCTATAAGCGAAAAACTTTTTTTCTTTGTTAGCAGCTTGTTTTGCCTTAACTGAAGCATAACTTTTAGCTTGGTGAACAAAGTTAACATTAATTGTAAGATGACTGATGATCATTGTTGAACGGAGCGAGGTCAGAATGACGATTTCAGTCCAAAAACACATTTAAACATCAAGACACATTTCCCAGATTACAGCCTGATGCTGACAGACATGTCTAATGCTTCCGGTGAGTTCACTGCAGATTTTCCCAGCACGAGTCTTTATGGCGTCCATCAGAGAGGACGGTCAGGAAGGAGTGGTCACTGCAGTAAATATGTCAGTGTTGAATGCTTTTGGGAGGGAACTGAACCACATTTAACATCTTTATGAACTTGATGAGTTCCTGCGTTGATGTTGCTGCTTTCATCTATGTGGGAGTTGATAGAGAGGTTTGCTATTCTTCAGTCTTGGGGTTAAGGTTTATTCTCACTGTTTAGGCAACATTTTAAAGAAATACCAGCTTTTAGTCAAATTCTAAGGCTTTATCTTATCAGCAATTCGATTGAAATCAGTTGACTGAACTAAGCCCTATTCACACGGGATTAGTATTATCTGGGGACCTCGTGTGATTTAGAAATTACCCCCCCCCCACATCTGAATTTCGTGTGGCGCATTCGCACGGGATAAGCGAAGCATGTGATTTTACTCGAATTTACTGACTTATCTCCCGGATTTGATGTCAATAGACTATTGCTTGGAAATGTCTTGTGATTATAGGTCTAGCTGTATGATATATCATAAACAGAAGAATGTTCCTTACCCGAATGCTGCTATACATGTCATCCATCTCCATATAATCATGGTTTTCAGCTTTCTCTTTCTGCAAATTGTATAGTTGTTTGGTGTATAGTGATATGACCCAGCACCCAAAACACTCAAACGCAGCCTTCATTCTTCGAATGAAGACTTGATAGAGTCTTCTTGATAGACTAACATTATCACAGGACCGCGATGTTCGCCGAAATATGGTTTGGTCATTTACGATTCGCACGGGATTAAGATCACAGACAACCTCCGCAATTATTACAAATGACTAGAGGTCACCAGGTAAAACTAATCCTGTGCGAATAGGGCTTTAGAGCACATTTACACTGTAAAAAAAAATCAAAGGATTTGTAACCACAATTTAAATTAATGCAAAAGTTATAATTTATTAATTTAATAATTGTTTTTTAAAAAAATAAGTTGTAGTAATTTAATTAAATTTTCTTGGTAAAGTCATGTGTTTTTTAAGTGAAAGTCCTGTAAGGGTTTAATGTGGTTTGACGTTTAGATTTTTTGTAAGTAGTTAGAACAACTTAATTTTTTGTTTATGCTACTAATTATTAAGTTCCTCTAACTCAGTGTAGTTTGTTGAACAAAATTTCATTAAAAGTTGTCATAACATCTTTTTTTATTTTTTTGAGTGTTTCAATAAGATACCAGTTCAGTCAGCGTGTTGTCTCAAAAGGTGCGTATGTAGAGAGTAAAGCAGCTCTAGGTTTTGTAACAGGCACAGTATTGCTTTCGTGAGAGCTTAATCATCTATTAGGAACTTTGACTCACTAGGCAAGTGATTCTTATGTTTTTAAATGTTGATGTGTTGATCTGTTGCTCAGTGACCATCAACAGTCTGGAACGACGATGTTCCAATACCAGAGACGCCCTCATTATGTTTCATGTTTTTGGGGGGTTATTAAAACATCAGTTCTTCCACTGCCCCATCTGACTCAATCTCTAAATCAGTTAAAGCATGACGATTCGGAGGACCTGGCATTGATTCCTCCAGCAGGTTTCTTCTTGGATTGCATTATTTGGTGAACAACACACGCGTGAATACTAATCAGTAAATGTTTAAACGGCTTTCTAACTCACTAAATGGAGCATACTCTTATACTCAGTGTACAGACACTGCTGTGGATTAGACATGAGCTTGATGTGTTGGGTGGGATGCTTAGCTTTTGTTTGAGCTGTGAGACTGATTGCTCTATGGGAAGGGCAAGTTGCTTCCTTCCTGATGTGGCTTGTCATGTCCTCCCTGGACTTTGCACTATTATGTTCTGATGGTTAAAAATGGAGTGTGAAATGTGCGATTTCCTAATGGTTTCCATACCAGCGTTGCTTTGGTTTGCATGAAGTCTCTCACTAGACAACCAGTAATTAATCTCTGAAATCTTGTGCAAAGTGTCAAAAGTTCTGCCAATCGTGACTGGAAACATTGTAGCAAGAGACTCTTTTTCGGGACATTCCAAATGTTTGAATTCCTGCAGTGACACTTGATTTCCTGCAGGTTCGGCATCTGCTGCGAGTCTAAAGCAGATTCATTATTCTGTCTTTGTGAGTGTTTGGTTGCACAAGTGATTGAGTCTGGGATAGGATTCTGGTTTTGATTGTGAACAAGTCAGTAACTAAACTACACTTTTCAAGCCCCACACCTACATGCACACATAAAAACCTGAGAAAAACATTGTAAGTACAATACTACAGCTTCTTAACCTTAACAGGCTTCTCTCTGTGTTTGTGATGTGAAGTCTCTAAACATCTTAACTTGTTCAGCTTCATACTGTCATCGTGAACAGGGTAGCACTTTATTTTACAGTCCTGTACCCCATTTACTTACAATAACTGGCTAATAACTAGTTACTAACCCTGAATCAACCCCTAAACCTAATCGTTACCAATGATGCTACCCAGTTCTTTCTTAGTACATAAGTGCACATACTGTAAAATAAAGTGTAACCGAGCCAGAACTGATAAGAATGTAAATGTGTACCTTGAAATGCAATGTAAGTCGCTTTGGATACAAGCGTCTGCCAAATGCATAAATGTAAATGCATATACTGACCCACTTCCCTTAATCCAGCTCCTGATGGTTTGATGGTAAAATAATAGTACGCAAACCACTGCATGTTGCTTTCACTGTGTTCCATGGTATATGCCTTGGTAATAGTTTTGTAGCCCTCGCCTGAGCGATACCTTTCAACATGAGATCCCGTTGATGCTTCGTAAGCTCTGTGGCCAGTGGCTCTTGTAGTAGCACGCAACCAAGATGATGTCTAATCAGAAAAATCTTACAACAACAGCTGAGAGTTATTTAGAGTCACTTCAGGTGAAGACAGGTGTGTGCTATTTCACATGAGCGTGATGTTTACAGCCACATAGCCAGTTATAAAAAGGTAGTGCACATTTATGCAGTTAGGGTATTTTAATCTTTTTTTTAAACAGTTTTTCTTTGAAATGTGTCACTTTGGTTTTCAGTAGCGCTGCATAGGTTACACCACTATATATATGTATACGGGCATTCAAATTCTACATACACATTGATATTATATATATGTTTATTGCATGGATGTTGTTCGGTATGTATACCACATACAGTTACTCATCATGGCAGTACTGGGATGAAGAAGGAGCTCCAGTGCTCGGGATCTGCTCAGTATCAGGGATGATTGTGATCATATGTGGCATTTCTGTGTCAGTGTGCACATGCTTAAGGCACATGTTAGGACGAATGCTACAAATGGTTACATGCGTTTCCCTGTTACAGCTCAGTGGGGAATATGTAGCGGGTGCACACTGAATCTGTGCGTGCAGTAAGCTCTAGTGCACGCAGAATTTAAATGTATTTTTGCTTTATCTACATACTCTCAGCTCATACATTTGAAACCATTCTGCATATTTTCCCACAAAATCAAGTCTGTAGAATCACCTGGTCCTTCAACTTAGTCATGTGTGTTGTCTAGGGTAATGGTTTCCCTACACATACTGTTTTAAACTCTGCATTTACTGTTGAATTTTGTTCTGATGTTTCTGACAAACATTCTGTATTTCATACTATAAACACAAGTGTAAAAACGTGTGGACACACATAAACACACGTGTAAACACGCGTACACACGTGTAACACACGTGTAAAAACAGACAAGACAAGGCAGGTTACTTTTCGAATGCGCATGCGTCGCTTCTGAACGCGTTGTTGTCTTTGGAGCTCTATCGATTTGATTTATAATTCTTGATTTTACTCTTTAAACTTACTTACAACAAACATTTTCTACTTTTCCTCACTGAGAAGCACTACTGCTCAAACCTCATAGTTACAACGCGGACTGTTGAGCAGACGTGTCTCAAGCCTGTTAGTGATTCTACGCTGGATACTCTTATAGGTTACTCCCGGGGATCACGGCTGAACGCGTCTTCTCAACACTCACTTACAAACATTTTTCACCTATCGTGCGTCTACTCTACACCCGTACCACTTAAAAGACGGATTATATCTAAGACGCTTGTCAGAAATTAGTATTAATTGATAGCATCACTGGTAGTGTCGTTGCTAACTTACTGTCCATCTGTTAAAATGGCGAATATATCAGATGCAAGTAGTCTACCTTTTGGTGCAGGTGAGGACACATTTGAGCTGCACGCGGTACAGTCTGAGCTGGAAGCTGTTGAGAAACAGATCCACAACCTTTTAGTGAGACAGGCCGAGCTGAGAGACCGGCGTTTGGCTCTTGAAACATCACGCGCTGATGCTCACAAATCAGAGATTAATGTTACTAACCCGCTGACTCCGACCTCGTCTACTCTGTGCGTTACTCGGCATCGGTCCCGAGCACCGAGGTCGCGATCAGCCATGGTCTCGTTCACTCCGGCTCCAACACGCCACCACGAAGCCTGGATATTTCCGCAGCGGAAGACGCGAGTCAGGTCTAGACCAAGACCCTCTCCGACCCTCCCGGTTTTCGAGTTATCCACACAAAACCGCTTCTCCGCTCTTCGCGAAACAGAACGCGATGCTGTGATCATCGGTGATTCCATTGTTCGGCACGTCCATGCTACATCAGGTAAAAATAAGGTGCACAGTCACTGCTTTCCTGGTGCTCGTGTTTCTGAAATCGCTGCTCGCGTTCCCGAGATTCTGAACGAGCGCGTCGGAACCGTTGTCCTGCACGCGGGAGGGGCCGACATCAGACTGCGCAAGACGGAGGTTCTGAAGAAAGACTTCAGGAATCTGATCGATACGGTACGCAGCACATCGCCTGATATAACGATCATTGTGTCAGGACCGCTTCCCACGTACCGTCTAGGACATGACAAGTTTAGTAGATTATTCGCGCTAAATGAATGGTTAACGTCATGGTGCAATGAGCAGAAACTGCTCTTTGTAAATAATTGGAATCTGTTTTGGGAGCGTCCTAGGCTACACCCAAACAGATTCGGATCGGATCTTCTGTCAGATAACATCTCCAAAATGTTAAATACCTTTTGACTAGTAACCAAAAGTCCAAATCATAGTCTCTGCTGCACCAAATTAACTGATATAAATACTAGTGTAGAACATTGCATAGAAACTGTGTCTATTCCTCGTTTAGTGCGATCAAATAATAAATCTACTGCAGGATCTAGGAAAAATCTAATTGTTATTAAAACAGAAAATGTTGCTATTAGTAAACAAAAACTATTTCTAAAGCTAGGTCTCTTAAACATTAGATCACTCACACCTAAGGCAGTTATTGTAAATGAAATAGTCACAGATAATAGCATAGATGTACTTTGCCTTACTGAAACCTGGCTTAAACCAAATGATTATTTCGGTCTAAATGAGTCTACTCCATCAGGATACTCCTATAAGCACGAGCCCCGTCTGATTGGTCGTGGCGGCGGTATTGCAACTATCTATAGAGATATTCTCAATGTTACTCAGAAAACGGGTTATAAGTTTATTTCATTTGAAGTACTTGTACTAAATGTTACGCTCTTAGATGATAGAAAAACATCCCTATTATCTTTAGCCTTGGCTGCCGTATATAGACCACCAGGGCCTTACGCTGATTTCCTAAAAGAATTTGCAAATTTTCTCTCAGATCTATTGGTCAATGTCGATAAAATATTAATTGTTGGAGATTTTAACATACACGTAGATAATCAAAATGATACGTTAGGGGCTGCGTTTATAGACTTATTAAACTCCTTTGGGGTTAAGCAAAACGTTACCGGACCAACTCATCGTTTTAATCATACACTCGATTTAATTATATCGTATGGAACCGATCCAACCGATATAGATATCATTCCACAAAGTGATGATGTCACTGACCATTACATGGTAACTTGCATATTACGTACCCCGGTAATATATCATGCTGCGCCGCGTTATCGATTAGGCAGAACAATCCTTCCATCCACCATAGATAATTTTTCAAATTGCTTATCGGATCTGTCTCAGCTGCTGCCTGAACCTAAACAAACAGATGAACTAGACGAACTAACCAGCACTATGAGCACCGTTCTCTCTGGAAAATGGGATATTGTTGCACCTATGAGACTAAAAAAGGTCAGAGAGAAAATTAAAGCACCATGGTACAACAATACTACTCGTGTTCTAAAGAGAGAAACCCGTAATTTAGAGCGTAAATGGAAACAAACTAATTTAGAGGTTTTTAGAATCGCTTGGAAAGACAGTACGTCACGCTATAAAAAGGCCCTAAAAGCGGCCAGGGCTGAGCATCTCCGCAAACTAATAGAAAATAACCAAAACAATCCTAGGTTCTTATTTAACACCGTGGCTAGACTAACAAATAAACAAGCGTCACCTGAACAAAATATTCCGTTACAGTTTAGTAGTAATGATTTCATGAATTTTTTCACTGAGAAAATAGAAAACATCAGATCCACAATTGTAAACGTTCAATCTTCAATCAAGCCTTATAATTCAGCCTCGATTATCACCCCGCAAGAACAATTACAGTGCTTTACAACTATAGAACAAAAAGAGTTAAATAAATTTATCATTTCCTCTAAAACAACAACATGTTTATTAGATCCCATACCAACTAAACTATTGAAAGAAGTGTTACCTATAGTGGAAGAGCCTCTCCTCAATATTATTAACTCGTCTTTATCTTTAGGTCATGTTCCAAGAACATTTAAATTGGCAGTTATAAAACCTCTCATTAAGAAACCACAATTAGACCCAAATAACCTAGCAAATTATAGACCCATTTCAAATCTTCCTTTTATGTCCAAAATATTAGAAAAAGTTGTGTCTGCCCAACTGGGCTCTTTCTTGCAAGAAAATGACACCTATGAAAAGTTTCAGTCTGGGTTCAGGCCGCATCATAGCACTGAAACTGCGCTCGTTAAAATCACAAAGGATTTATTCTTAGCTTCTGACCAAGGCTGTATCTCAATACTAGTTCTCTTACGAGAGTCCTCTCGTACTGCGTTTTTTCAAAACGCTACGGGAAAAGTCTCTTTTCACGAAACACTGAAGCAAAAAATTATCCTTTAATTTTCATATATGTAAAACGCGTTGCGGCAGCAGCAGACAGCTATGGCGAGACGGCTTGCTCGCTCATTGGCTGCTCTGCGGCAACTGCTTAAGCCAATCGAGCGAGGCCTGGGATGACATCAGGCCAATGAGGGCGCTTCGCGCCCTCCTTGCCACTTCCCGCCGAAACGGGCGTGGCTTACCTCTATAAAAGGAGCTCGAGAAGGCTGACTCACTTGATTTTAATCTCTTCAGCGAAGCGCACGCATCGCTGGATCACGGAAGCAGCGTCGTTGAGGCAAGCACATCAGCGGGACGAGCCCTCGAAGCCGCTGGCCAACGCCGCCTTCTACAGCCGTACCTGCTGCGCTTTCCGACGCCTATATCCTTTCATATTATTGCTTTTCTGTGTGTGTGTGTGTGTGTGTTCTTCGCAACACTCACCCCTAAGAGAGCTGCGTCTTTTTCAAGATGCCTTCCTGCGGCTCGTGCCGAGCCCCACTCACCGAGGGAGACAAGCACGTCATCTGTGTTTCCTGCCTGGGTGAGGACCATGCAGCGCTCGCGCTCGCTGACGGCGGATGCCCTCACTGCGAGCTCTTGCCAATGGTGACTCTGAGGACTCGCCTGGCATCCTTTTCCAAGCCTGCATTCACCGCCGCGATGCCGCGCCGTAAAAAGCGCCGCTCGCAGCGGGTCCCGGAACCCGCTCCAGCCCGACCAAGCTCGCCGGTTCGCCCGCCAGCTTCTCCGGCCTCTCTCGAATCACTTCCTGATGCTCAGCGCCCGCAGTCCGCCGCCGCTTCATCAGAGGAAGTCGGTTCAGAGGCCGCGTCGGGGGAGAAGGATTCCTGCTCTCTGCTAGCTTCAGGCAGCGAGGATTGGGCGAGCTTTGAGGATCTCGCGCCCCCTGCCCGCAAGCCCTCAACGAGAGCCAACATTGAGACGGAGCTCATGCGGGTACTCGCACTGGCCGCGGCGAGCCTCGGCCTCGAGTGGTCTGCACCGGAGCCCCCCTCTCGAACCCGGCTGGATGGTAGTTTCCTCCCTGGTGAGCGCACTTCTCCGGAATCTAAGCCCGCTCCTTTTCTTCCTGAGTTACACGAAGAAGTTGCGAAGGCTTGGAACGCGCCCTACTCTGCGCGGACGCGCTCATCTGTGTCACCCGCGTTTTCCTCTCTGGATAATGCCAGTGACCGAGGCTACCTCTCTCTTCCGCCGGTGGAACAGGCGATAGCGACCCACCTTTGCCCGCCCTCTGCTGGACGGCGGACTAAACCGGTGTTGCCTTCCAAAGCCTGCCGCATGACGTCGACGCTGCTCGCGCGAATCTTCTCCGCCGCTGGGCAGGCCGCGTCATCGCTACACACCATGGCTACGCTGCAGATTTACCAGGGTGATCTCCTCCGTAAGCTGGACGAGATGGGACCTGACGCTATCTGCATCGCGGATCTAAGGAGCGCTTCAGATCTCACGCTCCGAGCTACTAAAGCCGCCGCACAAGCCATGGGACGGTGTATGGCTTCCGCCACTGTCGCTGAGAGGCACTTATGGCTGACGCTCACGGAGATGGCCGATTCCGAGCGCACTGCGTTTCTCGATGCCCCGCTGTCTTCCACCGGCCTTTTCGGTTCTTCTCTCTCCGAGTTCGTGGAGAGATTTACCGAGGCCCAGAAAGCGTCTCAAGCCTTCAAGCACTTCCTACCGAAGCGCTCCGGTTCTGCAGCGGCTCGTGACAAACGGACCCCGCGGAGCTCTCAGCCTCAGCCCCCGCCTTCGGCCGCCTCTTCGCAGCAGCCACAACAGCGCAGCTCGAGGCCCCGCTCTCGGTCCAGCGCCCGGCGCCCCTCTTCGCGCGGGCCGCGATCGAGGGTTGTGGTAAAACCAGAAGTGCCGAAGAAGTCCTAGCAAGCCTAGGAAAGCGCAGGTGTGTGAGTCCCGTTGCGGCCGGCCTCCCACCCAAGCGCCCCGCTGTTTCAGTCCCAAGGTTTGCGACTGTTCCAGTGTTTTCTGCAGAAAACAAGCCTGCACTGCCGCCCGCTTGCCTGCACGCAAAAGCCGTTCTCACGGCTACCCAGATAAATCTCGAAAAGAGTGTGTTTTCTGGTGTCCCGGCCACGGCCGATGGTGCTATAAATGTAGTCTCGATGCCCACTCCTCAGTGCCCATCACTACACATAAGCACAGCCCTACACGTAGGGCCCGCGCACATAAAATCGACTCAGGTCGGTTGCGCTTCCAGCATAGTGAGAGTGCCCACTTCCCAGTGCCCACGAACACTATGTCTAACACATCACAGGCTCTCTGTAAAAACGAGAACTGTGAGCGCGCGCTCTGCTAAGGCAGACGCCGCGCGAACTGTGAGCGCGCGCTCTGCTCAGGCAGACGCCGCGCCCAAAGCAGTAAATGTGCCCGCTCCCAGCCCACATCTACTCGCTCACATGGGTCCTATGAGACTTTCTCAGTCCTCCCTCACTCAGCCAAGCACTGTAGTAAGGTCGAGGACGAGCATCTCGCCCGCTGTATTAAGCGCGCGCCCCGCCTCAAATGCCACAGGCATAACGCCTATGTTTGTATCCCCCGAAGCACCTCTGTCGCACGGTGATCAGAGCGCGCTCCGTATCCAGCCCCTAGCCAGCCATGCAGAAGCATGGGCAGCGCTCCCAGGGGTTTCGGACTGGGTGCTAGGCATTATAAAGAGAGGCTTCTCGCTACAGTTTTGTCGACGCCCTCCCCGCTTCATAGCGCGCGTCGAAACTACGGTCTCGTTGGAAGTAGCTCACCTACTTCGAGCCGAAATATCAAAACTGATAAGCAAAGGGGCGATAGAGCGCGTTCCCCCAGCTCTAAGCGAAGGAGGGCTATACAGCAGATACTTTCTAGTCCCCAAAAAGGACGGCGGTATCAGACCCATACTGGATCTAAGACGGCTGAACAGAGTATTGGTGAAACGCAGTTTCAAAATGCTCACAACCAGCAGAATTCTCGCGCACGTTCGCCGAGAAGACTGGTTCATGTCAATAGATCTGAAGGACGCGTATTTTCAAATACAAATAGCGTCACACCACAGGCGATACTTGAGATTCGCCTTCGAGGGTCAGACATACCAGTATACAGTCCTGCCATTCGGCTTGTCCCTAGCACCCCGTACATTTACGAAATGCATGGACGCAGCGCTCGCTCCTCTCAGACTCAGAGGCATGCGAGTGCTGAACTATTTGGACGACTGGTTGATCCTAGCTCAATCACGATCACAGCTCGTGGAGCACAGAACCATTTTACTCGATCACCTCGAGAATCTTGGTATCACAGTCAACTGGACAAAGAGTTCATTGAACCCCAGTCAAGCGATTTTGTTCTTGGGCGTCGTTCTGGACTCACAGTCTATGACAGCGCGGCTGTCACCACAGCGCGTGTTGATCATTCAGCGCGCGGCGAGGTCTTTCCGCCGCGGCGCTGTCACCCCGCTCAGGAAGTTTCAAAAGATGCTGGGTCTCATGGCTTCAGCATCGTCAGTTCTCCGGCTGGGCTTGCTCCGCATGCGCCCGCTGCAGTTCTGGTTGAAAACGCGGGTACCGCGCAGAGCGTGGGCGACCGGTCGATTACGCCTCAAGGTCGATCAGAGCTGTGTTTCAGCCCTGGCGCCTTGGACGGCGGACGACTGGTACCAATCAGGTGTAAGCCTGGGGACTTCCTCGAGAGTGAGGATGGTGTCGACAGACGCATCCACCTCGGGATGGGGAGCTCTGCTCGAGGGCAGACCGTTCTTCGGCCTGTGGTCGGAACGAGAAAAGCTCCTACACATAAACTGCCTAGAAATGCTGGCAGTGCACAACGCGATGACGCGTTTTTGTCCCCGCATCAAGGACGAACACGTCATAGTCCGTTCGGACAACATGGCTGTGGTGTCCTACATAAATCGCCAGGGCGGTCTGAAATCCATATCCCTGTACAGGCTGGCAAAGCGCCTCCTACTATGGGCTCAGCACAACTTACGCTCGCTGAGAGCAGTGCATGTACCTGGGCTTCAGAATGTGGGCCCAGACAGACTGTCCAGGAACAATGTTCCCCCGGGCGAATGGTCTCTACACCCACAAACAGTCCGGCTGTTGTGGGAGAGATTCGGCAGAGCGGAGGTGGACCTTTTCGCGTCACGCGAAAACGCGCACTGCCCCGCGTTCTTTTCAAAGACCGACAGCGCGCTGTCCCGGAGGTGGCCGCGCTGCCCGTTATACGCTTTTCCCCCCGTCTCCCTCCTGCCACAGGTGCTGGAACGGGTCAGGGAAACGAAATGCCCAGTCCTGCTTGTAGCTCCGTTCTGGGAGAACCAAACATGGTTCCCAGTTCTGATGCAGTTGGCAGATATCGCTCCATGGCCGCTGCCGTTGAGGAGAGATCTCCTCTCGCAGGCCGGGGGCTCGATTTGGCACCCACACCCGGAACTGTGGTCCCTTCATGTGTGGGTGCTCAACGGATACCCGTTGGTCTCACAGAGGGAGTCGTGAATACCATCACTCAGGCTAGAGCACCGTCGACACGGCGGCTTTATGCTTCGAAGTGGTCGGTTTTCTCCGGCTGGTGTGCAGCCCGGAACATTTCACCCCTCGAATGTGAGGTAACGGAGGTTCTCTCCTTCCTACAAGAGCTGTTGGATAAGGGCAGATCCCCTTCCACGCTCAAAGTGTATGTGGCGGCTATTTCAGCGTTCTCTGGTTCAACGCTGGGTCAGTCGCTGGGAAGGAATGATTTAGTCATCCGCTTCCTCAGGGGAGCTAGGAGACTGAATCCACCCAGACCTCCTTCAGTTCCTTTGTGGGACCTTTCTACGGTCCTAGCGGCCATGAAAGGTGCCCCTTTCGAGCCTATCCAGTCTATTAGCCTCAAACATTTGTCTTTCAAAACAGTGTTTTTGATGGCTCTCGCTTCAGTGAAGCGCATAGGCGACCTGCACGCGCTCTCTGTGAGCCCGGCGTGCTTGGAGTTTGGTCCTAATGACTCTAAAGTCATACTCAAACCTAAGCATGGCTATGTGCCAAAATCCCTCAACACGCCTTTTCGGGCTCAGGTTATATCCCTGGCTGCCCTGCCGGCATCGAGTGAGGAAGGGGACTCGAGTTTTCTTTGCCCTGTTAGGGCTTTAAGAGCTTATATGTCCCGCTCTGCTGTCTTCAGACAGACAGAGCAACTCTTTGTCTCGTTCAGCGGACGTTCCAAAGGAATGGCTGTTTCGAAACAAAGTCTATCCAGATGGATAGTTGACGCCATAGCGCTGGCTTATACTGCCAAGGGCATTCCATGCCCTCTGGGAGTCAGAGCGCACTCTACGAGAAGCGTTGCTTCTTCGTGGGCTTGGTCCAGCGGGATTTCCCTACAGGATATATGTACGGCGGCAGGTTGGGCCTCGCCGTCTACATTTATCAGGTTTTATAACCTAGAGGTTCCCGCCTTGCAGGCTAAGCTTTTGTCGGTGTAATCTGTTCAGCCGTCTAATCAGACCGCTGAAACTCATGCGCAATGCGCTACCGACTATCTTGGGCAGAACTGTGTAAGACCCACACTTTCCACATTAGTTCAGGTTCCCTACCCTGTCTATGTGATGATTATACTTGCGTCTGTGGACATGTTTCTCCATGACGCTGAAATATAGGGATTTAAGGCTCTCACCCTTATTCCCTGACTCTGTGTGAGTCAATCTGGTGATTATGCACTGTATGCCTGAAAAAGCTTCCGGTGATCAGTGTTTTTATCCCAGCACGCACGGCGTTTTGCAAGGGGTTCCCGTAGCGTTTTGAAAAAACGCAGTACGAGAGGACTCTCGTAAGAGAACGTACTCGGTTACTAACGTAACCTCGGTTCTCTCTAGAAGAGGGAACGAGTACTGCGTTCTCTGCCGTGCGTACGGTTCACTCTGGTTCGCTTCGGCGATCAAAATCAAGTGAGTCAGCCTTCTCGAGCTCCTTTTATAGAGGTAAGCCACGCCCGTTTCGGCGGGAAGTGGCAAGGAGGGCGCGAAGCGCCCTCATTGGCCTGATGTCATCCCAGGCCTCGCTCGATTGGCTTAAGCAGTTGCCGCAGAGCAGCCAATGAGCGAGCAAGCCGTCTCGCCATAGCTGTCTGCTGCTGCCGCAACGCGTTTTACATATATGAAAATTAAAGGATAATTTTTTGCTTCAGTGTTTCGTGAAAAGAGACTTTTCCCGTAGCGTTTTGAAAAAACGCAGTACTCGTTCCCTCTTCTAGAGAGAACCGAGGTTACGTTAGTAACCGAGTACGTTTTACTTGATCTTAGTGCTGCGTTCGATACTATAGATCACACAATACTCTTAGATCGGCTACAAAACTATACCGGTGTTCAAGGACAAGCATTAAGCTGGTTCAGATCATACCTATCTGACCGCTACCATTTTGTCTATTTAAACGGAGAAAAATCGATCATAACTCCAGTAAACTATGGAGTGCCGCAAGGATCTGTGTTAGGCCCTCTATTATTCTCAATATATATGCTGCCACTTGGAAATATTATAAGGAAACATGGAATTAGTTTCCATTGTTATGCTGATGACACTCAACTATATATTTCATCACGGCCGGATGAAAACGCTAAATTATCCAAATTGACAGAGTGTGTTAAAGATATAAAAGATTGGATGACGCACAATTTTCTTTTATTAAATCCAGATAAGACAGAGGTAATACTTATCGGTTCAAAAAACCGCCCACAAAACCTCTTACAATACAACTTTAACATAGTAGGGTGTCCTGTTACTTTATCCTCTACAGTAAAAGACCTGGGTGTTATATTAGATTGTAACTTGTCTTTTGAAAATCATATTTCATATGTTACAAAAACAGCATTTTTTCACCTTAGAAATATTGCTAAATTACGTAACATGCTATCTGTTTCTGATGCAGAAAAGCTAGTTCATGCATTCATGACCTCGAGACTAGATTACTGTAATGCTTTATTAGCTGGTTGTCCTGCATCCTCAATAAACAAGCTACAGTTAGTCCAAAATGCCGCCGCTAGAGTTCTTACTAGATCAAGAAAGTTTGACCATATAACACCAATTTTATCATCACTACATTGGTTACCTATAAAGTTCCGTATTAATTACAAGGTATTGCTACTGACTTATAAAGCCCTAAACGGCTTAGCTCCAGTTTATTTAACGGATCTTCTATCGCCCTATAATCCATCGCGCTCTTTAAGATCACTAAATTCGAGGCTTCTGGTCATACCTAGGATATCCAGATCCACCAAAGGAGGGAGAGCATTTTCACATTTAGCACCAAAACTCTGGAATAGCCTTCCTGATACTGTTCGTTGCTCAGATTCGCTCTCCCAGTTTAAAACTAGATTAAAGACGCATCTCTTCAGCCAGGCATTCATATAATATTTTAATCTTACAGTTAAATCCGGTCTCTACTTCATAAACGCCAGAGGAGAACTGGCCCCCGACTGAGCCTGGGTTCTCCCAAGGTTTTTTTTTCTCCATTAGGTCACCTGATGGAGTTTTTTCGGTTCCTTGCCACTGTTGCCTTTGGCTTGCTCAGTTGGGGATGCTTAAATTGATTAATCGATTCACCAGTGCTATTGATCTGCATTACCAAACGTGGATGTTTTACACCAGAAACAAACACTGATGTACTATTTTATTTAATACTGTGAAGCTGCTTTGATACAATCTGTATTGTGAAAAGCGCTATATAAATAAAGTTGACTTGACTTGACTTGACTTGCACGTGCATTTTGCTTATTGATGAATATAATGTATGATAATGCAATGGGGAATTGCAATTTGTTGGTCCTGGTCTGGTAATGCCAAATGTCTGATGTTCAATTAAATTAAAATAATATAATTGTGCACTGCCATTAAACATGCATTTTAAAAATGCTTTTTATATAGAAAAAGCCACCGCTCATCCGTCAATAAAATCTTGTAGTGAGGTGCTGCTAAACTAAATCATCATAAAAATAGTACAAATACAGCAGCCGCACACTCAAAACACTGTGCAAGATCAATTTATTAGCAAGCTTTCGGTCTTGCGACCTTCTTCAGGCATACAAACAAAGTGAATGTGGCCATACAAAAGGGCTCTTGCCAATCACCTCTCCTAATTGCATAATGCAAAATGCTTTTTAAAAAGTAAAAGTACCTTTTTCAATGTATATGGATGCAATCAGTGACAGAAAGTATGTTTTAACATAGTTCTTTAATTTCAGAATATGAACAGAATCATGAATATATACATTTTTCCTTCAGGACCAAGTTCATTTATACTAATTGTAGTATTTTTATGAACCGTACTTTCTGTTTATCATATGTTTTAATAAATAATAATTAAAATAAGCTTATTTATTTTTCATTTGTTTAAAGTAATCATGAGAGTATCGCATGGTGAGATCAGTTTTGTGTATCAAACCAAATCGTGTCGTTGCATCTCTATTCTTTTGTTTTTGTAGTCTATATTATTTCACAGAGCATGAATCTTCGGGTTGGATTGAGTTTGATGAACTGAAATAGAGAGTTTGATCTGATTCAGTTGTGGTCCGAGCTCCTCTGGTTCTGTCCGCTCTGATTAGCGGCTGGACGTAACACTAGTTAGTGGCCCATATTCAGTCTCTGGACGTCTGTCATGCACTCTAATGAGGGGCTGGAGGCACAATGGCTCTGCTTATAAAAAACAGATTAGCAGTGGCACAGAAAGTGCAAACTCATATTCAAACTGTATGTGTTCTTCTGCCACAAAGCATTAGTAAGCAAAAATGTTGCTTTATTGATGTAATGTTGTTGTGTTTATGATGTTATCTTAATTATGACTTCTGTTGTTGTTGCGGTTCTTTATGGTTTACATATATTATTGCTTTTTTTTGTATTTTATTTAAATTTAGATTGTATTATATATAGGTGATGCATAATGTGTCTGTTTTTATCAACACAAAGACATTATGTAATAATGTAAGTGTTTATTATAGGTATTTTAACCTGTCTATTTTAACTAAAATATATTTGAAATACATTTATTATAAGTACACTAAAAATACATTTACATATTACATATTTAATATAAATACCTTGATATTGTACTTTTGGTATACTAAATTGGTATACTTAAAGTCTGGTAAATTGGACTTTAGTTATCCGGAAATAGTGCTAAGTATATTTGGTTGTGCTAAAATGGAACTATTGTAAGTAAACTTCTGGTACACTTTAAATATCTTGCATTTAAAGACTGATATTATACAGAGATCATACTATCCTTACTAATAGTGATATTAAACACATTTTAGGCTTATTAATAAGGAATGTGCATTGTGCAATAAAGTACTCCAAATCAATTAGTCTCAAATGATATGTCAGTAATTATGTTAATAGATTTGTAGTATGCTTAGTATGAAATAAATACATTTGAAATACATTTTGATATTGTTTTTTTCACTAGGCTTTGGGTGTGTATATGTGTATATATATATATATATATATATATATATATATATATATATACACACACACACACACACACGTGCATATACACAAACATATGAATAAAATAAATACATGTAAGCTATATATATATATATATATATATATATATATATATATATATATATATATATATATATATATATATATATATATATATATATATGTATACACACACATACATACACACACACAAATATATATATATATATATATATATTATAAATACATATATGAATAAATATAGTATTTATCTAAATGTGTGTGTATATATATATATATATATATATATTTCTAAATGTATAATATATATGTTTATATATGAATAAAACTAACACAATATATATTCATATTTATAGTATGCACACACATACATACATACAGTGCGATTTGCATTACTAACTTTTGAAAATCATAAACTCTGGCAATGCTGGTGTTTTGAGGTTTGTGTAGTGCCGTGTCACAGTGCAACACTAGTACTTGGCAGTTGACAGGCTCCAGTGCAGCAAGCGCTGGATTACTAGAGAGGGTTTGGCATTCTAGTCCATCTGAGATCCAGTCCAGGTCTTCACTGAGTCCAGTGAGCAGGTGATGGTCATCCTGCTGAACGAGTGCCAGCATGGGCATTGCCCGTGGCTGAAGGACGGCTGGGAGTGTAATGACACACAGCTCAGGTATGTTCATCAGCACAGAGGAGTGTGTATGCCACACCAATCCTGCTGAGGCTGATGGTACATACTTGAACTCTTATCAGCTCGTGCAATAAAACATTATCAGAGAGGAATTTTCCAGAGTCCTCACGTAACATCCAGAAACATTCAGTGATACTGAACGGTATTTTTAGCTCCATTGGCACAGTAAAGAGTCTGTAAGATGTACTTCTATTCATTTAATTTATACACGTAACATTTATCACTCTTTCACTGTGAAAAAAGAAGAAATTTACGGTAAAAAAACCTGTCTGCTGTGGTTGCCAGAAATGTATGCACAGTAGCAACATATTGAGTTTTACGGACTGAAAAACCAAAGTGCTTAAATCTGTTTTTTACCTTTATAATATACTGATGAATATCTTAAAAACACAGATGGTAAAGAGAAAGTCACATGAATCAAAGTTCATCAGAAGTAGCTTTTCCTATTTATTGTGTATTTAGTATTTAGTGTCATTCACACAAATACACAACACCATCATGGAAACACATAAGATGTAACATAAAACCCTAATGTACACAATTCATAACTCGTACCATTAACCAATTTAAGGATTTTTACTAATTTACCATTAAAATTATGATAATTTTTTACTGCGTGCATTGGCTCAGGCTTCACTTTTCTCAATATTTAAAGGGATGGTTCGGAATAAAATCAACCTAGGGTCCTTTGTAAAAGTCCTGGCAGAAAGCGATGCATAAGGATGTAGTGTAACGAGAAATTATAATTTTTTCCGAAGTGTAAAAAAAGTGTAAAAAAAGTCTAATTAGTGTTAACGAATAATTGTTGCAAACTGGTACTACCAACAAAATAAGTGCATTCCTGGAACTGGGCGTCGTTACACTACATCCTTATGCATCGCTTTCTGCCAGGACTTTCACATGCTTTTCCCAAATCACGGAAGTGACGTCAACGTGCGGGTTAGCGATAGCGTTAGCCATCAGGCAAGTGTTATTTAAATAAACTCGTGATGTACTTACAAACTTTCCAATGCCTGGTTTTATGAGTACAGAACCTGTTTGTACTACTGTAGAAGTTTGGTCCCATTCTGGGCATTATTAGTGGAGTAATTTACAAGATACAGCCTTGGATCCATTAGCGCCTGCACTAAGCCATTCGGCTGATGTCTCTAAATAAGCTTAACTTTAATAATGTTCGACCGAGGGGGAAAAGGCTCGAGGTCATGGTGCAAAGGACCCTAGGTTGATTTTACGCCGAACCATCCCTTTAAGCTCTTCTTTAGGGTTTTATTTTTAGAAATCAAATCGAGTGTGTATGGGAAAGTCATTTGAGAGATTTTTTTTTAGTTCTACTAAAGGATCTTGGGAAAACATTTGTGGTGAACGGAGGAGTATTTTAGTCTCTTGTGCTGGTAATACTAGAGATCTGTTCCAAAACCTAGTGAACTGCTTACGTAGACCTCATAGATGCGCTTTCTTTTTTCCAAATTCTAATGCATTGCTACATGAATCCACGTCTGGAGACGGCAATTCCATAATGCATTGCAAAGATCATCTTACTAGGTTTTGGAGATTGTGTTTTCATTCACCTCCACTCTTTTTTTGGAAAGGTGGTTCCTTCATGCAAGACATTCGCATGCATTTTGTCCTTGTTGTCGTTGCATTTAAGAGAGAGAGAGAGAGGTTTTGTGAGACGTAACCCGTACCTGACCTCATCTCTAAAATCCACAAGCTTTACTGAAGTTTGCACAGCAGATCTACTGCGACATTCAGGCCTAAATCTCTGTGTATTATGAGTCCATTCACATGTTCATCAGTCAGGAAATGCCACCGAACAACTCCATGAACACGAGCGTAAATGCAAGGAGACGGTAAAGACCTCCATTAATCAAGTCATTAACGAGGTTTGAAGGGGAAAGAAATGACCTATAAATGAGGTCAGTGTCACAAAATGTGGAATGTGCTGGGAAAAGTTCAGGGCACCTGCCAGTTTTAATAGAGATTTTCTTCTTTCTTTCTTTTTTTTCTTTCTTTTTTGTTGTTGTCTTTGAACAAAGAAATTAACAATATAAAAAAATAAGATACTTTTGGAAACTTGACGTACTCATTCTTTTATACATTTTATGCATGCAGATTTTATGACTTCACATTAATTTAGTTACTACTTGGAATATTTGGACTTTTAAAAAATAGTTTATAACAATGCAGGAGCATTAAAAAAGAGCATCCATCATGCATTGCCATTAAAGGATTGCTGGTGGTGTTTTTGTCACTGTTAGTTATTTGGGTTACACTTTATTTTAAGGTGACGTAGTTGTACTTACTCAAATAAGTACTGAGTAATCTTAATTAACTACACATACTTACTATAGAGTTATGGTTAGGGTTTGGTTTAGGGTTAGTTGCTTGTAATTATGCATAATTTACTGTTACTATAGTAAGCACATGTGGTAAAGTGTAACTACGTCAACTTAAAAGAAAGTGTTGCCGTTATTTGTTGTGTTGATGTAAGCTCAGCTTCATTTCATGATGCTTGTTGCTTTTCTCTGTTATTGAGAAGTGTTGCAGTTTGTATGTGTCTATATTATACTAAATTATCTAACAAAAAAAATGTAATACTGTATTTTCACATCTTATGTTCTTCAGAAGATTTTCTGTTTTAAGAGTCTTAGAAAACCATTTGTGAATGAAATCATGACAAATGAAATGTGTTTTAGTTGGTAATTGATTTGCTGAAGGAGAAATGTACACATTCAAAAGTTTGGGTTGAAAGAAGCCTCTTCTGCTCACCAAGGCTAAAAAAGAAAGTAAAATCAGTAATATTGTAAAATTTTATTGCAATTTTAAAAGAGCTGTTTTCTATGTGAATATATTGTAAAATGCAATTTATTCCTGTGATCAAAGCTGAATTTTCAGCATCATTACTCCAGGTCAATGTTGATATTTCAGCATTTATTTGAAATATAAATCTTTTGTAATAATATAAATGTCTTTACTGTCACTTTTGATCAATTTAATGCATTCTTGATGAATACAAGTGTACATTTTGTTGAAAAAAAACCCTACCCACTCCAAACTTTTTTTTTTTTTTGCTGAATGAGCCATTTCTGAAGAAGGTTTACTGGCTCAATTATTAATGCCTTGTAAAATAATGCTGTTGATTGTGCGCTTTGTTCTTTATTTGTCTTTATGGAAACTAATTCCGGTCCTGATGTGCCACTAACACCTCTTCACACTCAGAAAACAGCCAAAGGTAAGACAAAACATTTCTTCTGTTTATCACACATCTCACACATGTGCATATTAATATTTAAACAATTTTCATATTACAGCAATATATTTGTGAATTACTTACAATTCTGTTCCATTTTTAGTGTCTCTCTGAATAGGTCTCATCAGGTTTAATTGATTATCCATACATTTTTTTTTAAAATCATGTTCAAATGTGAGTATCAAATATGATCCATCAGGCTTTGGAGGAAGATTTATTTGTTCATCTTAATCATCATTGTATTGCATTACATTATATAACTACAGAGCTTTGATCATAAAACTAAGCATTTAATAAATATAATTTACTAAGACATATTAATGGCAGATATAGAGTGACGACTGATATTTCTGTAAGTAGTCTGTAATATAAATATATCATTGATTTACAAAATCAGAATTTCATCTTTTTGGCCATATTAATATGAGCAACTGCACCAAATTGTATATTTTTGCTCAGTTTGGGCCTCTGAATAAACTTGAGGTGTTTTTTCCATAATCTAACTTTATCACACTATTTGAGCCACAAAAGCCTGATGTATCAAACATGATCCTCAACCAAAAACACGTATACAAACTTATAATTGCATATATAATTTGCATATATAATTTTTTCAAATATATTTTAGTTTAAAGGTTCAAGAAACTGTCCCATTTCAAAAACAGAGATTTTTCTGACATATGTCAGGCTTTACATGGTTAACAACACGCTTTTCACATTAAAGTGTTTCCACATGCAGTCAAAGATGCATTTGAGCTCCTCCATCCTTCCGGTGGGCCATCAGACGGGGATAAGCGTCTGTGTGAATGTGTCAGGCCTCTAAGATCTCGTGAACAACCACAAAGAGCTACAATGTGTGAGGCAGCGAGGGACACACAGGGCCAGTGTACACACATTGAAAGCTGCATTGTTGCAGCGCTCGTCTCCCTCTCTCGCTCGCAGACGCAGCGCTGCCATTGTGCCTGGCAGACCGACTGCAGTGCAGACTAATGCTGAGCAACACCATTCCAGCTTTTTCCCTTTTTTCAACCAGTGACCCAATCAGAAGCGTAGTGCCGATTACTGGAAAGCGTTTCTCCGCTTACGCCAATGAACAGAGAGAGGAAATTACTCAAAATGCACTGTGCCGAATTCACTAACTGTTAAACCTGGCTCTGTCTATAAAACTGTGCCATGCGTATTTAAATGGAGTTATTGACATGAATTTTTAATGCAAATTCTCCTCCTTTCTGTATAAGATTATGTAGACTATATATATATATATATATATATATATATATATATATATATATATATATATATATATATATATACATATATATATTGCACTTTAACACTGAACTCAGCAATATTACACGACTAACATTACTGTTTACTGGATAAGCAGAAACGATTATTGGCCTGCTCTGAACTACTGAATAGTTTTTTTTTTTTAAGAAATTAATACTTTTATTCAGCAAGGATGCATTCAATTGATCAAAAGTGACAGTGAAGACATTTATAATGTTACAAAATATTTCTATTTCAAAATAAATGCTGTTCTTTTGAACTCCCTATTCATGAAAGAATCCTGAAAAAGAAAATGTAACATAGTTTTCCACAAAAATATGAAGCAGCACAACAGTTTTCAACATCGATATTATAATCCATTTTTCTTGAGCATCAAATAATCATATTAGAATGATTTCTGAAGGATCATGTGACACTGAAGACTGGAGTAATGATGCTGAAAATTCAGCTTTGATCACAGGAATAAATTACGCTTTTAAATATATTACAATAGAAAACCCTTATTTTAAATTGTAATAATATTTCGCAATGTTTACTGTTATTACTGATCAAATAAATGCAGCCTTGTTGAGACTTCTTTCAAAAACATTTAAAAATCTTACTGACACCAAACTTTTGAACGGTAGTGCATTAACTATGATTAATCATACATAAACACAAACTCAGTTACAATACACTTGTATTCAAGATAGTCAAAATTATATTCAACCCTCTCTGAAAGCAATTCAGATTTTTTTTATATTGAATTGAATGAATAAATAATTGCAGAACTATTTTTGAAAAAAGAAAAGTGTATCCGATCAGATAATTGGAGATATTTATTGTTATTTCCTCCTCTTCAGACTGACGTTCAGAGAACGGTCAGTGTTCTTCACGCGTGTTTCCAGTGTTTTCGCTCTGTTCTTAATCAGAGAACATTTGGGTCAGTCTGATTTTACAGATGAGAGAATCTGTTTCCCAGTGATCTCCAGAGAGAGAGAGAAAACTCATGCGCTCATAAAACATGTCGCACTATATCACTGCAAAACACGTAAAACAGCTCATCCTTAATCAAGATCGCTTTTCTTATTCAGTCGAAATTTGAAAACAATATGAATTTAAAAGTTAAGAAAGTCACTCTGAAAAATAAAGGTATTGGCATTTATGATTTTTATTCCACAAAAGGTTATTTTAGATTATTAAAATGTTCTTTACACTAAGAAAAAAATGGTTCTTTTAAGAACTGTAATCTGAATTGCTATGAACTGCTAGTCCCAAAGTTCTTCTATTGTATCGCTACAAAAAAAACATTTTGCACCCTTTAAATCCTCTAAATCCATTAAATTTGGAACAAGCCTGTATAGACTTATATGGGCGGCAGTGGCTCAGTGGTTCATGTAGATTGTCTACAAACTGGAAGGTTGGTGGTTCAATCCCCGGTTCCACCTGACCAAGTGTCGAGGTGTCCTTGAGCAAGACACCTAACCCCAGCTGCTCCCGACAAGCTGGATCGCCTTGCATGGCTGACACCGCCGTCGGTGTGTGAATGGGTGAATGTGAGGCAATATTGTAAAGCGCTTTGGTGGCCATTGGGTCTGTGAAAGCGCTATATAAATGCAGTCCATGCAGTCCATAAAACACATACAGTAATCTGGGCCTTAAAGGGGTCCTGCTATGCTTTTTAACATTTTCAACTGTCTTTCGTGTGTAATGTTGCTGTTTTGAGCATGAAAAAACGCCTTGATTGTCTTAAGTTTTCTTCCGGGAACGAACACGTCACAATATTCCTCATTTAAATAATTCCCTCCCAAGGTATAGGGACGAGACCTGGTTGAGTTACTTTTGTATTGTGTTGAAACTTGCGGTTATGGTAAAAGGGGCGGGACATTTCCCAAACACGCTTGAAGCGCTCGGCCATTCACAACACACTGATCCAGCCGACCAATCAGAGCACAGTGAGCTTTTTAGAAGGAGGGGTTTCATAGAGACAGGAACTAAACAGAGCGTTACTGACAGACTGGGAAGAGAGGAGCTGCAACAATGGAGAATATATGAAAAATAATGTGTTTTGAACATTCAAGCATGAAAAATGTTTCTAGTAGAGACCAAAAACAACATCAAGACTTTGAAAAAGGACATAATAGGTCGCCAACATTGTTTTTCAGGGAAATTTATCTACTTAAAGAACCATTAGATACCGTTTTATTGCAAAACTAGGGCGAAAATAGTTTCTGCATTAACAATTCTGCATTGTTCAGGATGTGAGATAAGGGAAACTCTTACCAGCAGGCTTGTATCCCTGCTCCCGTACAGATCCACAGGGCCGGTCGCTCTGGAAACATGTGTCACCAAAGCAGGAATTTATTCCACTGTCTCCAGATTTATGTATCTAATTAACTGTGTCTTCACGAAGACTGTTGCTGTACACAAGCACCGTAAGAATGTTTCTCAGGAGCGCTTCACTGCTCAGATGTTGCTCAGGAGACTTTTTTAAATATGTTTAATTTATGTTTAAGCTGGTTTCTTGTAAAATGCCTTATGAGAAATTAAAACAGACTACACTAAAAAAAAACATTTGGTGTAGAGACAATTTTCACTCAGAAATCGCTAGTAAATTTCACAATTAATTACACATTATAAAGTAAAAGATTGAACTAACTATACAATTTTGAAGTAAAAAGACTGAAATAGTATTTAAATGGATATATATATATATATATATATATATATATATACACAATAATATTTATTTACAACTTTTTAAAAAAGAATGAATGAGAAATGTTTGAGTTCATATAGAGATCTCTTTTGATCACAGACTTTAGGTACAAAGTACAAATTGAGAACTGAGGAAGGAGATGTGTGAGATTAATAGGGACTTTTTCTCAGGAGAAACATTTCCATTTAATCTGGTTCTGTCTTGGATAAACATGTATATTTATATTCATGCATTTTAGAGACGCTTTTATCCAAAGTGACTGCACTCAAAGCATACACTTCATCAGTTAATGCATTCCCTGGGAATCGAACCCATCACCTTGGTGTTGCAAGTACAGTGATCGACTGTTTGAGCTATACAGGAATGAATATAAAAGTCAATATGAAATCCATTTTGCAACCTATTTTACTTCCATAATGTGATGTATTATGTAGTGATTGAAACAGGATATTTAGTGATAAAGAGAGGATAGCGCTTGATTATATCTATTGGGAATAGTAAGAGTCGTGAAAAGTGGATGTTATGGTGCGTAAATAGGTGAATTTGGATTTCAGATTGACTTTAAAAATACCTCATTTTTTTTAAACATACAAAATCTTTTATAAAACAAACCTCTACACTCTTACAAGGATACAAGGAAAAATGTCTTAAATGATTTCATAATCCTTTCATGTTTAACAGGTTATTTGATTTTTTTTTTTTTAAGTGATAAAGTATGTTTACGAGCTGCTTAATTCATACAATTTAATTAAAACTAAATCCATAAAATTATCCCATGAAAGGATCCCCAAAAAGTTTCTATATAGAACTTTTTCTTTTAATAGTGCAATAAAATAGTTATTATGAGGGCTGTTTTCCCATTCTCATTCACTCAGCGTGTTCAAGACAGGCAGAATCATGTTCTCTCTCTCTGTGTGTGTGTCAGGTATAAAACACATGAAGTCTTCTTTTGTCTGTCTGAGGCCTGACCAGCATCATGAGGAGCGTGTTATATCATGCATCTGTCTCTGTCTCTGCAGGTGTTTGCCTTCGACCACTGCTTCTGGTCCATGGATGAGTCCAACATCCCGAAGTACGCCGGTGAGTCACTCTTTAGCACGTCCACACAGAATCACTTTCCCCTCACTGTGCTCGATAGAGTCACACCTGCATAATAATTATGGATTATTTTTGGTATTGTAATATGGACATATAAAAGCCCTGGAAATAACACGGACACATGATGTGCCGTTCCCAGGGTGGGGTCTGAGAAAAGCAGCTTAGATCACTAAATCCTCATGCTGGTCCAGGCTAGTTTAGGCCTGGTACTGGTTATGCTGTGGTGTTCACTGACCGTCTGATGCATATTACACAACTGGAGATCAGACATAACGCAGAAAACAAAGTTGAATATTTATTTCTGTTCATTGTTTTTGTTGTTGTCAGTGAAGGATCCGTCTGAAACCCCACACTATAATGCCTCACATCGACATGGTTCCTCAAGTCAGGTCTCTCTGTTTAAGTCTGCCAAAATAAAGCCTGGCTGACAAACTAATGACTTTGCAAACATGTTCTTACATGGATCTGGTTCTTTCATCTTTCAATCTTACAGTCTAATGGATATAAGTGTGAGTGAGTGTGATATTGACTCACACAGACACACTGGTTATTAAAGTCTTTTAGGAAGGATAATGTGCAGTTACTGGGTTTTATACAGGTCTGTACAGTCAAATTAATGATGGATGCTTTGGGAAATTCCTATATTTTCTGCTTTTTCCACAAGCTTTTTTTTCTGCTATAAAATCAAATTAACTTGATGCTCTGAGTATTTATATATTACATTCCATCATTCAATTTACAGCTCATTTTTTATTTTTTATAGAGTGATTTTTTTATTTATTATTATTGTCTTTTTGATAGGTGGCTTATTCATTTGTTTTTATTATGTGAATATATCTACATTTTTATTTGAGCATTCTGGCATAGACATTTCTCTTATGTGATTAATAAAGTTTAACCATATCTTACTTTAGACGGAGACTGTCACAGTGTTGTTTTAATATTTATCTACTATTTTAGTTTTTATTAATATTTTGAATTCGTTTTTATTTTAGTATTTTCATTAAGGCAAGGCAAGGCAAGGCAAGTTTATTTATATAGCACATTTCATACACAATGGCAATTCAAAGTGCTTTACATAAAAGAAATTAAAATAATAAAAAGAAATAAGAATAATTAAAACAGTTAAGAAAAATAAAAAAATAAAATACAGTACAGTACAAACAGTCGGACGAACATTGGCACATTGCTCATTCAGTAAATGCATAGCTAAACAGAAGTGTTTTGAGTCTAGATTTGAATGTGACTACAGTAGGAGCACGTCTGATCTCCTCTGGAAGCTGGTTCCAGCTGCGGCTGGCATAATAGCTAAAAGCAGACTCGCCATGCTTAGAGTGAACCCTTGGTATTTCTAGCTGATATGATCCTAGTGATCTGAGTGATCTGTTGGGTTTATATTCAGTGAGCATATCTGCAATGTATTGCGGTCCTAGGCCATTGAATGATTTATATACCAGCAATAATACTTTAAAATCAATCCTAAATCTAACTGGGAGCCAGTGTAAAGACCTGAGGACTGGTGTGATATGTTCATATTTTCTAGTTCTGCTCAGAATCCTGGCGGCAGTGTTCTGTATGAGCTGCAACTGTCTTATGGTCTTTTTGGGAAGGCCAGTGAGGAGAATCCACCCTGCTGGTGATGAAAGCATGCACAAGTTTCTCTAAGTCTTGTCTGGAAACAAAGCATCTAATTCTTGCAATATTTTTCAGATGATAGTATGCTGATTTAGTTATTGCTTTGACATGACTACTGAAACTAAGGTCTGACTCTAGTGTCACACCAAGATTCCTGACTTGATTTTTAGTTGTTTGACCCCTAGAGTGAAGGTATGCATTCACCTTGAGAACTTCATCTTTGTTTCCAAATGCAATGACTTCAGTTTTGTCTATGTTTAACTGAAGAAAGTTTTGACACATCCAACTTTTGACTTCATCAATGCATTGGCACAGGGAGTCAATTGGGCTGTAATCGTTAGGCGATAGGGCTAAGTAGAGCTGTGTGTCGTCTGCATAGCTGTGGTAAGCAATTTGGTTCTTTCTCATTATTTGGCTCATTGGGAGCATATACAGGTTGATATACAGGCATATACAGTAGGGTGATTTTTAGTTAGCTTTCGTCTTCTTTTTTTAAATACTGCTATTTTACTAATTTATTGGTAACACTTTACAAAAAGGTTCCATTAGTAAACTACATTAGTTAACTGACTTATAATAAAAAATATTTGTAAAGTATTTATTAATCTTAGTTCATGTTAATTTCAACATTTACTAATACATTAAAAAAATTGTATCTTGATATTAATTAATGATTCTGAGCTGAACAATGAACAGCTTTATTTTTATTACCTAATGTCAACAAAGATGAATAAATACTGTAACACATGTATTGCTCATTGTTGTCTAATGTTAGTAAATGCATAATAAGAGCTTATTGTAAAGTGTTCATTTCATTTGTAGTTTTAGTTCAGTGTTAGTTTTCATTTTGAACATTCAGAGTTTCTCTTTATGGACTTTACTTTTGTAGTGAAATGAGGATATTTAACAACAAAGTAAGTTTCTGCAACACATTATGTTCAGCTTTATGAATTCTTTCTCTATCTGTGATAAAAAGTGAATGGAAAAAGTAATTGCTTATTGCCCGATTACTCGTCACTTAAACAGGGTTAATGAGTTGTGACGATCAACAAAAGATCTCCAGTCTGAAGGGTTTCATGCATCAGATGTCCCACCGCTGTTCAGACACATTGTGTGACGAGCATTTGAGTTCCTGTGCATGAACTGCACGAGCTGCATTGGTGCTCAGAAACAACAGGCGGTTTGTGCGGAGGAAAGCGCTTGAGGTCCGTCTTTATTTAGCTCTCTGCACAGCTGGCTGATTCACCATGAATGTGGAGAACTGTGCATCTCGGCCTCACCGAAGCACGAACACGTCATGCGGCCCATTTCCGCATTCACACCGCTTATTTTGGAGGTTTTTGTGGGAGGGCTCGAGGGATTTCTTTTTAGAGGAAAGGAAATGATAAATGTGGAGATCCCTTTGTTGCTCAGCGGTGAATTGTTCCTTCTTGTACAGTATGGAGAGATCAGAGCGAGAAGATGTTGTTCGCATTTTAAAGGGGTGGTATAATGCCCTTTTCACAAGATGTAAATGTCCCCAGAGTGTGTTTGTGAAGTTTTAGCTCCTAATACCCCACAGATATTTTTATATAGCATCTTAAAGGACAATTCCAGTGAAAAATTAACCTAGGGGTAATTAACACATGGTTACCGAGTCGATTGTTCCCTGGGATGCGTTTTCATGAAGAGCGAATGTAAAGAGTTTTATCTCTAAAAACAGATTAGCTCATAACACTAGTATATGGGGCCACGAATAAGTAAAAGTAAATCGCTAGTTAACAAGGCTCAAAATAGCCTCACACTAACACAGTAGCATAATGAGGGTCCCTACATGCAAACCGAAGCATCGGGAACTTTGTAAGTGTACAGACAGTTTAATAAGAAGATACTTTATAAAGACAGTGTTATGAGCTAATCTGTTTTTAGAGATAAAACTCTTTACATTTGATTTTCATGAAAACGCATCCCAGGGAACGATCGACTCGGTTACTATGTGTTAATTACCCCTAGGTTCATTTTTCACCGGAATTGTCCTTTAAAGTTGTCACTTTTTGAGGGTGAGCAAAAACACAGCGTTTTTGTGTCTGTTCCTTTAAATGCAAATGAGCTGCTTCTCCCGGCACACAGGGGGCGGAGCTTCAAGAGCTTGCACTCACACAGACATGCACTGAAAATTTCAAAAACTTTTAGCCTTTTATGTTCAAACCCGAAGTCAGAAAGATGGAGAGACTCGAGAAGAAGTGACAACATGTAGACAACATTTCTGAATGGTTAGTTGATTAATTTATGTAGCTTATGTGTAGTATAATATTATTAGCTTATATTCTGCCTTCATAATCTATAAATCGCGTTCCAGGGGCGGGGTTTATGTACATTTTAGGGTTGGTGATGTCACTAACCCGGGAGGAATGTGGTGTAGTCCCAACCAGCCGTTTGTTGTAGTCCTTAAAAAACTATTTCTTTAAAAGCAAATATCTCCCATTGCATTGAGCTTTGAGCGTTGTAACTTTGCAGATGTTGTTTATGATCAAACAGCAACATTACACACTAACTAAAGTTAGAAAAGTTTTAATGTTGTGGTTTTCATAGTTTCATGTATTTGTCTTGCAGGTCAGGAGGTCGTGTTCAAGTGCCTAGGGGAGGGAATACTTGAAAACGCATTTCAAGGATACAACGCCTGCATTTTTGCCTATGGACAAACAGGTACTGTTACAGAGAGAAACAATGAGGAAACAATATATGGTCTTTTGTAAGGGTGGTTTTGTTGCTGATAGTGACATCCGTTTCATTGAAAGACATGAATAGATGCTCATTTATTGGCATGAGAGTATAAAAGAGTCCTGCGAGATATAACTATATATGTTTCACACTATAAAATCACACAACAAGGAATTCCCCGTTTCACCACAAAAACATGTCCAGGTCACATTTCATGCCAACATATGTTTATTTATTTTTTTAGTGCATTTTTTAATGACAATTAAAGCACATTTTCACTTCAAATTCAATTATCATTTTCTTTTTAAATAAATATTTCTAGTTAGCTCTAAGAAAATTCATAAAGTAAGAGTCATAAAGTCATAAACAAGATTCAACCTGAATTTTTTCTTTGTATAAACAAAAAATATAGATATATAAAATATAGATATATTATAAAACATATTTATTTATATTTAATTGATGATTTTTATGTAAAGATTGTTTTTTTACAATTTATCTTTTTCTACTTTTAGTCTAAACATCTAAGACAAAAAGCATTAAACAAACAATAGAAAAATATTGAATCTTATTTTTTATTACATAAATAATAAAATGCAAATTAAAAAAATATTTTTCCTTTGTTTCGGTTCTTTAAGACTTATTTCAGATTTTTTTATTATTTTAATATAATAATTTTTTTTATTGTATTATTTTTAATTATTTTTATCTTGACCAGGCACATCAGATGAAAATTATCTGTAATGAATAAACTAGGTTTTTTTTTTTCAATTTGTGCTTTTCAAATCTGTAAAAGCAGAATACATTGAATAATTGAACAACCTGATGTTTCAGCGTTCATGAACTGGAAGCTTCTGCGTTTCCAATCATTTCTGTTGTGTTGAATCGCTCAGTGTCTGTCTTCCCTCAGCCTTCCTGTCCTAGTTCTCAGACTGGCGTTTTGTCCTCCAACACAAGCTTGACATGCGGGCTGACGTGTGTGAACACGCCTGCTGGGTGACAGAATGTCTTCTAACCTTTGAAACGTTGTGTTGGTGGTCTGGCAGGCTCTGGGAAATCCTTCTCAATGATGGGCAATGGAGAGCAGCCAGGCCTGATCCCGAGACTCTGCTGCTCGCTGTTCGAGAGGGTCTCCAAAGAGCAGAACGAGGCCCATTCCTTCAAGGTGGAGGTCTCGTTCATGGAGATCTACAATGAAAAAGTCCGAGACCTGCTGGATCCCAAAGGGTGAGCGGATTCATGACATACAGTGGGCACAGAAAGTTCTCAGCTCTCCTCAAGTTCACACAGGTGTGGAGAATCACATTTACAGGATCCACAGAAGCTGTGTTTAGGCTGTGTGAAGGTTGTTCACAGTCATTGATCTGTCACACACACACATGCGCGTCTGCACCATCTAGTGAGAGTTTACAGCACTGGTTTTCACACTCAGATGTGCTGGTGCTTTCAGTTAACTTAAAGTACGTCACTCCCTAATTTTTATGTTTTTCCTTTTTTTATGTTACAGTTTTTATATTTTTGTGCTATATATAAATTTTTATTAATAGTTATCATTTATTTAATAAATTATTTCATGATCTATTTTTACAACTTCATGGCCATATTTTTTTATTTTTTAGACTTTTTTTGTTACAATTTTATTCTTTATATTTTCAGTTCTGTTTTTCATTTGTCCCTAATTTTTACATTTTATACATACATTACTTACATTTTTTTATTGTTTTCTTATTTTGTTCTATATAATGTTTGTATTAATTAATAGTTATAATTTAATTAATTTAATTTTTTAGTTTAACTTTTAAAAATGTTAAAAATATTTGTTATAATTTTATGCTTTACATCTTCTATTTTTATATATTTATTTATTATTTATTTAAATTTTTTATCTTTATTATTTTATAATTGTTTTCTCCTGTACTATTTACAGTATATTGTTTAAAATGTATTATTCCTTACAATTTTATTAGTAAATTATTTCTTGTCCTGTTTTTATGGCACATTATGCATATAACATAATTATGTCACAAGGTTTTTCTTTACAATTTTATACTTTGCATTTTCAATTCAGATTTTTATTTTTGCCTTTTATACATTATTATTATTTATTATTATTTTTTTTTAATCTTTAAATTTATTAATTTTCTCTTTTTGTTTTGTTATATATATATATATATAAATTAAAAGATATCTATTTATAATTAAAGTAAATTATATTTAATAAATCATATATATATATAATATATTTAATTAAAAATATATATATAATATAATAAATAATAAATAATAATATATATAATAAATATATAATATAAATTACATGCTCTAATCGCAAAACACAGAAGATACATTCAAGAGGCTCAAACCAGAGGAAGATTGTGAATCGGCGTCTAGGGAAGGGAACATTAATAAAGGGCTAATGAAACTGTAATGGTATTTCCTCACATTTCTTCTCTTCTTTGCGTACAGGAGCAGACAGTCTCTGAAGGTCAGGGAACATAAAGTCCTGGGTCCGTATGTGGACGGGCTCTCTCAGCTGGCTGTGATGAGCTTCGAGGTGAACATCATATTTTCTCCTGAAATATTACCTCAGGAGATTCATGAAAGGCTCAATTGTTTCAATGTTTCATTTAAGTTTCAACTTTGTTTGAGGTGTTTCTCTCAAACATGTGTAGGATGCCTTTGTCTGTCCCTGACAGTGTGATATAGGCTTTATTCAGACAGACACAAATCCTTGTAGTTCAAACAGCAAGAAAAAAAGTTAAATGACAGACCAAATCACATTTTGATGTGGATTAGAAATGTAATTTTCACTCTTTCCACTTACACTGAACTATGTGACATTTTACTAAACGCCCCGTTTTTTAAATCCTTTAAAAATGCTTTTTCTTGGTTATGCGAACGTCAAGGCAACATTCCATTTTAGAATTTTGCAAACATTATGAGAATGTTACTTTTCAATGTTCTCTAAACATTCTGAAACAAGTAGTAACATTAAAAAAAGTTTCAGAAAAAACATTTTATGAGCAATGTATAAATAAAGTTTTTGTGCTAACACTATGAGAACATTATTAAAGACCCGATAACTTTAAAGGAACGTTATTTTAAAGGATAACTCTCGCCAGAATTGAACCTAGGCTCTTTTTGTTAATCTACACGAGTAGATCGATCTCCGAATGCAACGTAATGATCAGTCCATATGAGGAAATGTCATGAACTTGTAATTTCAATGAAAAGCATGATAACTTAAATAAAAAAAATATCCGTGAATTTATATGGAAACAAGCTTTAGGAGCTTTCCATCTTTACTCTCCTCATGTTACGTTGCATTCGGAGATCGACTACTTTTGACTGACAAAATTCCAGCCCACGGAAACCCTAACTGATAAAGTGAGTCGTACAAAACCTTTCTTTTTAGTAAACTTTGTGTACACAAACAATGTAGTCAATGCTGGAGTTCATGTGTAGAGCCCCTGGTGATACTTCAAGCACAGTTTTAGGTTGTGTCGAGCCTTCTTAGTGTTTTAAAAAATAGCGATAGATTAACAAAAAGAGCCTAGGTTCAATTTTGGCGAGAGTTACCCTTTAATGTTACTGGAAGAATGTTTGTTCATAACTATGAGAGAACCTTTCCAGAACATTAGCCAAAGTTCTGAGAACGTTCCCTGTTGAAAAGATGTTTGCAATTTATTTGCGTGTTTTCTCTCATTTCTCACCAACTCAGGACATTGAATCTCTGATGTCGGAGGGGAACAAATCCCGCACTGTAGCCGCCACCAACATGAACGAGGAGAGCAGTCGCTCGCACGCCGTCTTCAGCGTCATCGTCACGCAAACACTCTACGACCTGCAGTCGGGGGTCGGTGGCTCACTCAATCACGGTTATCCATTTGTAATTGTGCAGAAATATGAGAAATGAAGCTTCTGCTGATTTTATCACAGTATATTTTGTTCATAAACAAATTATTGAACAGTTTTGATTATTTGTGACATGCAGCATAAATCATTGAGTGTTTCACATAGTGGGCAAAAGTGATGTCCGGAGGGGAGATTTGTTTTTAATGACCTTACAAGTTTGATTAAATCGGTGAAATATGAGGAAAATATTATTATATTTTTTAAATATTTTAAATATGAGGGAAAAACAAAACACTAAACTTAATTAAGGTATTTATCTGACAAAATTATTTGGCAAAAATCACAAAATACAGCTACAAACAAATGCATAGAAAAACAAAAAACTAGCATAGATTGACTACAACATAATCAGTTATTAATATTTGGTTGGTTCTCTCCTGTTTTTGCATGTTCATAATTTCTTTGTATAAATAAAATGATGTCGGGACAATTTGGCATGTTTCATTGCATTATCACAAATAAAACAATTGACTTCAAGCACAATTATGCAATATGATTACAAAATCTTTAACAAATTTGTAATAATTCGAATAAAGGGTGAAGATTTCGACATTCCTAGGCTGAACGTGACTTTTGGCCACTACTGTATATGAGTCAGTCTTCATCTCTCATTTGTCACAAAAACACGTCATTCATCCTAACTTCACTTCAAAAGTCATAGCAGATCACATCACTGACATCAGATTATCATTCTTAAATATGATTTAAATAATGCAGTAACTTTGTTTGCAGTTCCTAATAACGTTTTATAGTCAGTTAATGCGTGGCAACTGTTCATTTTGGACCCTGATCTATACCAGACACATGTTGGGCTGAGTTGTGCTGATTTAGTTGTTGATTGTAATACTTGCTTTTGTGTCTGTGTTTGTGTGCGAACGCAGAATTCTGGAGAGAAAGTAAGCAAGATAAGTCTGGTTGATCTGGCCGGCAGCGAGCGCGTGTCCAAGACTGGAGCTGCGGGAGAGAGACTGAAGGAAGGAAGCAACATCAACAGGTCAGACAAGAGCACTCTTGACTTTTCAGAGGAAATGTGTCACTTGCTTATAATGATTGAAAAACCAATAATATGTCGACAGTTTGTAGTATGCAGTCTGGCAACTTAAGCCAGGATGAAAGAATAAAGGATAACAGGATAGGATCAACAAAACGAATAAAGAAGAGAATAAAGCAGGCGTCTTTACAAACCTACATTAATAAGAGCGGAAGCATAAAAATGGAAGGTTAATAGATGCTTTATGAAAAATATAGCATCCATTAATTGCATCATTGCATCCGCAATGATGGATCCTCTGATTCAGGATTTCCAAAACTTGTGTTTGTGAGGGAACTGCAAGGAGTGAGTTAATAGAAAAATGAATAATGGATTAAATCGTAAAAATGTCAAATTAAAATAACTAAAAAAATAATAATTTTATTTTAAAAAATCTAAATAATACACATATTTTATTATTATTATTTAATCATAAAAATGTCAAATTAAAATAAAAACAATCAAAATAAAACACCTAATAAGAATTTGTTAAATAATAAAAATGCTGAATTAGAATAAATAATTTAAAAATAAAAACAATTAAAATAAAATACTAACTAAACATTAATTCAATCATGAAATGTCAAGTTTTTTTAATAAAAACAAAGAAAAATACTAACTAAAAGTTTATTAAATAAAAAATGAAAAATAAAACACTTAATAAGAATTTAATAAATCTTAAAAATAAATAATTTAAAAACAATAACAAAACTAAGAACGTATAAATCTTAAAAATGTTGAATTAAAATTAATCATTTAATCATTTAAAAACAATAAAAAATAACACAAAATTTTGTGATTACCTGCATGTCATGTGACCACTATCCGACATCAGAGAACCCGAAATAGTGTTTATTGAAGTATTATTGAATTATACTTCAATAAATATTTTATCTCAGAGGTTTGTCTGACAAAAAACTTCTGGGAATCCCTACGTTAATTGAAAAAAATTAAAAATAAAATCATATAAAAATCAGCTAACCATGCAGCTCTATTTCCGAGCCTCCCTTTAATGAGTCTGTGATGTTCGTCTGGTGTTTTGTGTGTGTCCAGGTCTCTGACCACGCTGGGCTGTGTGATCTCTGCTCTGGCTGATCAGTGTGCTGGGAAAGGCAAGAGCAAGTTTGTGCCGTACAGAGACTCAGTGCTGACGTGGCTGCTCAAGGTTAGTACGTCTGTCAGAGCTGCTCGTTCAATAGACCCAAAAGCCCAGGGGAATCCAACTCACATGACACCGTTTTCTGCTAAAAACTGAAAAGTTCTTATGCGCTTTGGCCATTCATGTACACGTCAATGGGGCCTGAAGATGCAAACTTTTGAAAGCGGCTTTCAAAGTGCAGGTTTTTGTAAATGATACCGTTATCGTCTCCATGTAAACTACAAAAACTTGAATTTGTGAAAACGTTGACGTCATGCGCATATTTTTCTTTAAAGGGGTGGTATAATGCCCTTTTCACAAGATGTAAAATAAGTCTCTGATGTCCCCAGAGTGTGAAGTTTTAGCTCAAAATAACCCACAGATATTTTTATATAGCATGTTAAAACTGTCACTTTTTGAGGGTGAGCAAAAACGCACCGTTTTGTGTCTGTTCCTTTAAATGCAAATGAGCTGCTGCTCCTGGCACAGGGGGTGGAGCTTCAACAGTTTGCACTCACACACACACACATTTTAAAAAAACTTTTAGCCTTTTATGTTCAAACCGGATTCAGACAATGATGGAGAGACTCAAGAAGAAGTGACAACATGTAGACAACATTTCTGAATGGTTAGTTGGTGAATTTATGTAGCTTATGCGTAGTTATCTTCTAGTCATTGATTAGCATATTCTGTGTTGATAATCTATAAATTGTGTTCAGGGGGCGGGGTTTATGTAAATTTTAGGGTTGGTGATGTCACTAACCCTGGAGGAATGTGGTGTAGTCCCTACCAGCCGTTTGTTGTAGTCCTTAAAAAACAATTTCTTTAAAAGCAAATATCTCCCTTTGCTTTGAACTTTGAGCGTCGTAACTTTGCAGATGTTGTTTATGCTCAAACAGCAACATTACACACTAACTAAAGTTAAAAAAGTGAAATCATAATCAACCACCCCTTTAAAATATTGACATCTCCAACTACTGGCCTGACAGCATAATACAATGTTTTTTTAGTCATTTGTCACGGATCCGTTGTCCCTCAAACCAAAGCATTATGGGTAATGCAGTTTTTCACCATGAAGTCATCTGTTAAACATGATTACTTTAAAAAATAAGTTGAAATAATGTGGGCTTACAGCTTCAACACCGTTATATATCATCGGCTGCTCACATTAAGGCTGCCTTTAACCCTCAGAGGTCGGAGATCACGCCGGCGTGATCTGCTCGATTTTTTTCCTTATGAGTTGATTGAGACCCGAAATTCTCTTTTGACTTTGATTTTACAAAACAAGTTTCATACATCAATCGATTCTGTTAAATGTGTATTATTTTTGTGTATACTCACAATAAAAACAAAGTGTTGTGCTTTTTGCCAAATGAAGAAAAATAAACACGAAGCGAGTTCTGCCTTCTCTGTGTCCGTGTAGTCCATTCTAAAACGCGTCCGAAAATGAACAATAACTCAGCGAATACTCAGTCAAACAGGCATTCAGACACACAGGCATGAACCTTGAATTCTCTTCTTTTTACTGAAGTAATTTATATAAAAAACAAATATTCTCATCTTGTGAAATCTGTATTAAAAGAGAGCGATTCCAGTCGACCTCATTAGAGCTAATTCAAATGTAATGTGACTCCGCCCACGGAGAGCGCGTGCTATTCAAACGCAAATGGCTGAGGTAATCCGCGCAATCCTGTGAACGCCCCCTGTATCAGCTCGAGACAACCAAAACACAAGTTTATTCAGAACATTACTTGTTTACAACACAGCGCTGTGAGGAATAATGAGGAATACGAGCTGAGGAATACTAGTAAGTTTTTCCTTCTCGGGTTTCTGTTTATGAATGAATGAACGGCATAGATGCGCGCTGTTTACCACAGCTGGCAAAAAACAATATACCTGACAGTTCTCCATTATGGACGCGAGCGCTCTAAAACTTTCACAGAGACCTCAAAACAGAAAGTACAAATCCTTTCTTTAAAACGAATTTCGTTTTGTATCAATTGTATCTTAATTTTAATAATTTTTTCATTAACAAATTTCCTGGATTTAAAGTAAATAGGCCTATAGGCAATCACAACATAAGGTGCTTGAACTGGAGATCATCATGAATCATGAGCCTACTCGCCTCACATGTCTAAAAAATGTGAAATATATTTACAGAAAGCTGTTTCTAAACAAAACCATCCAAAACAAAAAAACTATAGCCTAATAAATGTGCATTTATCCGGTGCGTTCACTAGCCTACTGCAAAGATCGCGAGTCAAAAGCCTATCGTCAACGAATGATGATTTTTTTAGCAAACCGTATTGCTATACGGAGATGGGTAAAAATCGACTGAAATATGTTGAAATAAAATGTAGGCTATTTGTATAAGCAACGTAAACTGCAAATTAACATTTATATGCCCTAATATTTCATGAAAACAACGTTACATTCAGGCGAAATACGAAAGACAACATTTTGTTTAGTAGATTTGGGTACAGTTTTTACTGTAGAATATACTGCCTCGTCAAATAAGCTTTTGTTTAGCAATTTCTATATATAAAATAGCCTACTATTTTTGTCAAAAATAAAGTCATCAACTAAGATGTTAGCTGTAATGAAATGTAGGCCTATAATCTTTTTTTTTTTTTTTTTACAAAGAAAGAGTACACTTGAAATATTGTTGAAATTGTAGGCTAATTATTGTTGTAATTGTAACCTTTTTAATAAAATAGCAAAACATATTTACAAGATAAATGTAAGCAAAATCTTAAATGGTCAATATAAGTCTTCTTCAAAAGATCCTTTGTCCTTGCATTGTGGCTCAGCCAGTTTCACACCTGTGTGAATGGCTAATTATGCAGAGTGGGATGGGACATTGTAATTTCAGGTGTAAACCACTCCTCGTTCACGCCCCCTCGCATATTGGCTTTCCAAGCAAAACCTGTTTTACATCAATTTAAATCAATGTATGGCTTTATGTGAACAATAAAGCAAGACTATTTTCACATAATTTTGAAGAAAAAATTATAGGCGAGGACATCCATTAGTCAAAAGTCTTATTGACACATATTTACTATGTGTTTTGAGGCCTTATTTCAGAAATTTTAGTTTTTAGTTTTTTCAATATCCATGCATAAACATTATTCTCTCAAAAATTAAAACATGTACATTCACGTGGCTCACATATTATTGTAGCCCTGTTTGTGCTTTATAGAGTGAATTTACACCTTTGCCATTAATATGTTTATAAGCAACTGAAAAAAGCACAAATGTCAGGGCATGTCAGAACATCTCAAGGGCCCCAAAAACAGCCCAGACTCCAGAGGGTTAAAGGTTTATAAGTAAAAATCTATTTCCCTATGGAGAAATGAATGGTGTTTTCAGTTCCTGAACTCTCTACTTCTACAGGACAATCTCGGTGGCAACAGTAAGACGGCCATGATCGCCACCATCAGCCCAGCCGCTGACAACTACGAGGAGACGCTGTCGACGCTGCGGTACGCCGACCGAGCCAAGAGAATCGTGAACCACGCCGTGGTCAATGAGGATCCCAACGCCCGCATCATCAGGGAGCTCCGGGAGGAGGTGGAGAAGCTGAAAGTGCAGCTCTCTCAGGCTGAGGTGAGCAGAGACTCATGGGAGATTATCAGAAGAATCTCTGACACAGGGGTTTTCTATCTTTTAGATGCCATGCACCCCCAAATATTATCATCCTTGTGCGACATATTAATTTTTAGGACATCCAGGACATTTTGCTGTAAAAAAAAAATATTATTAATGTGTAAAATATTATTTGGAAGATATGTTTTTTCTACTCGCTACAGTACTATACTGTTAGCTACATTATTTATTTAATTTATTTTTTTCTTTTAATGTATGTATTTATTTATTTTAAATCTATTTTTTATTTATGTAGTTTTAGTTTATTTATTTAAACTTTTTTTTTACACTGTTTCTCTAAACTTTTTCATGAACCCCTAGCATCAGTCTATGGTGAAACAGTGTATTTTTAATAATGCTTTTTTGTTTTGTGCAAATTAAATGTGTACAGTATACAGTATTTATAATAGACAGTTTTCCTGCATTCTCCAGCAACTTTTTTTTCCCCTCAGTGCGTTCTGTTATTGCCTTTATGTCAAGGATGCAAGCGATACTGGCTAAACAAGATATCTTAGAAGGCATCATGCTGCATGCCTTTGATACCTTAAAATGCTCCCTATGTAGACAGCTTCACTAGGTTTTAGAACAGAGTCGGTGTTAAACCCTTTGAGGAACAGGGTTATTAACGTCTACTATATTTTAACTTATTTTATTTCAGCTAAAATAGTTTGTTGAAGTACTAATATAATACAAACTATAACTGAAATAAAACTATGAATATGAAAAATAAAAAACTACAAAATATTAGTACAATTATTAGTAAAATAACTCAACAAAAACCTAAAAAAAAAAAAAAAAAACTTATACTTTAACCAAAATTAAACTTAAATTAAAGTGAATTTGGAAAAAACTATTCTAAATATTAGTAAAAATTATAATAGCATATCAATGAAACTAAAATAACACTGATGAGGAGATGTTTAGACTCGTAACTTTTAATGATAATGTGTGTTATGTTGTATTTGTCAGTCTCTGAAGGCTCCTGAGCTGAAGGAGAAACTCCATGAGTCGGAGAAGCTCATTCAGGAAATGACGGTCACCTGGGAGGAGAAACTCCGGAAAACGGAGGAGATTGCACAGGTGTCACACACACACACACACACACACGTTGGTTTTTCATGTTTAATGGGGACTTTCCATAGACATAATGTTTTTTATGCTGTACAAACTGTATATTCTCTCCCCTTACACTAACCCTACCCATCACAGAAAACGTTCTGCATTTTTGCATTTTCAAAAAACATGATTCATAAGCCGTTTTCCTCATGGGGACCAAAAATGTCCCCACAAGGTCAAAAGCTGCTGGTATTACTATACTATTCTGGAATTACCAATGTAGGGTTTACCAGGACCACACACACGCACACACCCACTTGCATGTCTCGATGTTGTCATTATGCAGCTGTGCAGAATGAAAGTTTATTGTTGCTCAATTTCTCTTAGAAAAGATATCACAAATGAGTTCTCTTAAATATCTGTCGTTTCTCCTAGACTGAGATGAAATGGAGAACTTTTGCTGTCAAGAATGATTTCAATAAACACATTTTTTTGTCAAATTCTCGTCTAAATATAGGACGAATAAAATATCTGAGACAAAGAGGATATTTAAATAAAACATTTGAGCGATAACAGTCTCACAGAACATGTGGGATTTGATTGACAGCTGTCATTGGTCTCTGCAGGATCGTCAGAAGCAGCTGGAGAGCATGGGAATCTCTCTGGAGTCATCAGGGATCAAGGTCGGAGAGGACAAATGCTTCCTGGTCAACCTGAACGCTGATCCTGCTCTTAATGAACTTCTGGTTTACTACCTGAAGGTACATTGATTGCACATTGAGACCTAATTAGTGATGTTGGCATCTACTTTTGCTCATTCATTTCCATTGGATGAGGGCTGCAAGGAATCCTGACGCTCTTTTATTTTTGATGCATCTCAAGGGACACATAAGGACTGAGTGACAATAAATAAAACATTTTTTAATGGACAAATTAATAGACACATTAAAAGGGGCCCCTTTTTCAAAGTCTTGATTTAGTTTTTAGACTCTACTAGAATAAGTTTTCATTCTTAAATGTTCAATAAACACATTATTTTTCACATATTCTCCATTGTTGCAGCTCCTCTCTTCCCAGTCTGTCAGTAACGCCCTGTTTATTTCCTGTCTCTATGAAGCCCCTCCTTCGGAAAAGCACACTGTGCTCTGATTGGTCGGCTGGATCAGTGTGTTGTGATTGGTCAACTGCTTCAAGTTTGTTTGGGAAATGTCCCGCCCCTTACCGTAACCGCCAGTTTCAACACACTACTAACTAACTCAACCAGGCCCCGCCCCTTTATTTAGAATATGCTTTGGGCGGGAATTCTTAAAATGATGAATATTTTGACGTGTTCGTTCCCGGAAGAAAACTCAAGACTACAATGGAGGCGTTTCAGGGAGTTCAGAAACAGACACTGATATAGAGAAGAACTCCCGCTAGAGAGACTTTGTGCTTCGTAAATTTGCAGACCTTTTCATGATCAAACAGCAACAATACACACTAAAGAAAGATGTTTGAAAGTAAAATATACTAACTACAGTACTTTCACTACACACTCTATGCAAAGCATGACTGCAATCAAAACATTTTGCATCCATATTTGATTGGATTCAGTCTTCGTTAGGTCGAAGCGTAGCTGTCAGCGCTGTCGTCCAAGGTGCGTCTAGCGTCCCTGAGCTCTGATGGAGACCTGTGAGACAGCAGCCAGACCTCGACTGCACCAACAACAGGCCTTTGTCTGCCGCCTCCAGTCGGCTTGGCATACCAATGCAGAATTAGCATGTTAATGTGAAGGGAATAGTGCAGCTGTGGGCATAAACAACGTCCCCTGGAAGAGCAATGTGTGTGTAACTGAGCCCACATGTGTGAAAACACAGCCCTCTTTACTCCTTCCTTTGATGGTTGTTATTTTGTCCTTTGAATAATGTGAAGACGATCTGGATGTGTGTTATTTGTGGCAGGGTTATGGTCACAATGCATTTGATGCCTTAAAAGGCTCCCTATGTAGACAGCTTCTCTATGTTTCAGAACAGGGTTATCATCATAAACTACAGCTGTGGTGCTGTGTAGTTTCAAGCGGCTCACGTGTGAGATGTGTGTGTTCTTCTCTGTGTTCAGGATCACACGCGTGTGGGTGCCGACACGTCTCAGGACATCCAGCTGTTCGGCATCGGGATTCAGTCTGAGCACTGTGTGCTGGACATCACGACTGATGGAGACGTGACGCTCACGCCGCTGGAGAACGCCAGGTGAGACACACGTCCGGCTGTTTATTAGCATGACAAATGGTTTTCATTTGTATCGCCATAGTGTTTGCATTCAGATATACAGTTCAAACAACAACAAAAGAAATGAATGAAATGAAAATAATAGAATATGGATTTGTGAAGAAAATAGTAGTAAAATATTTTTTTCTGGGTCACATTTTACCCCAAAATCAACAGACAGAAATATATTTAGCAAAAAGAAAATCAAGCGTTTAAAAATGATATTTTAATATATTTTTTACAATACATGAGGCTTTGCAAATGACATAATTAGATCTCCTTACACACTCAGACCACTTATTTTTTGTGTAATTTTCACTTTAATTGTAGTTATAGTATAATTGATCAGTGTTTTTGTTTTTTACTATATTTTTTCAGCTATTTTTCATATTTTTATTTCAGTTTTAGCAATTCAACTTAAATTAAACTGAACGAAAATGAGAGATGTTGCCTAACAATTATATCAATTAATGTAAATGTTTTCAGTTTTAGTTAATAATAACAACACTGATTATTCTGAATGTTTTGCAATTTAAAATATATAAATATATATGCATTTTTATGTTGTACTGTTTTTTCTGTCATGTCGTTTGCAATTCTTCATGGGATGTTCATTCCCACATTAAAGAATTCAGAAACACAGTCTTGTGCCTTTGTCTTATTTGCGTGTTTTAAAGGAACACGCCGAATTTTTGGGACTTTACCTTATTCACCGTATCCCCCAGAGTTAGATAAGTCCATACATACCTTTTTCATCTCCGTGTGTGCCGTAACTCTGTCTGACACACCCACCGTTAGCCTAGCTTAGCACAAAGACTGGAGGTAAACGGCTCCAGCTAGTATACAGCTCCCAATAAGTGACAAAAAAATACGGTTAGAAGATGGCTGTGTCTCATGTGACCTTGTTATTTGAACACGCTGTGACTATACAAATCACAACATGTAAATAGGAAAATGTTGGCGTTATTTTGTCTGTTATTGGGAGCTGTATAATAATAATAATATGTTTAATTTATATAGCGCCTTTCCCAAGCTCAAGGACGCTTCACAATGACAATAAGACAGTAAATTACAAGCACTTTACAAATAAACGGACAAACGGACAAAGGACAGTTGCCCAGTCCAAGTAATGAGCGATTGCAGTTGCAAATCGCATTACATTTGCAATACAAACATAAAAACAGAGGCAACAAACATTAATTACAGACAGCATGGTGGGCAGTTGGAGTAAAGATGCAGTAGATTATTGGTACCAAGTTAACAATGTGACTGTGTTATGTTGAATTAACATTTTCATGGCTGATAATACTGATTAAACAAATGTGTTTTGAGTTTATGCTTAAATTCATACAACGTGGTTGTTGTCCTGAGAGCCAACGGAAGAGAGTTCCATAGCTTAGGGGCTATAACAGAGAAAGACCTGCCACCCATAGATGATAGACGAAATCTCGGCTCACAGAGGAGTTCACAGCCAGAAGATCGGAGATGCTAGCTGAATGCTAGCTGGAGCCATTTACCTCCAGTGTTTGTGCTAAGCTAGGCTAGCGGTGGGTGCGTTAGACAGAGTTACGGCACGCACGGAGATGAGAAGGGTATGTATGGACTTATCTAACTCTGGGGGATACGGTGAATAAGCTAAAGTCCCAAAAAGTCGGCGTGTTCCTTTAAATACATTTTGCATCCAATCAAATGTTGTGTTTAATTCTGATTGTGATGTTTTAACCTTATTTTCCTGCACAGGACCTGCGTGAACGGCACAATGCTCTACTCCAAGGTTCACCTGTGGCACGGAGATCGCATCCTGTGGGGAAACAACCACTTCTTCAGGTAAAATGCAGATTTGCACATCCAGGCGTCCTCCTGTACATGTACAGGTTCATCAGAGTGAACGTGTCGTCCTCAGAATCAACCTGCCGAAGCGCAAGCGGCGCGACCGCTTAAAGGAGATGGAGAGGGATTGTTCCCGCGAGAGCTTCGTGGAGGCCGACGTGGAGACGGCCAGCGAGGCTTCGTCCGAGCAGGATTACAGCTACGAGTTTGCACAGATGGAGGTCATGATGAAAGCTCTGGGGAACAACGGTACACACTAGAGCCTTTACTACACAATACACAGAGACATGCATGAGGCATTCTGCTTCACAGTATCATTCATATGGAGAATAAAACACATCTATACATACCTATAACGAGATGAATTTTCCTGCTTGAATTCTCATTGCAAATTATTATGAAAATGCAATAAAAATAAATGGTAACTATACCATTATATAATATATAAAATATACTATATAAATAAAATATACTTTAATAAACAATTATTTAAATTTAGCTGATTATCACATCTACTGTATACATCTCATAACAAAATGAATTTACCTGCTTGTATTCTCATTGCTCATTATTATGAAAATGCAATAAAATTAAATATATTAAAATATATTATATATTCAAATAAAATATATTATTTTTAATATATAAATAATTTAGTCCTGTCAAATCGATTAATCATGATTTATCGCATCTAACATAAAAGTTCATAAATATATTTGTATATATATATATATATATACACACACACACACACACACACACACACACACACATATATGTGTGATATATATACAAATATATTTATGAACTTTTTTTTTTTTTTTTTTTTTTTTTTTGCCAGCACTAAAATACTAAATAAAAAACTAAATAAATTAAAATGTACCTGATTATCTTTTTTTTTTGAGTACAAACAAGTGGAAAAAAATCTCCCAATGCAACACTTATATTTTCTGAATATATTATCTGAAAACAAACCCTAATATCTAGCTCAAGTAAATATATCTTGTTTTAAGGATGTCTAAGGTAGTGTTTCTTTTCTGGAGAAAGCCAGCCATTAATAGCAGTGTTATTTTAGTATTATTTATATTGTATTATAGTAAGTATTGTATTGTATTGATTATGCTTTCCTATTTCATTTTAATTTTAGTTTAATTAATTTTATTATGTGCTTTTGCCATTTTTATTAGCTATTTAAAAATATATCTATTTATCTTTACTTCAGTTTTAATTTACCTTAAACTTATTATATTTCAGTCAGTTGACGAGGCAATATTTCTAATTTCCGTTTAAGTTTTACATCTAATATTTACTTTATGTTTATGTTTATAACAGAAACAGTTAGTTGACAGTAACACCGATTTCTAGATGTATCAGCGTGTGTGTTTGTGGCCGTGTCTCCACACAGACCCCATGCAGAACGTGGTGCAGGTGCTGGAGAAGCAGTATCTGGAGGAGAAGCGTCTGGCTCTGGAGGAGCAGCGTCTGATGTACGAGCGGGAGCTTCAGTCCCTGCGGCAGCGGCTCTCCCCGGAGAAGGTGTCGCAGCACCAGCGCTGCAGCAGCGATCGCCTGCCCTTCCCCACACACTCCACACACAGCAAAGAGCGGCTGTGGACGGAGGAGAGGTGAGAACTCGGCCTTTAAAGGCACAGTCTGTCATTTTTCCACGCGTTTTCAAAACAATAACTAAGGCGAAGCGTGATGACGCTATGAAGGAGAGTGGAACGATGGGAGATGTCGTTTTCACCATCCAGAGGTTTATGGAATTTACCAATCATATAAATTATTTATCAGCTAATACATTTGTTTCTGTATTACCTGTACGTCTGATCACACTATGTTACTAACATGTGACTATTTGTCAAATGATTTGGTGGGTTAATGCTGCACAGTTTTACACGTTTAAAACAATCATACTAAAAGTACATTTGAACCAACCCACAGTATTTGCAAATAATGGCTAAATTGTAAATATTTTTATTCAACACATAGGCTACTGCATTTCATTTCATTTCCATAGACTTGGTCACCAGACTTGATAAGAAACATTACTGAAGTACAAACAAAGTGCAATATGTGTACAATAAATAATATATAGTTGCTTACCTGTCTATAATACACATGCAAGAGCGACGAGTCTCTGTCGACAGATCAAGTCCAAGTTTGTCGCGAAGCTCTCTCCATCCTGAAAACGCCACGCTGATATTGATACTTGTTTTATTTCTCTGTTTGTCTCAGTTGATCTACGTTCATGTTTTTTGGGATTTTCTGTTCTCGCCAATCAATAATCGTGAACCATGATGACTGACCGACACAACCGTGGCCGTGGCTAGATATTGTATCATAGATACATACGTATACATAGATACCTCATTAGCGGCAATCGAAACGGCCTATAATGAGGCATCTAAGTATTATATCTACGTCAATGATATGCAACATTGACAAGGGATGAGCCATTATTTAAAACTGTAATTTCTCTGGATTTACAAATCCTTGGGATTTTTTGCATGAACAACTTCATGAAATATATCACACTGTTGAAGTGGTTTTTGAATATTGTATTACAAAAATCTTACATATTGTACCTTTAAATCCTGACTGGATGTAATCCAGGACATAATCCTGTCTACCTTTTTGAAACAGCCTTCTTGTTGGAGATTGTGCCTATGAAGCCCTAAAATGCTGCCGACATAGGCAGCTCAATAGGTTTGGGAGTAGATTCATATTGTTTACAACCTGTGATTTCACATTCTATCTCGCCCAAACATACACACACATTCTCACACAGAGAAGTGAATCCTTGTAACACTCACATTTAACATTCCCTGGACATTTTTGCTCCATTCATCCAGCCATGCTTTCTAGTGGTCCGCTAGTGTGTCGTCGTCTCTCGAGTGAATGTGCCTCTGTGTTTTCCAGGGACGAGCTGTTCCGCCAGAGTCTGTCTCGGTTGCGCGAGCAGGTGGTGAGAGCAAACGCACTGGTGCGAGAGGCCAACTTCCTGTCCGAGGAGATGCTCAAACTCACTGACTACCAGGTCACGCTGCAGATACCAGCCGCCAACCTCAGCGCCAACCGCAAGGTGAGAGTACACACATTTACATTCCTTCGTTCAGCAGACGCTTTTATCCAAACCAGCGGACAAGACCAAACAATACAGACACCCAAAGAGACACCCGGCAAAGTTTTCTTACCCATTTATTTATTTACTCATTTACTTATGTATTTGTTAGCTTATTTATTTATTTTACTTATTCATTCATTCATTCATTCATTTACTTGTTTATTTACTTTATTTATTCATTTGTTTACTTGTTTGTTTATTTTTTTTCTAGAATTTTTTTATTTTCTTTCATTTATTCTTTTATTTAGTCCTTTATTTACAGATTTACATTATTTATTCATTTGTTTATTTCCTTAATTATTTATTTTACTTATTTATTTACTTTATTAATTAGTTTGCTTACTCATTTATTTATTTATTTTTGTTTTTATTCTTCTTATTTTTTATTTCTATAATTTGTTTGTTTTTTCTCGTTTATTTATTTTTCTCATTTTTTATTTATTCATTTATTTACTAATTTATTTACATTATTTTTTAATCAGTTGTTTATTTATTTACTTATTTGTTTTTTATTCATTTATTTATTTGCTTATTTATGTTACTTATTCATTTAATATTTACTTATTTACTCATTTATTCATTTACTTATTTATTTACTTTATTTATTATTGGTTAACTTAAACTTTTTTAATCATTTATTTATTTTTCTCATATATTTACATGTTTGTTTATTTATTTACTCATTGATTTATTTATGTTTTTCATTAATGCATTCGATAGTCTTTGTATCGTTTCCTCTGTAATATTAAATTGATGTACTGCAATAATTTTAACCCCAGCGTGGCGCTATAGTCAGTGAACCAGCGATCCAGGTGCGACGTAAAGGGAAGGGAACACAGGTTTGGACCATCGAGAAATTAGAGAACAAACTAGTGGACATGAGAGACCACTACAGGGACTGGAGGGAAGGCACACAGGAAGTGGTAAGAAATTAAAAGAAATGTATACTTTTATTCTCATCAAATTGATCAAATGTGACAGTAAAAAAAATCTGTAATGTAACAAAAGATTATGCTTAAAATAAATGCTTTTCTTTTGAACTTTCTATTCATCAAAGAATCCTAAAAAAAAAACATTTTCCACAAAAATATAAAGCAGCACAACTGTTTTCAACATCGATAATAATCATAAATGTTTCTTGAGCAGCAAGTCAGGATATTAGAATGATTTCTGAAGGATCATGTGACTGAAGACTGGAGTAATGATGCTGAAAATTCAGCTTCGATCACAGAAATAAATTACAGTTTAAAATATATTCAAACCAATTATTCTAAATTGTAATAATATTTCACAATATTGCTGTTTTTTGCTCAAATAAATACAGCCTTGTTTGGTGAGCATAAAAGACCGACCACAAATATATGAACATTTCTGTAAAAATTACTTTTTTTCCTGCATTTTTACCAGATTAACCAGCTGCACAGTAAGACAAGAGATCCGTTCTATGAAGCTCAAGAGAATCACAACCTCATCGGCGTAGCAAACGTCTTCCTGGAGTGTCTGTTTCATGACGTCAAGCTGCAGTACGCGGTTCCCATCATCAGCCAGCAGGGAGAGGTGAGCAGAATCCACATGTTCACCTGTTGAACCGCTGTTAAACGCCGTCGCTCTTACCCGTGTTGTCCTCCTTTGGCAGGTCGCCGGTCGTCTGCATGTGGAGCTGGTCCGTGTGAGCGGAGTCGTGCCGGAGCGTCTGGCGGGAGGAGACGATTCCTCCGAGAATTCCAGCGAGAGCAGCGGATACGAGGTCATGGACAATAATGGAGAGATCGTCCACATGGCCAGAAAACTCACCTGCAGGGTAAAGGGCTCAGTATTTTGTCAATTTATACTCAATTATTTGATCAAACTCATCTCTGCATATATATATATATATATATGAAGAGTTCAGATGCAAAAGCCTCTAAGTGCCATCTGAAATTTTCTTCTAGAATGATCATTTTTATCAAGCTCGTATATTTAAATTCAGTAATTTCACTTAAATGACAATTAACAGGTAATCTTCAAGAAAATTTCAGATGGCACTTAGAGGCTTTTGCATCTGAACTCTTCATATATATATATATATATATATATATATATATACACATACAAATTTCTTGGCCAAATTGTGCAGAACTGCAAACAAACAGTGTTATTTTAGTATCATTAAAATACTATTGAAGTTTTATTAATATGTTGAATTAGTTTCTGTTTTTATCATTTCCATTTTCATTTTAGTTGTATTTTTTATAATTTAGTTGTTATTTTGTAATTTTTTTATGTTTTTTTATTATTTTTTATGTCTGTATACTAGTTGTTATTAATTTTTATTTCAATTTTAGGTTTAGTTGCCTTAGTAACTAGCTGAAACCAAACAAGTTTTACTTTATTTAGGTTATATTCAAATGTTTTTTTTTAATGGTTTTAGTTTGAGTTAACTATAGTAACCCTGGTTTAGTGTTGTCATAAACACTCACTGTAGTGTTCTCCTTGTGTCAGGTGCGGATCCGAGAGGCGTCTGGTTTGCCTCTCAACCTGTCCAACTTCGTGTTCTGTCAGTACAGCTTCTGGGAACAGTCAGAGCCGGCTGTGGCTCCGCCCGTGATCAGCCCGGACACGCCCACCCCGCGCACCCCCGACGCCGAGTCCACTGTGCGCTTCCACCACTGCAGGGTAACACACGGCAGACATTTACTGAAGAGCCAGTGCTGTTTTACTATCATTCAGATACTATTATAGTTTTTATTCATATTTTGAATGTTTTTTATATCTGTATTTTCCATTTTGTAATTTTGTTGTGTGGTTTTGCCATTTTAGTTAAAAAAAAAATGTCTATGAATACATTTTTAGGTTTAGTTATTTCAGTACATCAAGTTAAACTAAATGAAAATGCGAAGTGTTAATTTGGCAACTAGATTTAAAAATGTTTTCTTATATTTTATTTCAGCTAATGTTTATTTTATTTTTATTTTTGTCATGCAACAAAAAATGTTTATTATGGTTTTAGTTTAGTTAATTACAATAGCCCTGTAAAGTACCCATCAATATGAACTTATATATATGGTGAAACCGGATGTATTTCAGCTCAACACACTAGTTTTATTCATTTATTTATTTTTTATTATATTTTTTTTATTATTATTACTAGTGCTTCTAGTGATGAAACAAGATCGAGTGAAGGTGAAATGCAAAAAAGAGGTTTTTGTTTATTTATTTGTAATATTTATTGTTTATGTATTATTATTGTTTTATTTATTGTTATTACTAGTGCTCCTAGAGATCTGATAACACCTCTAACACCAAGTTAGTTGAGTGTCTGTAAATCTAATAAGAGTGCAAATCTGTTTTGACATGGACCCTTTCACCTCTGTAGCATCAAGATTTGCACAATCAAGCACTCAGATTCTCTTCAGAACCTGTAAAAATAATACGTTTCTGCTTGTGTTGGCAGGATTTCGTGGTGCATGTGACGGAGGAGTTTCTGGAGTTCATCTCAGATGGAGCTCTGGCCATCGAGGTTTGGGGTCACCGGTACGCGGGTAACGGCCGCTCCGTCTGGGAGCTCGATGCACTGCAGGCCAAGACACGGACGCTCAGAGACAGGTGCATTTACTTACAGATACACTCACTCTTTTTCATGCATGTAGACTAGTGTTGTCAAATGTACTTTACATGCTTACATTTTAAAGTTGGCATGAAATGGAAGTTGCGATGGTATTTTCTTCCCTAATGTGCCGTATATCTGAGTAATACAGCTTCTCGAACAAGAACAAATGTAGGCTGAGACTTGATTTTATCCATGGGGAAATGATTGGATGGTTGTGGTTTGCTATTGGTGGATCTCATGTGAGTGACAGGTTGTCAGTAAACACATCATCAGAGAAGAGAATAGATGTCACTTCAAGAGAAAGACAAAGTTATTTAAAGATTACAAGGGCACATGAATAAAAAAAAATATGATGTGCATGGATAAATAATTTATACAAAATACTGCCAATATACGATACCAGCCTTTCAAAACACTCCCATGCATATTTAAAATAAAAAGTTTTAATAAACTTTAATAAAAGGTTTTTTTTTTTTTAAAGCTGTTAAGTATACACTGCAAAGTTTCAGGACTGACAACTCTATTAAAATGCAAGACTGAATCTGAAATTACGACGTTTGGCATTGTAATAACCAGCAAGTGACGGGACTAAAAAATCTGATATTTCAAAAAATACTGTAGATCTAAGCATCAAGTCTTGCAGTGAAAGTGCAGTAGACCTGCCACTCTTTCTGTTACCTGTAATGTGCAGCGGTGCCTTTCATTATTTATTTTCGTAACACTTTACTATAAGGTTTCATTTGTTAACATGAGTTTACTACATTAGTTAACATGAACTAACAATACTTTTAAAGCCATTTATTAATCTTAATTAAAGGGGCGATGAACTGAGAAATACAATTTTCCTTGAGCTTTTGACATATAAGAGGTCATCATACTATTAGAATATAAAAACTGAAAACTTCCTTATTAGTCCAATAAAAGCTTTTATTGACACCAGGCACAGTGGGGATCTATGACGTCAACGGGTATCAAACCCTGCCTCCGCAGAAGAACAGCAACGCCTACTTCAACACTGCCTGTTTAGCCCCGCCCACCAATTTGTGCATTAAATGAAACTCATTATAATATGCAAAACTGTTATCCAATCATAGCAGTGGGCGTTTACTTCCAAGTCTTCAATGCGGCACGCCCATAAAAACCGAGCGTTTCAGGAGCTAGGCTCAAAACCAGGGTAGAAAATACCCTATTGCTTATTCATTTTAATGTTTTTGAATGTAAAAACCAAGCGAACGTCATAAGTTGACCTCAGACAACAATATATATTTTTTTAAAAAGCCAGTTCATGTCCGCTTTAGTGTTCATTTCAACATTTAGCAAAATTGGTACAGAGGACCATGACATTGTACTGGTATTGGTAAGGACTACTGAACGTTTGGTATCGTGGTAGTCTTTCATACATGTAGACGTGCGTTCAGCTGTGTGTGTGTGTGTGTGTGTGTTTGACAGATGGAGTGAAGTGTCTCGTAGGATAGAGCTGTGGGTCTCCATACAGGAATTGAATGAGCAGGGCGAGTATTCGTCCGTAGAGTTGCATCCCAACAAAGACATCAGCACTGGAGGCGTGTTTCAGCTGCGGCAGGTTCGACAGTCACATTCACAATATCATAGCTGACAAAGGCTACATTCATCCAGACACATTTGAAAACGGCATTTTCATTTCAAAATGCTCTCCATTTACACTAGCGTTTCTCGTCCACACACACAGGGTCACTCTCGGAGGCTTCAGGTGTGTGTCCAGCCGGTCCAGCACTCGGGGACTCTGCCGTTGATGGTGGAGGCCGTTCTGTCCGTCTCTATCGGCTGTGTTTCCGCTCGCTCCACAAAACTACAGAGACCTCTGGACAGCTATCAGGTGATTACAACGGACACAACACACTGTTAGAGCACAATCTGGAGCAAACGGAAACTCTATCATTACTTTTTTGTGTAGTTTAAGGTGAAGTACTAAATTAACTAAAACTGAACTATATAAATATATTTAAGAAAATAAAAATGACAAACACAACAGAATTACTAAAACTGAATTAAAATGAAAATACAAAAATAAAATCTAATTCAAAATATTAACAAAAACTATAATAGTATATGAATGATATTAAAATAACATTAAACTGGAGCATCATTTACTTAAAATGTTAGATGTTAGTAACTTTTTTCTTTTTCTTTCTTTTTTTACGAAAGTGCAAGAAATATCACTTTGTGTCCACATAAATAAAAAAAAAAGCTAAAATAGAAATACAAATCTGGTTTAAAAAAAGGAAAAAGAGAAAAGAAATGCTGCAATGTGACATCAAAGTATAATTTTATACAATTTGTACCACTTATGTACCAATTGGTATTTATCAGTGATGCGCGGGTCAATGTATAAACAAACCGCACCCGACCGACGTTTTCAACTAACCCGCCCGCAACTCGGACCGCAAAAAAACGAAAAAGAAAATATTGTACCCGACCCGCTTCCTGACCCGCATTTTTTTTTTAAAGTAGCTATAATGCTCATCGTACCGTCTTAATATAACTTAATATTCTAATTTTGTCAAGAATTATAAAAAATCGTCAAAGCTCATTTGTACTAAAATAGTCTAAATGTTTAGTTTTAAAAACAATTTTAAAAAGCTGGCTATGTCTATTTTGATGTTTCTGCGCAAGTTCAGCAGACACTAAGGTTCTGGTTTGTTCCGATCAGAGCTCGTGAACGGAGAACGCATTTCTGAATATTCCGCTCCGCTCATGGTCGCTCGCCCAACCCAGATGGCCTGCTGGTTCGAAAATATGTGGAATAAGGGCTGCCTCCTTTTTTTTTTCTTGTCGACTAGTTGTTCATTTAAGCCATTCGTGAACAAATCGCCCCTTTATATTAAATTAATTACTTAAAGGCTATAGCCTACAGGAATAAGCGTAATGACCGCACGCTTAAAGCTTGCCACAAAGAACCGGTTAAAGTAATGATTATGAATGTGTCTAAATTAGCAAGGAGACATTTAATTGTTTAGTAATAAACTGGTGTTTTCTGTGTCGCTGCAAAGATGAAGTTGACAATGCGGAGATTGCGGACTCGCCATGATCGCCAGAGAGAAATGCACATATGGATTAGCCTACATAATCAGAGAGTATAGCCTATTTATTTTGGTTTGAATATTTTCGTTTAAAAGTAGACATTTCAAGCTTTCTGTAATATATAGCCTATATTTATCAAATCTGCGAGGTACAAGTTGAGTTTCGGCGCCCTCCAGTTCACATGCAGTGATCGCGTACCGGCGCCTTATTTTGTCTGCTATCAAAATTAAGATACAATTTATACAAAACGAAAATGTTTTAAAAAGAGTTTTCTATAAAACAAAAACTTAAGGAAGTCGTCAAAATCATGTTTTACCAAAAACAGCGCCGTTGCTAGGAGGGCGCCAGCGCCTCTGCCTCTCAGCGCCTCTGCCTCGCGAGTGGATGATAGCCCTGAAGACGCCTAGCAATGATATACCTTTAGTGGTAGTATACCTTATCGCAGCGCGCTAAGAGACAATGTTATCGGAAAATGCAGCCCAGGTATATGCATAATGGAGATTCCAAAGCTCTCTTCTTTGGTCAGAACCATGGAGAGCGATCGCGGATTTACTTTTACAAAGCAACACAATATTTAAAGAGCATCAAGCTATTAAAATCTATATTATGTATACGCACAGATAATATAACAGTAGGCTATATTAGTCAATATTTTTTTATCAGGGTTAAGCAGTGATTGGATAACGTTTTTTTATTTTATTTTTATTTAACGTTTTTAATTTAAGGCCCACCCACAATTGGTCTGGCTTATCCAAAACTGGAATCCTGGCGCCGTGCCTGGTTGGTCGTGCCATTTTTGTGGTTATCAAATGTGTAAATAGCATCGCAAGAAGTGCACATGACAAAAACAGCACTTTGGTCATCATCTTTCATTATTTCGGCAAATGTCTCCCACACTTTGCTCTTTCTATTTGTGTATTTGCGGAGCTTCCACTCCCCAGTCTTCACCTTTTCTCTTGCCGCCTCCATCTCTACCTGCAGACTGAGCTTGTGCGTCATCTTCGCGCCAGTTATTCAGCCAATAAAGTTAAATTTAAAACGTATTCATAGAAAATTGTGTCTAGAACTATATCAATTACAAAGGTTTAATTGGCATCTTTATTTCAAACGACCCGACCGACCGCGACCCGAATATCATTAAAAATATTTTTGGATGACTCGTAACCGCGGGTGACCGCAGGCACCCGCTCATTTCGGATCAACCCGCGCATCACTGGTATTTATGAAAATATAAGCAGCTCTACAGAAGACAGTGCCATTATTCAGCTCAAGTCAATTCAATATTGATTTAGTTCAGTTCAATGTTGCAAAGTTCATCAATTATGCCTTCAATTTCAGCCATTTGGTTCAATGTTGATTCAACTGTGAAAACATGTTAAAATGACACAATGCATCCCTGAGGAGTCCTTCACATGGAGTGTGAAAATCAAGCTGTTGATGTTGTTGTTTGAAGCTCCTGTTTGTTGCCACTATATCCCTTCCTTGTACTCAACAGCTTGATATGGTTGGTATTCATCTTTCTTGAATGCCGGTTCCGGAAACATGACCCCCAAAAAAGTTATAATTGATTGATCACTTGTGATTTTGTCCTTTCATTCTCAATTTTCAACATGAAGGGCTTTGTAAGGATGCATTGCTTCATTTTAAAGTGCCCCTATTATGATAATTGCCTATTATGTGTGTTATATAGCTGTTTGTGAATGTAAAAGGTCTGATAAGTTTCAAAGAACATGATAAATGTTATTAAAAATATTATTATAAAAAGAACAACCGATCTGAACTGCCTGAAACGAATCGTCAGTAGTTCTAGTCTTACTTCCTGGTCAAACCTATGTAGGTTTGCAAATCCATGATAGCAAATCCACTTTGCATGCACTTCCAAAGGATGAGATTTATTCGGTAAAACCAAAGCCATCATTACAGTTCGGATCACTGTGTATCAAGTGCTGAGGATGATCCGGAGCTCAAATTCAGATATGGTGCTGGCCGTTTCGTTTAGACAAAGCGGTAGACCAATCACAACAGACTAGGCCATCTGACCAATCAGAGCGGAGTAGACCCATCACAACCGACTGGGCCATCAGACCAATCACAACAGACTGGGCCATCAGACCAATCAGAGCAGAGTAGACCAATCACAACAGACTAGGCCATCTGACCAATCAGAGCAGAGTAGACCAATCACAACAGTCTAGGGGCCATCAGACCAATCAGAGTGGAGTAGACCAATCACAACAGACTGGGCCATCAGACCAAGCAATCAGAGCAGAGTAGACCAATCAGAACAGTCTAGGCCATCTGACCAAACTGAGCAGAGTAGACCAATCACAACAGACTAGGCCATCAGACCAATCAGCAGGGAGTAAGCTCTCAGAAAGGAGGGATTTAGAGAGACCGGATACTTTATCAAACCATTTCAGACATTGAGAGATGATCCAAGGTCAAAAACACCATGGATCCAAGTTTTTTGTTTTTTTTTAGCTTGGATGCATGTAAACCTATTGTAGGAGACTCCAAAACAAAATCAGAAATCTTTAAAATAACATAATAGGGGCACTTTAACATCTGTGTGAATGGGCGTTTAGAGTCACGTGAGAGTCAGTTCAGCAGAGTGTGTGACAGACTGTATTCTCTCCTGGCAGAAGGAGGAAGACGACGATATGGATAGTTATCAGGTATTCTGACTTCCTGCTGTCTGTCCCACACGCATGATGACAGTGAGCTGCTGAACATGTGCTTTCAGACAGGAGACAGTACGTGGGTCGCCTGGATGAAATTATAATCATCGTCCGTGTCTGAAAGCCTGATATTATAATCTTGTGAGAAATGCTTCCAAAGAAGCTGTGAGATCCTAAACCTTTAAGTGTGGAGATTCCTGCACTAACACACTCGGCTGTCTGTCACATGATCAGTGCATGGCTGCATGATTCCTGCATGTTGAAGTCCATTTGAACCGTACTAGATGGAGCCGCTTCTGACGGCTTCATCTGTGTGGGTTTGAATGTAAAAACGGCACACTGGATTTAATCTGCCTTTATTAATTCATGCCATTTATTTGTTTATGTTGGTATTGTGCAAGGATTATATTGAAATTTGATGCTTGGCTCCAAATGTGCACCTGACACCGTGTCTACACTGGACGCTACAGGCGGACGCTACAAGAAGTTTAGAAACCAGAAACATTTTAAGCTGACCTTGATCAAATGCTCAGATGTTACTGAAATGCTCAATGAATTAAAGGGATATTTCACCACTGGAAAGATGAATGTGTATTTAAATTGGGTCATTTATGTAGTAGAAATGTGAAATTATTTTAGAAGTTGGTGCCTTCTAGACTGAAAAAAGCCAGAAAATTTATTTTTGGCTCATGTGGATGAAAGACAACAACTCCCAGAATGCACTTGCTTCGCTGTCCTACGAGGCCACTCCCAAGCCACGCCTACCGGTTACAGAGGGCAGTATCGGAAGAAATGATACAACTAGGCTACTAGTCGACATGAAACTGAAAAGACGGCGTTTTATCGTGAGATCCCCCTATGGGCGGGTTGAACTCATGCGGGACGAGCTCCTCCTACTGGCTGTAGTCTCTCGCCTCTGGCCAAAAAAGCCTCTGATGACGTAAAATGACGATTTAAGGGTTTTTTCCAGACACACAATACAGAAATCTCTCATCTCAGGGGGACATGAGGGAGGGAAGCACAATCATTTGAAAATACTACCAGGTTTCTACTGATACAAAGCTTAATGCTAATCGGTGAAGTATCCCTTTAAATTCTAAATAATATAGAGTTATATGCACTGCAGGCCAAGAGATGTTTTTGCCTAATTTAATAGTAACATGTAACAGATCAAATCAAATCAAATCATTATTAAAAATAAATGTACACAAATGATATTTGTAATTTTAGACAGTGAAAATCTGTCAACAGAAGCAACATCCTTATCCTTAAAATCATGCATTTTATGCTCATGTACGAAATTCTGTATACGTATACGTAATGTCGCAAAAACTATCCCGACAGACGCTCACCGGCGTAGGCTTGGTGTGTCACGGCCCTTATCATAGGAGTTGTTGATTATATTAAAAGAGTTATTTCATTTTGACATGTTGCGACATGCCGCTCGCGTTACTGTAGACACGGTGTGAGATGGATGCCCTGTGTTGTAATCTCTACAGTGAATTGATCAGTGGGAATGTAATTCAAATGGGATTTTCAGATTATTTTCCAGTCACTTTAAATTGTGAATTGAAATGAGCCCACTGATGGCAAATTAAATAGTGGTCTGCAAATACAGTTTAGCTGAGGTCTCACTGTTCTTCTGCTGTATGTGAACAGGAGGAGGACCTGAACTGTGTGCGGGAACGCTGGTCTGATGCCCTCATCAAGCGCAGGGAATATCTGGAAGAGCAGATCAAGAAGATCTTCAATAAGTCAGGTTGGAGTTTATAGCATGTGTCATTCTGGGATTTTCTGGTTACAGATGTTTACATACAGTTTGATTACAGTTATGAAGCTGTTATTGCTGTTCATGAGGATAAATGTCAAATCATCGCTCAAAGAATTGATGTCAACTTTACACTTAAAACAAATTAGACACCGCCTTTCAAACAGTTTGATGAAATTTTCCTGTTGTCTTAATGAAAACCTTATTTACACATCGCTCTAGCATTGTAATGCATTGATATATTTTACGATTACATTTTTAATTTGAAATGTAGAACAGGCCTGGTAAGAAAAGGAATATATTTAGATTGTTGTGAATATTATGCAATTTTTTTCTCCCTTTAAAAAGGGATAGTTCACCCAAAATTTATTAAAATTTATTCTGTCATCATTTACTCACTCTCAAGTTGTTCCAAACCTGTATGAGTTTCTTTCTTCTGAAGAACACAAAAGAAGATATTTTGAAGAATATGGGTAATCAAACCATTGATGGGGACCATTGACTTCTATAGTATGGAGGAGAAAAAAAATACTATGGAAGTCAATGGGGGTCCATCAACTGTTTGGTTACATTCTTCTCAATATCTTCTTTTGGGTTCAACAGAATTAGACAGTAATTAGACTGTGAAAAACAGTTTGGTAATGCCATCTTCTCAAGCTCATAAACCTTGGTGTTATTTTTGATGCACAAATGCGTCCCTGACCACAAAACCAGTCACATGGGTAAATTTTTCTTACATTGAGATGTATACATCATCCGAAAGCTGAATGAATAAGCTTTCCATTGATGTATGGTTTGTTAGGATAGGACAATATTTGGCCGAGATACAACTATTTGAAAATCTGGAATCTGAGGGTGCAAAAAAATCAAAACATTGAGAAAATTGCGTTTAAAGTTGTCCATTTATGTTCGTGATTGTGCTGCATTCACTCACAAAAATAAATGTTGTATATATTTACGATAGGAAATTTACAAAATATCTTCATGGAACATGATCTTTACTTAATATCCTAATGATTTTTGGCATAAAAGAAAAACATCAGGATTTATGGGAAGTGTTCCCGGTTCCAGCTGACTTAATCTATGCAGCCTAACATTGAATTATAGAAGTCTATAATGCTTGTGCATGTGATTTTCAGAGAAGTCTGAGGAGGATGAGGAAAGAGAGGCCAGACTGGTGGAGCAGTGGGTGGGTCTGACGGAGGAGAGGAACGCAGTGCTGGTTCCGGCCCCTGGCAGTGGAATCCCAGGGGCCCCAGCGCACTGGTGAGAACTTAACCACTGCACTGACACGTTTTAAAAATGACATTTTCCTCAGTCAGACTTTCCAGCAAAATGATATGCCTACTAGCTATTATTAGGGCAAGACACTACATGCGAAACCAGTGTCGTTTAATGCACTGGTCAATTATGGGCTATTTTGCTTCCATAACATGTCTCCTTTTTCAGACTGGTGGTAAGAAAACATCCAAAATACACTTTTGAGTGTTTATTTTTATCACACCTTATCTATTTGTGTCTGTATGTTTCAATTAGAATACGTATCTTTAAAGGCAGTGGGTTTTTTCTCAGAAATCTCCACTTTAGCAGCTTTACATACACTTTCCAGTTTTATTTATATCTATATTCTGAAGGTTTCTTCATATATCATTCACCTGATTTATATATTTTATTCCTAAAAACATTGTGTGATTTTTTTTTTTTCCTGTTTTTCTTTTTTGACAGTGTTTTCTAATTTATAGAGTGATAAAATGAGATATCCATGTAAAAAAACTTTAAAGAGCAACTTGCAGGTTAAATTTATAACTGAATTAATACTTGATATTGTCTGAAGAGGTTTTTTAAAAACACATATGTAGAAATTACTAATGAAATCTAATTGGTTGTAGAGATTTTGATGAAAATGTGCTAGGCTCTGGAATACGCCTTTCCCCCTATAGCAACGCATCATATGACGTATGCCGAGGTAAATATGAGCTCGCGTTCAGCCAGGCCAGCGCTCTCATTGTGGGTGTAGTAGTTAGAGCAGTAGTGAGCGACAGAGAAAGTTTTAGATCGAGTTTTAGAGAAGCCATAATGGTAAATTATTGTGTTTGTGCTGGTTGCACAAAATCCAGCCTGTCAGGACATCGTGTCCATCATTTTCCTTCTAGGAAAAACAAGGCTTTTCGTTCTTGGGTGCGTTTTGTTCAGGTGAAGAGAGCAGACTTCACTGCCGCGTCTGTCACCGCACACTCGGTCGTTTGTGGCGCACATTTCACTCCGGAGAATTATCGACCTGGAGATTTGTTGGAATCTAGTAATATAGTAAGTAGTAAAAAATATATCGCTCCAGTTATGCAAATCTAGTTGTTTTATCATCAACATACACTATGCTATATAGGGGTGTCCAACCTGCAAGTTGCTCTTTCAGTGCACGCATCTTCGGGTTCTCCCGCCGGATGTAGGCGCGAGCACAACATCAACTGGCAAACGCAATGTAAGCGGAACGAAACTGAGCTACTCGTTATTGTGTTTGTGTGGACCATTTATCAGTTTGGACCAGTGCAGCGCGAGCCTGATCAAGCAACACTGTAGCCTAACTGCGAGATCCAGTAAATAAAGCATTTGAATTCGCCACTGAAGTAATAACATCACTGCGAGATCTAGTGAGAAATATTCACATTTCTCCGTTATTAACGGATCAAACAGCGCTGACGTGGAAACCAGGAATAAACATTGTGCAATGAATGAACGAACTATCCAGTGTCCACAGATCAGCAACATTCACCATGGCTTTACTGTAGTAACACTAACTGCAACCATGGAAGTTTGGCATTTTCCACTAAGGCCCAGTATGCATCCACCTCCCTGCAACACTGACTTTCCTCAGCTGTAAACATTGCCTCGCATTTCCCACACAAGCACCTATGGAACAAAAAATGTTAGCAGGAATAAATATCTCTCTGTCTCTCGATGAGAAACCGCTAAGTTGTATCACGTAACGATAGTCTGGGCGGATATTAATGAGCATGACAAACGCCTGATCAAAGCTTAGTTTCTGTTATTGTAAGTTCCAATATGTTCTGTCTAACATTGATCCTGGCCTGTCCCTGCTCTCTTGGCAGCCTAGCAGGCTCATAATTGTATGGCTGTGGTCCGTCAACAATTTCCTCAGCGTCCGAAATGTCATTGCAATCCATATTTCCCTGTTGTTTGAATCGACCGCTCTCCCTCGTGCTACGTCACGACTCTCGCCCGTCACGCCCATTTTCAGATGCGGAAGTAAAATTTTCTCACAAAAACGACTCCAGAAGCCACTGTAGCGTATTTATAATTTTTTTTTTAAGAAAATCTAGTTCCTACATTATTTTTCTATACATTGACTTGTTGGGTCTTCTAACCTGCAAGTTGCTCTTTAACTTCAGCCAAATGAAACAGATTTCTGTTCTGGAAATGTATGAAAATGAGTGGGTATTTAATTAGATATGCCTAAATTGCATATTTAAACATAACATTTCAGAAAACATCCATATTCTCATGACTGTAATGCGTTTAGACATTCGATTAACTTTACTGTAATAGTCATTTATTTTTATTATAACATTTATTTTATTTATTTAAATGAACATATACGAATATGCTAAATTTATTTAACTCAAGTAATTTTCTATTACCATTTCTTCTCATTTTGAACCTACACATTACAAGAAATTGAATAACATGGGTTATTACGGTAAACAGTATCTCTTAGTGTTATTATTTAAAGTCAAAGCATGCAGTTCACAACCTTTTTAATGGGCCTAAAGTTAACATTACTTAAATGGCAAGAAAGGATGAAAACATGCCATTGAATAAGAGTTTTAGGGGAAAAGTGAGATATTAAACTCATTGTTGTTGTTGCTCAAGGGTTCCTCCTACTGGCATGGAAGCTCATATTCCTGTGCTGTTCCTGGATCTGAACGGTGAGATATATTGATCTTCAGGGCCCGGTTTTTCAAAAGGTTTAATCCGGATAAAATTGATCCGGATTTAGTAATCCTTTTTTTTTGCGATCCGTGATCACGTAATCCAGCTTACTTTTGAGCCAGTTTTTCAAAGCAACATTGGATTGGATCAATCTGATCCAGATAGGAACTTTTCAGGATCACCAAATCCTGTTTACTAGAGCCTTAAATGGAACCAACAGTGTAGCCTACTGGCTTAGCAAAGAACAACAGTTGGCAAAATACCGGTGGCCACAAATAACCATTGTTTATTTTAATTTAAGAAACAGAAACACTGTAATAAACAGAAACATTTTACTTTCCTTATTTTGTTATAATGTTAAATTGCAGATTTTGTTGTTTTACCATATCTCATTAGATGTGACATGCTTCATATATGCTTCAAATATGAAGAAATGTATATATCATCAGTAAACATTGATTTTGTGATCATTCACTTAAAAAAAAAACCTCTCTGGTTTTATTTGGTTTGAAAAATCACAACTGAATCCACCCTTCTGATGGGATCAGGATAATCCTGTTTTTTTGGATCAAATAGATCCCAAACCGAGTTCAAAGTTCTGAAAAACCCAAAGGGCAGGTTTGATCCAGATCAAATTTAAGATCGGATTACATGATCTGATCTTAGTTCAGAATCCCTCTTTTGCTTTTGAAAAACCCATTTCCAAGATTTGATCCAATCCGTGATCCGAAATCCCACTGGATTACTTTTGAAAAACTGGGCCCAGGGTTTAAGAGCTCAAGGTTTTGCTGATTTGCATGCCCCTGTTAGATCAATAATTTAGACTTGTAAAGGAGACGTTTCTGTGTGATTGTTTTTTAAGCTGTCTTGTCTGTTTTGCAGCTGATAACCTGACAGTAAATGATCAGCTGACGTGTCCTCACGCTGCCGGCGTAAACTCAATTCTTCCCAAAGAGCACGGCAGCCCGTTCTTCTACCTTCCCATCATCAGACACAGCGATGATGAGGTAACACAAATTATGGGAAATAACATAATAATGACTCAAGTCTATTGTATATTCTGATTTCTCATACGTACGCATGATTACTCGCAGGTGTCGGCTGTGTGTTCCTGGGATTCATCCATCCACGACTCCATCCACCTGAACCGGATCACGGTGCCGAACGAACGGATCTACCTGATCGTGAAAGCCACGGTGCAGCTCAGTCATCCGGCCTCCATGGAGCTGGTCCTCCGCAAGAGAATCGCAGTCAACATCTACAACAAACAGGTCTGGAAAACAGTCAAACAGCTTGTGTACGGTAATGCCAGCGTGATTGTTTCTTAAAAACATCTTCCTGGTCGAATTGTGCATTGATTCTACATTTACATTTACGTTTACATTTACAATCAGTTCTCAAGGAATAAAATCAAGTTCCGTCTACATTTTCTTTTTTGGCATTTGTTTTATTGCACTCAAAAACGTTACATTACTGAAGGAAAATGGGTTATAAACCTGTTTTACATTGACTTTAAATAGTACTGCTATTTAAGATACCGCTTTATCCATTAAATTCAATTTCTTGTAATGTGTAGGTTTAAAATTATTTATTTATGATTTATTAGAAAAAAAAAATTTAATGGTAGTAGATTTACTGTTTAAGATTTAAAGAGTATGAATATGTATGCTTAATAAGTTATGTTAATGTTAATGAAACAGGAATTGTGATCCTGGATTTATCCAGTATTTAGATTTCTGTTCTGGAAATGAATGAAAATGAGTGCATATTTAATTAGATATGCCTAAATTGCATATTTAAACATAACATTTCAGAAAACTTCCAGATTCTCATGACTGTAATGCATTCAGACATTCTCATCATTAGATTAACTTTACTGTAATAGTCATTTATTTTTATTATAACATTTATTTTATTCATTCAAATTAACATAAAATATAATAATATGCTATAAATGTACCATTGTACCAGATAAATGTACCATAAAGTATTTTTGCTATTATTATTGACTGTACTTCTTTCATTTAAGCAAATTAAAACTATTCCATATATTAATGTTAATCTAAAGAAATTATCCACACACACACACACACACACACACACACACACACACACACACACACACACACACACACACACACATATCTGTATATATGTTTGTTTGTTTGTGTGTGTGTGTGTGTGTGTGTGTGTGTGTGTGTGTGTGTGTGTGTGTGTGTGTGTGTGTGTGTGTGTGTGTGTGTGTGTGTTTGTGTGTGTGTGTGTGTGTATGTGTGTGTGTGTGTGTGTGTGTGTGTGTGTGTGTGTGTGTGTGTGTGTGTGTGTGTGTGTGTGTGTGTGTGTGTGTGTGTGTGGATACATATATAGCCATTTTTGTTTAAGTTTATTGAGCTGTAAGTACATGTATGATTAGCATGTAAATGTTAATAATGTAAATATATGACTATATATGTCTTGTAGAGTTTCACTCAGAGTCTGAAGAGACGGATGTCTTTGAAGAACGTTCTCTACTCATGTGGAGTGACGTATGAGATCGTGTCTAACATTCCAAAGGTACAAATTCACATTATTTTCTCTTCATATTCTACTTTCTGAATGCACCAAGCACACACATACACACACATGTGTGTTTGTGAACAGGCGTCCGAAGAGCCGGAGGAGCGCGAGACTCTGGCCTTGATGGCAGCGCGAGGAGAGAGCGAGGAGACTCTTGACGGAGAGACGTACATTGAGAAATACACCCGAGGAGTGCTGGAGGTGGACAATATTCTGTGTCTGGAGAGACTCCGGCAGGTACGGCTTCACTTTCAGCAAGATTTCGTCTTGCTAGCTGCTGGTTTCATGCATCTGGAGTGTTTAGCGTGTGTTTATGTGCTCGTTCAGGCCGTGACGGTGAAGGAAGCTCTCTCTGTTAAAGGCAGACACATACGGCGCAGTCTCAGCACGCCAAACGTCCAGCACGTAAGACCCGATCTACTCTCTGCTTATGTATAAACACTCTTCAATGTGTGACAGGACTTAAACAAATCTGTAATATATATTTGTTTAGACCTCTTGTTGTAAATCAGATGGGACAGGATGTGAGGATGAAGACATGAAGGTTAGTGAATACTTAGTAAGTTCACAGACCGTGTGTTGCTGTCAGTGTCTCTGTCTGAGCTTCGACTCCCTCTCCACAGGCTCACTGTGACGGTCACGTGGACGTCAGTGAATCCAACCTGCATGAAGCCTCACTCAACAGTCCTCTCTCTAAAGAAACGCCTGTTAAAAACAAAGAGAATCATGGTAAATGTATGTGTAATGGTGAACTTTTCTTTCACCTGGGATGATATGAAAGACAAAAAATGTTTTTAAGCAAGCATTCTAGTCTTAAAAAAACTTTACTGTAGTTAAAAATATTAAATTGTTGAATATTATTACTAAATAATTTAATATTATGAATTAAATCATTCATATATATATATATATATATATATATATTAGGGCTGTCAAATTGATTAATCGCGATTGATCGCATCTAACATAAACATTTGTTTATATATGTACTGTGTTGTGTTTATATATACTGTATGTGTGAGCATAATATAAATGTATAGTATATGTGTGTATGTATATGTACACGCATATTATATAAACACAAACTTTTTATGCAATTTGACAGCATTAATATAAATATACTATGTAACTTTTCAAGACTTATAAAAAATATATATAATTGAGCACAAATTATGATATTATTAATTACAATAATCTTAAATTATATTGTATATTTTTTATTAACATTTTATTTTTAAGAGGGTTGGAATGCTAAATTTCCCATAATTTCTCCATTATAGGCTTGTCATCCTCTTTGACCTTTTGACTTTTTCTTTGGAGGAGATTTAATCAGCCTCATTTCATGCTAACGTTCTCCTCAGGGTCGGTGCCAGAGAGTCCGACGTTCTTTAACTCGAGTCCGTTTAAAGTTCTGTCGCCTCAACCGCCCAAGTTCCTCAAATCTCTCATGCCAGTGAAGGAGGAGAACAAAGTCAAGCGTTCTCTGGAGTCGCGGCCACTTCTGGGACAGGAGGTGACACACACACATACACATACTCATACACATACACATACACTTACACTTATACTTAGACTTACACATACACACACACACACATACACACACACACAGACACACACACACACACACACACATACACACACACACACACACACACACACTTACACATACACATACACATACACATACACATACACACACACATGATGCTTCACTCTCATTATGTGTCTCATTCTCACTCATGTTGTGCTTCCACCCGTCACATTCTCTTTTCATTATATTTTATGACCTGACTGATTCCAGGCTCTAATGCCTTTTTAAAAGAGTTTCTAATGGCCTTTTTACACCTGGCTGATAGCTCTCGATTTGTTAAAACGGTTTAATTTACTCTCAGCCACGTCAATGTGTCTCAGCAAAACGAATATAAATCTGATCTTCAATTCCCACACTATATGCCAACTCAATGGAGTTCACATCAAGGAAAGCAACAGATATGAGCTGCATTTTATTTATCATCGGCTAATATAAATGTCAAAGACCGCAATAGGAGAAAGAGCATCAGATGTGTAAAGGAGTTGAAACAGTGCCAGGAATTCCTCCGTCACACACACAAGATCTGCTACAAGAAGACCGAACTGTAATGGGCAAATTAGCTCCTAAAAACAGGTATGCTGAGCATTCTGTCCTTTTTAGGGTTGCATCTTGAGACATCATGTCCTGTTTTTGGTTCGTTTACATGTCTTTGGTCCGTGTTGCGTTCATATTTCAGTCGAACCGCACCAGAGTTCATTTGAAAGTAAAACGAGACCCATGTTTTCAGGGTCTCTGTCGTCTTGTTTGGTGTCACCAGGATTCAGATGGCAGCGTTCACACTTATTCAAATAAACCGCACTAACAGAGCAATCGCAATGGTGTTTGTTTTAATCAAACCAAAATCATAATAATAATAATTCATTACATTTATATCAAGATCAAAGACCGCAATAGGAAAGAGAGAGCTGCATCAGCACTGGTAATTCATGATTGGTAAATGATAATTTGCCGGCTTGCGCAAACTGCCACAAACGAAACAGAAAATTTGCCGTTGCATCCTGAAGCTCAACACACAATCATCTTCATTAGACACAGTGAGACTAAATTATCATTTACCAATCATGAATTACCAGTGCTGATGCAGCTCTCTCTTTCCTATTGCGGTCTTTGATCTTGATAGTAGCTGATGATAAGAAAGATGCAGCTCACATCTGTGGCTTTTGTTGACATGAGCCTCTGATCTGCAGGAATTGAAGATTAGATTTATACTCGTTTTGCGGAAACACAATTATGTGGCCAAGTATAACTGGAACATGCATGAAGCTTCAGCCAGGATCCAAAATTAACACAAAATTAAGTTCCAAATGTGAGTAAAAGAGTTATTCACTAATTGGCTGAGAATTTAATTACTGTCTGCTGAGAATTAACCACCCAAATGAAAATACGAGAAACACAAGTATATTATTTCAATAAAAATATATATTTTTATTCAGTGAGGAAAATGTATTGCTTGTGAATTCTCTTAATTCGTCCCCTATTAGATGGTGTGGAAGTTCATTTTTGGACCCTGTACCCAGCATGCCTCAGTCCCTCAAGCCTGTTCATTTATTCAATGTATTCAGACTGACCTGTACATGATACTGTACCTATTAACCAGCAGAATGAGTTTAAAGCAATAGTTCACATAAAAATGTAAATTCACTTTGTCTTTATGTACTTTCCCTCATGTCATTCCAATTATTTACTTTTCCAAATGAAACACAAAAATAGATGCTGCTCTTCCATGCAAGAAAAGTGTACAGCGATGGATACCAGTGTTATTTTAATATTATTTAGAGTTATAAATTAGTTATTATATTAATAATTAGCTTTTGTTTTTATATTTTCAGTTGACGTTTAAATTTTTGTCTAATTTTTCTAAATTTTGTAATGTGTTTTTGTCATTTTTATAATTTTTTTAACCCTTTTACACATAAGTTTAAAATATTCTAGCTGAGTCCCCAGCATGAGTTTTTTAAGGCGACTGTTATAATTAGAAAATGTAACATTATTTCCATGGCAACGCCTCATTCTTGTCACTTGACACACCGCAGCCACATTAGCGCTGGATGACTGATCTATGGCTTTTATTTAATTTTAAATGTTCTATTCAAAATACTCACAAACTTGAAAACTATATTATAAAATATCAGGTATATAAATGTAAGTGAATGTGTTGAACTTGAAACACATTATAATGGTCATGTTAGTTGATCTATAACGCAACTAAAACACGTCATCAAATTATATTTGAAAGGATTGTTATTGCCGTTTACATAGACATCATTGTATATTTTACAAACTATAAATGTGTTTTTCTTTTTTCTAGTACTTGTGTGTATTCAAATGTCTGAAATCTAAAATTAAACATATGATTGAAAACACTGAATAGTTGCTATATGATATAGCGCTGAATGCAAAAGCACATTTTAATTTAGCAGTTGATCACATGACCCACTTAACGTTGTAATCACACCGGAGTGTGATCGGCTGCGTCCGAAATCACATATTCTTGAGCAGGTACTTATTTGAATAGGTAATTCACGACCACTAAAAAAGTATGTTCTGTCTAGTATTAATATGTGTAGCATGAATGTAATCCATTCGCCATGTTGCCCTTATCACATGATCTACCAGCGTCGTGATGAAAGTTCAAGTGTTAATTTTTTCGAAATAAGTTTGGTTTTAGTTATTTGATGCTATAAAAACAGGAGTGTGACGTCATGATTGACAGCTGAGATTGACAGCTTCTCTGAGTGAAGTAATCACGGAGGCACCAATTGACTTTTTCGGGGAGGAGATAGATGGGAGCTTTAACTTTAATTTCTACATTTCCATAACTGTTTATTTCACACCGACATAATGAGTTGTTCTGCAGTAATCTCTACTAACCGATAACGAATGATGTAATCGGCAACAACTGTTTCTGGGATATTTTGGCTTCATTTTTCTACAGCTGAAGGAAGTGGAGACACGTTATCCATCTTTTTCTACAGTCTTTGGCCTAGAGTGATCACTCCGGTGTGATCGTATGCTTCAAAGGGGTTTATTTTTTATTTTATTTTTTCAGTTTATGTTAATTTTTGTACTTAACTTAAACTAAACGAAAATATGAAATGTTGCCTTGGCATCTAACTGAAAGTTTTCATCTAATATTTATTTTATTTTTATTTTATTGCAGCTTTATTTAAATAATAGGTTTAATTAACAATAATAATAACCCTGATTTATACTGACATAAAAGTGTCACTCGTCTATGACTCGTGTGATATTTAAGCCACAATCCACTAGCAATGTGTGGAAAAGAGCAGCTCTGACATAATACAAAACATCTGATTTTTTCATCTGAAAAAAAAAGAAAAAAAAAGCTTTTGTGTGAACTATTCCTTTACTACTCCTGATTCTACGGCTGATGTCCTCATCCAGTGCATGTGCTTAGGTGTCTAACTCAACAGCCTGTGTGAGTGTTCGCTGTGCTGCATGGCCTGTGTGAAGTGTGCTATTGTCACCTGATTGCAGAGCATGCGTTGGTTTGTGGAGAGCAGCGTGTCGGGCCTCACCGGCCCCTGGTCCAGACCCAGGGCTCAGAGCGAGGGCCACAGCAGCAGTGACATCATCTGCAGCAGGGCCAATCACAGACAGCCCAGACTCAGCACTGATCTCACTCACACACTGCCACACGCTGCTGTAAGTGAACACACGCATAACCAGTCTGATGCATGTCACTACCTGGACTTGCGTGCACACGCATACTAATTAATACTACTAGCCAGGGCCCTGTTAAAACACAGGAATACTCTGGGATTTTTACAACATCTGTGGTGTGCCGTCAAAGGCCACAGAAAATCATCTTTAGCCCGCATATTATATAACAGTCAATAACAAATGTCCAAGACAATGAAAAGCAAAACCTTTTTTTTTTTTGTATTTTGGTGTCTTATATTTTTTTAATTTCAAACATTTTTCAAGCTAATTTGTTAATATGCTAAGCATAATTTAATTAAAAATATATAATTGTATATAATTATTACCTATATAATATATATTTAAATTAACGATATATATAACTTCAAACTTATTTTTGCATAATTATTGCACTTATTGACAAGTAATTGACGGAATCCCACATATGCAGAACCTTAATATTTCCCTTAAATAATTGATTTTCTTGCTTAATATTTTAGTCTCATTGTCAAATTCTAAACATTCTTAAATCAAAATACATTTACTTGAGAAGCAAAAATCACTTTGGATATTAAGTCTTATTTCCTGAAAAATGTATCAGTATCAAGTGAGTTTCAGCTTAAAACAAGCACAAATATCTGCCAATGGGGTAAGAAAAATAAACTTAATTCAAAGGTTAACAAGATTATTTTTCTTACCTTATTGGCAGATATTTTTCTTAAACTCACTTAATTTAGATTTTTCTGAAAATATGTCAATTTTCTTCTCAAGTAAATGTATCTTGATTTAAGAATGCTATGATATTTGTACTGGAAAAAAAAGACTGAGTAAGAACATATTTTTAGCAGTATATTAACCTGAACTGAACATGAACATGTATAACACAACTTGAAACTGAGAAACAGGGCCTGTCTTGAACTCTCAAACTTCCTAAGCTCTCAGAACCAAATTCATTACATCATTACATGCATCCAGGAAGGTTGGATTTCTGCATTGCATCCTTTTAAAACGGTTTCTGTTTGAGTGAAGCTTATGATGCTGCCGCCTCATTGTCATCATTATCATCTCAGCATTATTTGCATCTCATTGAGTGTGTGCATGAATCCCTCAGCTTGTGTTTAACTCACTGACTGCAGCACTTCACATATCACATTGCTAGTTACAAAGTAAATAAACTCTGTTTACACCGTGTCTACACCAGATGTGAACAGTGTGCACTGACAAAACAAGATCAGTCCTTTTATAGTCAACAGAGTTGTCTACACTACTTGTATGTGGGTGTGTTAGGGGACGAACGACTTCTGTTTTTTTTTAAGTCGACATTTATGTGATTAAAGTTTGAGTTGATGTTGACTAGTCGCTGATGATTTCATTAATGAACACATAAGCCTGAACCCCAAGCTGAGACTGAGACATATATGGCATATGACAGCGCTGCCCACAAGGCTATTGCTCCTACATAACAGCTTATTTTTATCAGTTCTTTTGTCTTTGGGTCGTTATATTTCTCACAGATTTCTGCTCATTCTAAATCAGATTCAGATAAAGTAGCACAGTAAAGATTATATTTATATGAATGCATTAGTGAGAGAGTGATTGCGTGTGAATTGCACCTGGCAGCGTCTCTACTAATAGTGAAGCTGTGGGTTTTAGTTGATATGAAATATTTGTTAAAATTGTTCAGTTTCTAAGCTATTTTATTAATAAATCACATTACAGTGTTGACAATACATTTCTGCACTACTGAATGTTTATGTGCTCGCGATCTGCACGTGATGTGCGAGCGACTGTCTGGAAGTGTGTGCGCTATAATGCAGCAGCGCATTAGTTTAGAACAGCGATTAACTTACACATACAATAAGGTGTTTAAAACGTGCATTCACCCAATCAATTTTTAGCATCCATAAGGTAGAATCAAAAATGTGGGAGCGCTCTCAGAGTATGCATTTATTTATGTCTTTGGAAACGAAGCGTAAAAATTGGACTTCAAAGATTTATTATCCTGTTGCGCCCTCTGTTGGCCATGATCAGCGACTAGTCATCAAGTGTAGATCCAGTGTTGTAGACACAAAGTCGTAATATAGAAAGTAGCTAATGTGCTTCAGGGTTTCATCACAAGGGGGCAGTAGCGTCCCTCCTGATCACTTTTCTGTTTGGTTTCATGTCTGTTCATTGATGATTTGTCAGGATTCAGAGGAGGAGGATCCCAACATGGATTCAGCCTTCACCCATTCTAGTATTCCAGGTCTCGGGTCTCTGGAACTCCAAAACTTCAAGCCTTACATCCCAGAGAAGTTTGCGAACTTTGAGGTGTACAACGCCAGTCTTGAGACCCAGGGGGGGACTGTATGCGTGCAGGGGGAGTTGGCGCCTGGGATCGGGGTGCTATCGGGAACACGGGTTGCGGATAAAGAAGTGTCCCGTAGTCCCACGGTCAGCAGCTGCACAAGCGGCTATTTCTCCCATAGTGCCTCAAATGCCACGCTGTCCGATGTGCTCTTCAGCGGCAGCGAAAGTTGCGACCAGCTCAACAACAGAGAAGCCGCAGACCCTCAGGAGCACGGAAGAGGGTTGCATCCTTCCAGAAGTGCCTTGGGAACCGAGACCGTTCCCTCACTATCATCCTATCCAGCCCAGGCCGTTCCCACTCAGCACTGTTCCCGTCTCTGCACCGACCAGGACTGTTCCCCTTCGCTTCCCCACAAATGCATCCTGAGCGTCAGCCAAGAGTTCACAGACTTTAAGGGTGCAGATGAAGGTTTAGGGGTAGACGACCTCTGTAACTTTAGTTTGAAGGCAGAATCAATTCCCCCAGCCAAAACGCAAGACGTGGATCATCCGTCCCAGTGCCATCTCCACAATGGAAAAGAGTCTCCCAGTGTCCCTGCACCTCACGCCAACCCAGAGCGGGAAGAATCTCGAGGACTTGAGTTCTTCGAGGATGCAGAGCTCTCGGTGGACTCCAGTGAGGACGAGAACACGCCAGTTGCTCAGTTGCCAGACTGGATGGCCCCCGGTGAGCAAGTGTGGGTGGGCAAACGCAGTGGGATGGTGCATTATGTTGGAGGGGTGGAGTTTGCCAAAGGCATCTGGGTTGGAGTGGAGTTGGACCTTGCTGTAGGTAAGTGAAATTACTCTCAAGTCAAGATCCTTGTAACCTTGAATTGAATCTCAACTCAAAATCCTTTTAAGCTTAGACCTTTCTCATCCTTCCAAAGGCAAGCACAACGGTACGGTCCAGGGAAGGGTGTATTTCCGGTGTGCCACAGGTCATGGCGTCTTCGTGAAGCCATCCTGTTTGACTCGAGGGCCTCAGTCCATAGACACCGAACCTCAATCTGTGCTCCAGTAGGGGCAGGACATTGACCCAATAGTTGGTAGACGATCTCTTCGACACCAGCACCAGCAACCGCTTGGACAAACCGAGTGCTAACAGAATCCATCCTTCTGATTTGTTTGTCACATCAGAGATTTATTGATTCCTCTTATTCCGTGGCAATAAACACTACCTGTGTGTGTTGTGCTGAAGTTATAGGCTTATTTCAGTATCATCTTTGAATGTCGAGAGTTGCACAGTTGCACAAACACGTTTTATATATCATGTTAGCTTTGATATAGCTGAAATACTAATTTCCATCTTCATTAATTCTTCACCACTTCTTATATGACTAAATGTATTAATCAAACAATGCCTAACAAAAAAAAAATACTTTGAGTGAGTTTGAGATTTGGATGTCTGTTCTAGGTAAGAATGTACTACTGTTTATGAACATTTTTGTTTGTTTGATTATATCAGGTATTACCAAAGACATAGCCTTTCAAATCTGCTGTGCAAACTTACTTTGGCAACATGTGTTTTATGCTTGTATTTGTTCGACCGATTTATGCTAATATGTTAAGTGCCATTTTTCTGGTTAGAAGACCACGTGCCCATCGGATATTCAAAAATGTGGTTGATTTTTTTGAGTTTAATGGTATTTTGAACGGACGCCAAGCCTGTCGCTCGTACTCTGTTGTGTAATTGGCTTGTTGAGTACTGTAACTGTTGAAGGACTGCCAATATTTCTATTAACAAAGCTGTCTGAACGCTTGCACTGGAGTAACTTATCCTGGATGCACATTAAGTTACATAATGCACGAATTTTTACGCATTCTCAGATACTGATATGACGCTTCTCAGGAGGTTGACAGAAGTGACTAACTCTTGTTGTCACCTGATGCGGAGAGCACCTTGTTTTCTTTATCAGACCCTTGCCGGTATTATTGCAGAATGGCGATAATCTGATCTGCTTTGTATCGGCTATAGACCAGAAATGCCCTAAAGTACTGACACAAGCCCCACATGAACGGGGACTTTTTAGATAATCGACTTCTAGGTTTACCCGCCTAATAATGAAGCTTTCGAGCATTTAAATCCATGTGTGTTTGACTGTCAAGAAAGATTTTATTAGTTTGTGATACTAAAGCCAATATTAATGTTTTTTTTATAGGTATAAATGGGAGACGGGCAACATCGGGGAATGGGACATAGCCTGAATAATGCTTGTATGTTTAGTGCCATGACCAGTACTGTTATTATTGCTCTGTTTTACCTAAAGAACTGTGGATCTCATAAGAAGTGAATACTATTGCTGTCATTGGAGACGGTTAAATAAAAACCCAAGACCTTACTTAAAAGAAAACAAAGCTGCTCTCCTTGACAAGGAGCTGTACATAAAATGTATGAACATAGTATTTACAATATTATAAAATGTACAGAATTGTATTTATATTGTATCTCTGCAGATGCTGGTACAAAAATGTTGTAGATTACAGAACGTTTACAAATGCTTGTTTTTTGTGTGTTCTTCCTTTGCATGACATATTATTGGTTGTTTTTTATTTGATTTGAGAGGTTTGCTCATCTGAACTATAAATTTAAACACATTTTATAGCAAAATATAGCAACCAATGTTTCTCCGCCTTTGTTGCTGTATTTTGTGAAATTTGAAATCCAAAACCTCAACGCCTACAATTATTTACTGATTATCTTGTATTTTTTACACCTTTAATCTTCAACCAAAATTTAGTTTCACCAGAAAGAAAAAATGACATTGTAACTTAGCAAAACTAAATTCAGAACATTAAGGTTTAGACCCTTGCAACGCAATCACACAATATTTAAAAGACAAACAAATTATCTTAAATTAATGAATGTATAATTTGTTGAAGTACAGTAAATGCTACCACGGTGTGTATTTCGGCAAGAGTATTGTTGTACTAATTCTTGTGTTTGGCTGGCTGATTTGATCTCTTCTTCACAAGAATTAGGTTGTGTAACTGAGTCTGAACTTTGACCTGCATTATCATGTTAAGTTCCTGGGTCACTAGGTCACTGTGTCAGATTGAAGCAGGGAACATCTGCAATAGAATCTCTGAATACTGTAAAGGACATCACTGGAATACAACACACATTTATGCATTTGCCAGATGCTCTTATCTAAAGGAGCTCACACTATATTTGGGGAATTAAACCCATGGCCTACATACTAACTACAAAGTTACCTCTAATGTTTTAGCACCGAGCACAGAGAATAAAAATAGCATACATGCTGACAATATGTTTGTTTGTTGATTGGTACACCCTTCCTTCAAATCATTATTAAAGCGGGACAAAGCATTACATGATTGCTGCAGTTAAAATAAGATCATTTGGACTGGCAACAGGCACTAAAAATATTCTGAAATTTAAACTACAAAATCATTAGTCACATGAAAGTGAGTAAGCAAGAAAGTCACCTCAGTCAGGGAACAGGAGAGATTCCTTAATAGTGGGCGTGGTTAATGTTGATCGTGGGCGGGGTGAAAGTGTTAATGGGCGGAGTCTGTCCGCGTGTGAGTGAGAGCCACCAAAACCATATGGCATGTTAAGTTCCCTCTCCTGACAGACGCACTTGTTTGCTGTGGTTTATTCTACCTCGTATCAAATCACTTGCGCTGTCACATACCTCTGTTACTGCTACCTTCCAAGAATACGAGTCGTTATTTATTTAACCAGTCGTAGTGAAACTTTTGCACTGTTTGTTTGTTTCGCTGAACTGCGCGCGCCCCGTCGTGACTCGTGAGGATGCACAGCTCTCAGAAGGACACCACATACACCAAGATCTTCGTCGGAGGTCTTCCCTATCACACCACCGACTCCAGCCTCAGAAAATACTTTGAAGTGTTTGGAGAAATCGAGGAAGCTGTTGTCATTACTGACAGACAAACTGGAAAATCCAGAGGCTATGGTTTTGTAAGTCGTATGTCTGTCTGTCTAGATTTACTTGCAGTCATTGTTTGGTGTAATTCATTACTAAGTTAATTACTGTAATTTAATTACTTTTCCTTTGAAAAAGTAAAGTAAGGGATTACTTATTAATGTTTCTGTAATTTAATTACACTTCTGAAATTGCATTAGATACTGTATAGAACAATTCTATATAAAAACAACATCAAAATGTAATGATAAAATTTACGTTTTTAATGTAACCATCTCCCTTTAAATACTAAAAAAGTTTTATATTATATATTTGAAAGAATTAAAAGAGTAGTTTCATGTCTGTCCTTGTATTGTTCAACTGGTCGAGATTGATATGGGATTTAGAAAGTGAATAGTAATGCAGTACTTTTTAGAGAGTGCTGTAATCTAATTACTCTGTTGAAGATGTAATTAGTAGCTAGTAATTAATTACTTTTTTTTTTTTTAGAGAGAAACTTGCCCAACACTGCTTGCAGTCACTTGTAATATTAAACTCTCAACACGTCCCATACACATTGAACATCATTGAAAACGCTGCATGTATCTGTGTGTTCCTCTTTTCATGTGTGTGTAGGTGACGATGGCTGATCGAGCTGCAGCAGAACGAGCCTGTAAGGACCCAAACCCCATCATAGACGGTAGAAAAGCCAACGTTAACCTGGCGTACCTGGGGGCCAAGCCACGGATCATGCAGCCAGGTAAGAGGGTGAGCCGAAGCTTCACGCTGTTGGCGGATTAATGCAGAGTATCAGAAACCATGCAATAAAGACAAGCTGCATGGCACAGAGCATCACACTGGGGTTTCTAAATACGAAAAATCCTTTGTGTAATCTGAGATTACATAGTGAATATAGTAATGCTTATATAATTGTCACAGTGTTATTTGTCAAATGCAATAAAGAAAAATACAAAATATTACTTGATACATATGATAACAATTTTGTAATCAAATTAATATGAATGTTCTTGAGGTTTTTTTTTTCCTTGTAGAATAAAGCTTATCTTAGTCATTGTATGTGTTTTTTTAGTATAACGTAGCATAAGTGCAATAAGGTTGTTTTTCTCTACAGGATTTTCATTTGGTGTCCCTCAGATACACCCCACATTTATCCAACGGCCTTATGGGTAAGTGTGACAAGACTATTGATGACTATATATTTTGTGCAGTTTGATTATTTTTAGGCCTTCTCTCATTTATCTACATTCTCTTATGTAAAAGTATGATATGGGAAAAGCAGCATTTTGTCATCTTATACAAATTTGTACCATTGACTTTCTTTAAAGGTGATGTGTGTGATATTTTTTTTTTCCTTTTTTTTCTTTTTTTCTTCTTTGCTTTTAAATGATTTCTTTTATCACACCTTAATAGTCACTCTAAGTAAATAGTTCATAGAATGATCTGTTTATTTGAGTGTCACGACACACCCAGCTTGAAGCCAACGTTCTCAGAACTTTGGCGTTTGACCAACAAGTTCATAGTTATGATTATTAACAATCAGAAAGTTATGACAGTAACGTTAATAGAACATTTGTTCAGAGTTACATGGTCTCAAAACATTAGTACAAAACTGTTATATACATTGTTCATAGAGAGTTTTTGTTCAAAAACATTTTAGTTGGACTTTCGTCTAACATTTTTAACAAATGTTACCACTTGTTTCAGATTCAAAAGTAACGTTAATGTGTGCAAAATTCTAAAATGGAATGTTCCCTTAACATTCGTATAACCAAGAAAAAAACTGGACATTGTGAAAGTTCAGGGAACATTCATGACTTAGCAAAACATTCTTAGAATACATTTTTGTTAGCTTGACCCAATAGCATTATTTATAGATGTCTGGAAAATATTTTTGCAATTCCATTTGGTGATACTCGAACATAACACGTCACCTTTAAAGATACATGTGTGATGATCAACAATATCATATTCCTACATGTTGCAATATTCTGTGAAGTATAATTATGTTGATTTCTGTGCATTTTTGATGCATTCCTGTGCTATAAAATGTTGTTCTCCTTGTGCCATAGAGATAGTGAGGATGAGCATTCCCCATTACTGTATCCTCCCCCTTTCCGCCAGGTTATGAGGTGTGTGTGTGTGCTTTTTATCTTTGTGGTTGTTGTGTGGTTTTATTTGCACTGTTGTCAACTCCTGAAAAGTCTACGTCTGTCACTTCCTCTTTCCAGCGTGACTCAATGTAATGTGTCTCTCTCTGATCTGACAGGCTCTCTTTCGGTTAACGTAACCTAAGAGGTGAACGAGCTGAACAAAGTCAGAATTCATAAGCTCTACCAGTAGACTCAAACACGTACACTCTCAAATGGTGATTAGCTTGCATGGACGTTGTTGTTTTTTGGAGAGTAGCTTTTGTGTGCGTTTGGACCTGTCTGAAGTGGTTTTCATAGCTAAACCGTGTGCTTTTAATAGAAATGAGTGTATAGTAGGACGTGGGGATTCGGGGAGACGGTCGTATCTTTGTCTTGGGGTGCTGGGAACGCCTTTTTCCGTTTTCTTGATGATTGTGCACAGCTTGTTCTTACTGATTTTTTTATTCACTTGAACAGACGTTTCAGTGCTCTGTTGTTGAAGGGGTCAAAGTTTGTCTTTCTTGACTGGCGCACCCTCAAAACAACTCATGGCTTGCATGTTGCAGTGTATCTCATGTGCCTCCGTTCTTTTATATTACTAATGAATCGTTTGTCTTTTCCCCTGACTTTTCCCCTTACATTCACTTTTCCCTAAACCTCTTTGTGAAAAAAAAATAGAATTCTGTATTCATTCTGTATTGGCTAAGGCCAGAAGCATTAGCGCCATTTAGCGTTTCTTTCAAATAGTGTTTAACTGGACATTCAATTGATTTTAATAGAGTTCAAATCTAGATATTCTAATAAGCATAGAATGCACAACAAAAACAAATATTATCTTATACTTATTATTAAGTATATGGTAGTGGCCAAAAGTGATGTCCAGCCAAGGAAAGTCGACATCTTCACACTTTCTTTAAATATTATTAAAGATATTATAATCCTGTTGTGTTGTTGTGCTTGGAGTCAATCATTTTATTTGTGATAACACAATGAAACATGCCAAAACTGATTATGTTGTAGTCAATGTATGGTTTTTAAGATCAATATTTAAGATATTTAAAAAATATCGAATATTTTCTTCATATTTTGATGGTTTAATCAAATCTGTAGGGTTATTAAAAACAAATCTCCCCTCCGGACATCACTTTTGCCCACTACTTTATTTATAATTGACATTTCTTTCACTTCTTTCACTTTACTGCGCTGTGGAATTTCCTTCTCTGCAATGGATGTATGCGATACTGCCTTAAAAAGTAAATTACTGTGGTAACATTAAACATCAATACTTAAACCATTATTAAACCAGATATATTATTATTCAGCAGGTAGCTGCAACAAACATGCGTTTTGTCATTTTTATCTCTTGTAAACTGACTTTGACTACCTTAAAAAGCAATCGATACATAAAATGTATTATTGTTATTATTAAAGCAATCCTTAGAATGCAACACATATGTGACCCTGGACCACAAAACCAGTCATATGGGTAATTTTTTTTTTAAGATACGACAATATTAAGCTGAGATACAACTATTTGAAAATCTGGAATCTGAGGGTGCAAAAAAATCGAAACATTGAGAAAATCTCCTTTAAAGTTGTCCATTTATGTAGGCGATTGTGCTGCATTCACTCACAAAAATAAATGTTTTATATATTTACAGTAGGATATTTACAAAATATCTTCATGGAACATGATCTTTACTTAATATCCTAATGATTTTTGGCATAAAAGAAAAATCAATAATTTTGACCCATATAATGTATTGTTGGCTATTGCCACAAATATACCCGTGCGACTTATGACTGGTTTTGGGATCCAGGGACACATATGTTATGCATTTCGTTATGCATTTCAGAATGCAATAACGTGATGTAGTTTGCGTAGTTAAAAGTGTGTTCATGTATTCGTGTAAAGAATATTTGGGGCCTAAGAAACCACAGTATTCAACTGTATTGTACTACTGACCGATCCAGTACACAGTTGCTTCTGTCCTTCTAATCTAGGAAGATTCAGTCAGCTCGTACCGATCAAGGAGAACATGTATATCCCTCAGAGGACTGAACCAAAGAGAACAGCTGTACTTTAGTTGGGAACACAACGACATTCAGAGTGGCCACGAGACAACAGGTGTTCAGAGACACAAGATCCTGTGATTTACAAAGTGCCTTAAATTAGCCCTAACCCCTAGGCTAACCCCCGTAGTAAGAAAGTTGCCGGCGCAGCTTAGTAACAGGGGTATTTTTAACAACGACATGCTCGGAATTAGGTTGAGTTTTACACCACATTTATAATTATATGTTGTATTAAATCGCACCTAATCGAAATTTCACCATGCATACGAATCATTCAGTTCATTAACAGGAAAAGGGTTATATGTGCGGGATCAATTTACAATAAGGTTCCATTTGTTAACATGAACTAACAATAAAAATACTTCTAAAGCATTCATTGGTTAATTCGAACATTTCCTAATACTTAATGAAAATCGATAAAGTATCTGTTAATATAATTGAATGGACCTGAGCTGACATGAACTAACAATGAACAGTTGTATTTTGATTTAACTAACGTCAACTAAGATTAATTGACAAATGTATTGCTCATTGTTAGTTAATTTTAGTTAATCTAAAGTGACCTTATTATAAAATGTTACACTACATGCAAATCATGTAGTAAAATGAGTATCAGTAGAATTAAGTACATTGAAAGAACTTTTAAGACGTGGCCAGTCGTTACTGCATCTAATGGACCGTTTTGCCTTTACACACGTTATAGTGTGCAGTAATGCGTGTGTGTTCACAGGCCGCTGGTAATGAAGGGTTCAGGACTGGGTTAAAGTGTTGGGCCATGTGTTGCTGATAACGTTGCTCATGCTCTCGTTTTATGATGGCAAGGACAGCAGAAAATAGCCTCGCCACAGCCTGTCCTGTCACTCCAGGAGACTGACAGTAAGGAATGGTGTGTTAGAGACTCATCTATGGCCAGATTTAACATGAACACCTGTTGTTTTTGCATGCTTGCCGGTTAGGACTCATTTTAGCCATGGAAAAATAAAAATAAAATCTGCCCGGCAACATGGACGGGTCTTAAAGGTGATTTATTTTTGCAATTTGTCTAGTGCGGCTAGTGGCTCAGCCCTTCCGCTTTTAGGATTTATGACTTCAGGCATCTTTACACTGTTGAATTAAAGGGCAGTTAAGCAATTTTAGCCATTTAGATTAGCAGTGTGTACCAGACTTTACGCTGATTTGTTTTTCGTATGTGGAAAATGATTCACAGATGAAGAATGTTTCTGATTGCTAAAAAAAGCACTGGCCACTGTCCTGAAGCTAAGTGTGTATCCTTTGTAATGACAGCTGTGCACAAGAATCAACTTTTACGCATATACATTATTTACTTACTTAGTTTTTGCATTGTGACATTATTTGCGTTTTTAGTTTGTCAAAAAATATTTATTTGTTTATTTTCAAACATCATTGCTTGTTTCCACCTTAAAAAAAAATAAAAAAAGGTAATTGTGACTTTTTATCTTACAATTCAGAATTTTTTTTCTCACAAGTCTGAATTTTGCGAGATATAAACTCGCAATTGTGAGAAATAAACTAAGTCCTCATGGAATAAAAAAATTAAAATGGTAATTGTGACTATCTCACAATTTTGACTTTTTCTCAGAATCGTGAGATATAAACTCGAAATTATGAGTTATAAAGTCCGAATTGCGAGATATAAACTTGCAATTCTAGAGTAAAAGTTAGAATTATGACATAAAAAGTCACAATTACAATAATTTTATTTATTTTTTTCTGGTGGAAACAAGCTTCCATAGTATTTTCTGTGCTGCCTTTAATTTATAAGGATTTAAATAAAAAAAAATACTTTTAAAACAGTTCAATATATTGTGTAGTATTACAGTAACGTGAATCATTAAGAAAGGTGTGTGAATGCATTAATGCATAATTATGTTGAAAATAATGTCACTGTTGTAAAACAAAACATTTTCTTTATGTAAAATATGCCATTTTTTTATGTTTTGTTTTTCTTTTTTTATTGTGGTGAAATATATTTTACCTGTATACTTTATGCCATTTCAAATGCAACTTTTTTCCGCCTATGCAGTGTAAAGATGCTGAATACGCAGTTTAAAGGCATAGTTCACCCTCAAGTTGTTCCAAACCTGTGAGTTTAGTTCTTCTGCTGAACACAAAAGAAGATATTTTGGAGAATATGAGTAACCAAACAGTTGATGGATCCCATTGACTTCCATAGTATGGAAAAAATAAATAAAAAATACAATGGAAGTCAACTGTCTGGTTACACACATTTTCAAAGCATCTTCTTTTGTGTTGAGCAGAAGAAAGAAACTGGAATAGCTTGAGGGAGAGTAAATGATGGCAGGGTTTTTGGGTGAACTATCCCTTTAAGCAGAAGTAGGATATGTGTTAGATCTGGTGTTTCTCAGTGTGTTTAGCAGCAGATTTCCACTCTTCAAGCGTTGTGTTTGTGTGCAGTGGACGTGGTGATGTGTGAACGCACGCAAGTGTGTTTTGTTTTTCTTCTTTCGTGTGCGTGTGTGAGTTAACTGGATTTCTCTTCTTTCTTTTAAATATTGTTTGGTTTGACAGTAACATTGACCCTGTTTATGATTGCAGAATTGGTGTCGCTCTATTCTTTTAAGTTTTTTTTTTCTGCTGTGATATTGATCGATATGCTTTGATATCCATAGTCACTTTTACCCTGGCATTTTATTTGAGAGGCATTATTAGGGCGTGGACTCATGATTGAATGCTGAGTTTGCAAACGAAATGGGTTTGCCATGATAATTAATACAAGAGCATTTATTTGAATTCTCATTAAGAGCTAGAACGGTCAGCGCAGTGGACTCTTGGTAGCGGCAGCACTTTCTAATGACATGCATTTGTGATTCACCAATTAGGCCTCATTCATGAATTACAAGCAGAACATCTGTGTAAAACAGGCATAAATCTAAAACTATGGGCATGTTTGTCCCTGTAGACTTATAATAAACTCGAAATAAAAATAAACTCGCTTAGCATACTGTAGTGGCCAAATGTGATGTCTGGAGGGGATATTTGGTTTTAATGACCTTACAAGTTTGATTAAACCATCAAAATATGAGGAACATTTATGTGTTTTTTTTTTTTATATATATATATATTACATATGAGGGAAGAGCAAAACACTTGATTAAGGTATTTATCAGACAAAATTATTTGACAAAAAAGGCAAACTACAGCTACAGGTTTTATTTTACTACTCAAAAACAAAAACAAATCAGTTATTAATATTTCATTGGTTCTCTCTTGTTTTTGCATTTGTTAATAATTTCATCCCAGCCAAAAAAATATGTCTGCACAGTTTGGCATGTTTTATTGTGTTATCACAAATAAAACAATTGATTTCAAGCACAACTTTGCAATGTTATTACAAAAACCTTTAATAACAAATTTGAAATAATATTTGCAAAAAGGGTCAAGATGTCTGTTTTCCTAGGCCGGACATCACTTTAGTCCTCTACTCTCAAATCATCCTTCATTCTTTGATGGAAATGGACATTTTGAAATATGCTTTTGTATTATTAAGACTGATTCATAGCTTGCATTTTAAATGCAGTTCAATAATATTTTCACACTTTTTGCTTAATTTTACCTATGCAAACAGTATAGATCAGATGGATCAAATCAAAATATTGTTTTGTACTGTTTATCTTGATTTATATGTTTTCTTCATATGTCATTTTTGATCTGACATATGAAGAAAACATAATTTATTAAATGCAAATGATGGGAATGATAGCACAAATGCGCTAACCTTTATATAAAACATTTTCACAATACAATTTTGAAATGGTTTACTTTAGTCTTTGATAATAAAAATATAATATTTAATGACACATTTTCATGTTCTAAGACTGAGGGTCTGGAACCCTCGTGGTTATAACAATAAAAAAATAATATATAAAACAATAAATGAAGACTATAATTTAAGACCTTCATATAATATAGAAAGGGGAAATCTGTAGATACACCCTCTCATGTAAATTCTTGCAGTAAATTGAATGTGAAAATGAATGTAAAAAATGCTTTGATGAATGATTTACAGGCTTGTACTTCATTAATGAGGCCCATTGGTATTTTTAGCTCCGCAGTGAGTTTCAGTACATTAAAATACCTGAAAAGTTCATTGCATCTTCTAAAGTGAAATGATAGAATTACTGACAGCTGATCATTGACTCTTCCCAGCATGCTCTACTATTGTGGCAATCCTATTTCTTTGAATAACCCTTTAGTGCACTGTGCTGTTGAGGTGCAGCTTTTCTGGTTCCCAGTTTAATCCCAGCATCTCTCTGTCCCTCAGGATTCCTGCTCACTATGTGTACCCGCAGGCGTTCATGCAGCCGAGCGTGGTGATCCCGCACGTCCAGCAGTCGGCGGCGTCAGCAGCGGCCGCAGCCTCTCCGTACCTGGATTACACCGGCGCCGCGTACGCGCAGTACTCCGCCGCTGCCGCCACTGCCGCCGCCGCCGCCGCTTACGACCAGTACCCGTACGCTGCCTCGCCCGCCGCCGCGGGGTACGTCTCCGCGGCCGGCTACGGCTACGTCCAGCAGCCTCTCGCGTCTCCTGCGCCGGGGGCCACGGCGGCGGCCTTCGCTCAGTACCAGCCGCAGCAGCTCCAGACGGACCGCATGCAGTGACACCGACAGGACAACACCTGGTCCTCTGACCATTCGTGACTGTGCCACTTTTTACCGTGTCTGTCAGCCAAAGAAACTTTTTTTATTGTTCCGTTATTGTGATTTATTATGTTCTCGTCATTTTATTTGTAGTATTTAATATTTATTACGGAGAAGAACGCTGTAGGCTGTAGCTTGACAAACATGATGCTGTTCATTAACTCGAATCTAGTTTCTTTATGTACAAGTATTTAAGGAATATCATAGAATTTTCTCACCCTCATGTCACTAAAAAACCTGATAGCCTACCCTTACACAAAATAAGGGTCTCATTAGTTAATGCATTTTCTAAAATAAACTAACAATGAGCGATTCATTAATATGTGTTGATGTTAGTCAAATTCATTGTAAGTTCACATTGTGCATTAACTAATGGTAAAAATGTATTGGTAGATGTTGGAATTAACATTATATGTTAAAAAAATATTTTTCATTGTTAGTTCATGTTAAATAATGTAGTTATGAAACCTAATTGTTATAAGTGAGACTTTTTGGTTTGGCTATTTACACTCCAAAGTGGCCAAAAAGCACCATAAAACCATCATATTCATTCATTCATATTCAGAAATTAAACACTAACGGCGTGCAGATGCATGAACATAAAATCTTAAAAATTCATGCTTTTATTTCCCACAGAACTAAATTCTGACCAACATGAGGGTGAGTAAATCATGACAGAATGTATGTTTAGGTGAATTATGCCTTTACTGCATCACAGGCTGCAGGTGTCACCATTATTTGAGTCTCATCTCTATATATGTTGATGGATGCCTGATTATTTTCCTAAAAATTGCACCTTTGCATCTCACGATCTTGACCTCTGATAACCTCATGAGCCTGCATATGTGACTGTTGAAATGATTATTATGTATTTGGGTTAGGAAACAAGACAAAGTGCCTTAAAAGACAGACAACAGACAAGGAATAAAGGGTTTGACGTGTCTGCAGACAGTGTTCAGCAACTCTGTGCCTTACATCACATTCTGTTACTGATAGGAAATGTTTAGTTATACTTGCACATCTGTTGGGGTTATAGAAAAGGTCAATTTTATAATTAGAACTAAATATTCAAAAATAAAGGCAATGAGCACTACTGAAAGACTGTACACTGTATGTTTCAATATTAGTGGGCCTACTGATCACACTACTCTGGATTAATGTGCCTTATTATGGTTAATAAATGGAAGGGAATGTCATTGGATTTGTTGTTGCCTTTGTGTTATTTGTAACATTTATTTGTGGAATGTGGCGAAAGGAAATTATTGCAATCAAATGTGCAGCTACAGAATTGATGTCCAAGTATTTTTTGTATTAAAAGGCCATATCTAACAACACCAGTCCACTTGCAACAAAGTTTGCTTTTCTTTAAACAAGCTTTGCCATAGTCATCCTGTAAGTCATTATTTACACTTTGCGCTCTGTTAATAAAAATGTTGCAGTATCACACTGAATGAGTGACATTTGATAAAATGTGTATAAAAACAATTTAGATTATTTATTAAAAAGTATCTTGTCTCACTTATTTTCTGTGTATTTATTTTAGAAATCTTGTTATAATTATTAGTAATTTACAGCAACCTGAAATAGTAGGTAAATAATGTGTAAGCACATTGTGTTTTATAAGTAAAGACATTCGTTTTATTTTGAAGTTATTTCCTGCATTAAAAGTCTCTTTAGACTCTAGTATGATGCCTAAAAACTAGTTCTGTAGAACAGATTGTTTATGTAACCTTTTCTTGATGTAATAGAGTTTGTGTGTTCTGGTTCATCTATCTATCTGTCTATGTCTGTCTGTCTGTCTATACATACAGTGAGGAAAATAAGTATTTGAACACCCTGCTATTTTGCAAGTTCTCCCACTTGGAAATCATAGAGGGGTCTGAAATTGTCATCGTAGGTGCATGTCCACTGTGAGAGACAAAATCTAAAAAATAAAATCCAGAAATCACAATGTATGATTTTTTAACTATTTATTTGTATGATACAGCTGCAAATAAGTATTTGAACACCTGTCTATCGACCTGTTAGTCTGCCTTTAAAATGTCCACCTCCACTCCATTTATTATCCTAAATTAGATGAACCTCTTTGAGGTCGTTAGCTGCATAAAGACACCTGTCCACCCCATACAATCAGTAAGAATCTAACTACTAACATGGCCAAGACCAAAGAGCTGTCCAAAGACACTAGAGACAAAATTGTACACCTCCACAAGGCTGGAAAGGGCTACGGGGAAATTGCCAAGCAGCTTGGTGAAAAAAGGTCCACTGTTGGAGCAATTATTAGAAAATGGAAGAAGCTAAACATGACTGTCAATCTCTCTCAGACTGGGGCTCCAGGCAAGATCTCACCTCGTGGGGTCTCAATGATCCTAAGAAAGGTGAGAAATCAGCCCAGAACTACACGGGAGGAGCTGGTCAATGACCTGAAAAGAGCTGGGACCACCGTTTCCAAGGTTACTGTTGGTAATACACTAAGACGTCATGGTTTGAAATCATGCATGGCACGGAAGGTTCCCCTGCTTAAACCAGCACATGTCAAGGCCCGTCTTAAGTTTGCCAATGACCATTTGGATGATCCAGAGGAGTCATGGGAGAAAGTCATGTGGTCAAGATGAGACCAAAATAGAACTTTTTGGTTATAATTCCACTAAACGTGTTTGGAAGAAGAAGAATGATGAGTACCATCCCAAGAACACCATCCCTACTGTGGAGCATGGGGGTGGTAGCATCATGCTTTGGGGGTGTTTTTCTGCACATGGGACAGGGCGACTGCACTGTATTAAGGAGAGGATGACCGGGGCCATGTATTGCGAGATTTTGGGGAACAACCTCCTTCCCTCAGTTAGAGCATTGAAGATGGGTCGAGGCTGGGTCTTCCAACATGACAATGACCCGAAGCACACAGCCAGGATAACCAAGGAGTGGCTCTGTAAGAAGCATATCAAGGTTCTGGCGTGGCCTAGCCAGTCTCCAGACCTAAACCCAATAGAGAATCTTTGGAGGGAGCTCAAACTCTGTGTTTCTCAGCGACAGCCCAGAAACCTGACTGATCTAGAGAAGATCTGTGTGGAGGAGTGGGCCAAAATCCCTCCTGCAGTGTGTGCAAACCTGGTGAAAAACTACAGGAAACGTTTGACCTCTGTAATTGCAAACAAAGGCTACTGTACCAAATATTAACATTGATTTTCTCAGGTGTTCAAATACTTATTTGCAGCTGTATCATACAAATAAATAGTTAAAAAATCATACATTGTGATTTCTGGATTTTTTATTTTAGATTTTGTCTCTCACAGTGGACATGCACCTACGATGACAATTTCAGACCCCTCCATGATTTCTAAAAGGGGGAGAACTTGCAAAATAGCAGGGTGTTCAAATACTTATTTTCCTCACTGTATGAAAACAGGTAAACAGTTTACAAGACAGATTTATCAAGACCTTCATATAACATAAGGCAGTAATCTGTAGATACACCCTCTTACGTAAATTACGTAAAGCTGCATAGGCCTACTGTATTACAGATAATATTAATACAAATACCCTTTCCATGTATTGAAGGACTAAATAAACACAATAAAACAGAAGAATGTGCAGCAACATGTGGTTAACACTGACACCTGCTGGATGCTATGTCAAATTACTATTAGTGCAACATCCTTTACCCTTAAAAATCAACATTATTTATTTTATCCTAGATTAATTTTATCCTATTTTATCCCTTTTTTGTATTAAAATCACTTGCGTGATAAGTTGTAGCTGTAGCCTAACTTACTCAAGTAATCGCTAATGCCAAAGTGATACAGCCTACTATATAGTACAGTAAAGAGTGAGATAGTGAGCAACTCTAAAAACGTACACGTGGTGGGAGATATCGATGGTGACTGTAACTCTGAGAGAGGAGAGCACCGTTGAATGGCTTGAACTGAAATGGGACGACTCCTGTCCATGGTCATGTGCACAATAGCCCAGCCATCCAGACTGCACTCTTGTCCCTGACAGAGCTGAAAAGGGTTTGAATCAACGATGAATCCGTTTTGACTGCTAAATTCTGCGTTATGTTCTGCAATGTGTAGCCTAAAGTCATCGGTTCATTTCTTGATTGCCGTTTTGACAGTGTCCACCTGGACATTTTAGTCATATTGGATAATTCTACTTAATTATTGCCCTGTTTTGATCTGTTTTCCTTGAAAATTTATTTATTTTTTATTTTATCATCGTTATATTTTGTTTTAAGGAGATGCAAATTGTGCCTATCAACCTTGAATGACATGGTAATGAAATTATATCACATTATTTTGGCAGTAAAATTTTGGGCGTTTTTTTTTTTGTAGTGGGCGGGTTTTGGGCTGGAAATGACCGTCCCAATGTGGGAACACTGCTAACTGGAAGCGCGTTCACGAGAGTCGTGCTTTGTTCGTGTTTAGCCTACTGAAGAGAACTGATTTTTTTAAAGACGAATCTTCAAGTTTAATTGATTAGGTGTGTTAATTAAGTTCGAAAACTCAACTCTACTCTACAGCGCGCAGCTTCATGTAAGTTCATACTCTTCATCACTGAAGTGAAAAAAGTGTCATGTTGCGAAATTTTACACAGATGTGTCTCTTTTGTTCTCTTACATTGTTATTTTGTTACTGTAACCATTTGTATATTCATATTGAATATTGGGAGCGTATAAGCGTTATTATTTCTCAACGCTCTGATACGGCGTCTTAGAGACATTTTTTTTCATAGTTTTACACCACTTTTTTGACGTTGTTTTTTGACGTTGTTATAAGAGAAGTAAATGCCGATTTTGAGGCATGGAAAGGCATAGAAATGATTACGACATTAAAAGTGAATAATAAATGTATTTAGTCGTTATGCTGTAGGCTATGTATGTTTGTGAATTATTTTCTAGATAGGCTGCAAGATTTTCATTCAGGGAACACTGGAGTGCTGATGGTCAGGCTGGGAAAATTAAAAAATCTACATTATTTTTATATAAATTATATATGTATTTTATTTGTATTGTATTTATATATATATATATATATATATATATATATATATATATATATATATATATATATATATACAGGGCTCCAGACTGCGACCAAATGGTCGCATTTTGCGACCAAAATTTGAGAGTGTGCGACTAAATTTTACATCCAGTCGCACATGTGCGACCAGTAAATTTCATCTCGTTCATAGTGGGCGACAACCGACGTCGCGTCTGCGATGCTTTGTTTACGACATCACGACAATTCATTTTTTAACGGTCCTCCATGAAGGGTTCCGAGTGAATGAGTGTGTGTGTGTGTGTGTGCGCCCGCGCGCGAGTGAGTGAGTGAGCGAGCGAGCGAGCGAGCAAGAGAGAGTGAGAGAGTGTGTGCGTGCGTGTGTACATGTGCGAGTGAATATGTGTGTGAGACGGCTCGAGATGACTGGTCGTAAAGCAATGTGTAGTCTGACAATGTTTCTTGTCCAGGACATGACAAGATTTTTAGGAGTCGAGACTCGAAATCGTGTAATCTGATACATTGACTGTAGTAACAGACAAAAAAATTGCGTATTCTGAACCAGACATAACTATAACTATGGTATACTGTGGTTATGAAAGTAGCCTACACATCTTTTTACAGCACTTCAAAACTATATCCTATTAAAATATTTTTTTTTTATGTGTCGACCAAAACATTTTTGTTCATCCTTTAAAGATTGTCTCTATTTATAAAACTGAAAGTTTCAAGAAGTAGGAAAACTCACACTTATTTTTTTTTAAAGAAGACTAAATTACCATTGTAAACAGCTGCTGAGGGTGCTTATTGGCTATTTTCACTCCCTAATATCTATTTTGTCACTCATTTTGCTTTTGAAATAATATTAAGACATTATGAAGGATAATAATTAAATTTAACTTTATCTATACACCTCAAATTTAGCTCAGTGCTTTGTCATCTCACAGTGCTACCAAATACTTTCTGTAGAACTTAAGAGCCGTGGCCCTCAGATGTTAGTCTGGAGCCCTGTGATCTTAAAATAAAACTGCACCATAATTTCTGTACGCTTAATCTATTTATTATCAAAGCATTTGTCTGTAATAGTTATTTAGGGGGAAAATGTGAAGGTGTGCCCCTAAATTTTCTGCTTGCGCTCCTAAAATTTTAAGTCAGGGGCTACAGCGCTCCTAATAAAAAAAGTTAGTCTGGAGCCCTGATATATATATATATATATATATATATATATATATATATATATATATATATATATATATATATATATATATATATATATTGAATATTGGGATCGTGCGTTATTATTTCTCAACGCTCTGTAGCCTACGGCGTCTTACCAGAGATTTTTTTCTGTCGAGACGTTAGGGAAGTGAGTAACTGCCCAGTCATTTTATGAAAAAAGGTTGAACAAATTGCAACATAAGCAAACTCAACTAATTTTGTATCCTCAATGTGTCCTGAGTAAGGAAAAAATGCCCCGAAGAATCTCATTAGCGGAAAGTTTCGAAAAATTTTAACCTTTAGATATCACCAAGAAAATTACTGAGTTGATTACTTAGGCTACATCAAGACAAACCAAAAAAAAAAATATTAGCCTACAAGTTTTTTTACATTGTTTGTTAACATGGACAAACGGTGCATAATCTAATTACGTATGTACCACAACAAGTCTAAACTGGATATAACCAGGTGAAAATGTCTTGTTGAATGCATACCCGTCAACACTCTCTTTTTCCCCGGGAGTTTCCCGTATTTCACACCCATCTCCCGCCCCCTCCCGTTTTGTTATTTCCCCCGTGAAACTCCAGTTATTTGTATGGCCCAAACGTCGTTATATGAATAATCACATCAATATATTATTCCAAGGTTGTCCAGTTGCCAGATCTTGTATGAAACCCATCCTACTCGTACTCGCGCAATCAACACATCATACAAATTTCAACCCATTTGTGAGCTCAACCTGGCAACCTACATTACACCCCAGTTGTGCCAGGCCTATCTGCGCAGGTAGAGTAGACGCGGGAAGTTGAATAAGCGTTACTGGTAGAAATGGGAAAAGTCTCAGTGGTAAGTAAATATTTAACGCAATTAACGCAGCATCCGTTTTTTTTTTCTGTCATCCTTTGGCTGCATGGCGTTACATTATATGATGCGCTTTTATTCTTGCTAATGCTTTTAAACCATTCAAGCCATATCTTTTATTAGGCTACTTATTTTATAAAATTTTAAAAGCGGAAAGCGCATCACTCATTCCTGGGAATACATTTGACATCGCAGCATGACCTTGACGGAAATAAATATCCTACGCCAAAAGTAGCCTAACTTAGGCTACCAGAGAAAAAGTCTCAGCTGTGCTCAGATCTGTAAACCGTAGGCTTTTCAATCCGTAACGTTACCCGTTTCGCCCCGTGGCTCAAAAGGGACACAACAAAAATAGGGACACACGAGAAAGCCAAAATAGAATGCAAAATTTATGAACAAAATAGAACTATAGGCTACAGAAAAAGTAGGCTACTTATAGCCTACAATGGTAACAGTGAACAAATTCATAATCCGTGCACGCTTTCGCAGTCGTTGTTTTGTAAATAATCTTTCGCAATATAGTTGTTTAATATTCAGTTCCTGTGAAAAATTGTGAAATAGCCTATACTGTTTTAATAGGAAGTTACACAACAATATGCTGATTGATTACATAACAATATTTGGATGTAATATTCCGTTCCAGTTAAAATATTATTAAAGATATTGTAAGCATATTGTGCTTGGGAGTCAATCATTGTATTTGTGATAACGCAATGAAACATGCCAAATTGTGCCGATATCATTTTAGGCCAGGCTGCCAAAGAAACTAGGAACACATGCAAAAATAGGACAGAACCAATGAATTACTAATAACTGATTATATTGTAGTCAATATTTGCTTTTTCCTGAGATGTTTTTGTTTTTATATGCATTTTTGTTTGCATAGTAAAATATAAACCTGTAGCTAGTTTGCTATTTTTTCAAATAATTTTGTCCGATTAGTAGGCTACCTTAATCAAGTTTAGTTTTTTGCTCTTCCCTCATATTTAAAATATATAAAATATTGTCCTCATATTTTGATGGTTTAATCAAACTTGTAGGGTCATTAAAAACAAATCTCCCCTACTGTAAAATATAGTTTTTGTTAATATTTTTTAATTAGTTTAATTGATAGGTGTGTTGATTAAGTTCGAAAACCTAAAGTGTGTAATATTTCGCAATTTTACTCTGATTTGTCTCTTTTGTTCTCTTACATTGTTATTTTGTTACTGTAACCATTTGTATATTCATATTGAATATTGGGATCCTAATATTAGCGTTATTATTTCTCAACGCTCTGTTATGGCGTCTTACCAGAGATTTTTTTTTCATAGTTTTAGACCACTTTTTTTATGTTGTTTTTTGACGTTGTTATAAGGGAAGTAATTGCCGATCTTGAGGCCTGGAAAGGCATAGAAATGATTAAGACATTAAAAGTGAATGTACATTTGTTATAGTAAATGTATTTAGTCGTTATGCTGTGTGTATGTTTGTGAATTATTTTCTAGATACTGCAAGATTTTCATTCAGTGAACACTGGAGTGCTGATGGTCAGGCTGGGAAAATAAAGAAAATAACATTATTTTTATATAAATTATATGTATTTTATTTGTATTGTATTTTGTTTGTTTGTTTGTTTGTTTGTTTATTTATTTTTTTATTTGTTTATTTATTTGACAGTTCTGAGATCCAGTCATGGCACAAAACAAAAATGGATACACTCGCTTTGACAACCCCCCACATGTCACCACCATGGTTCAGCCTGCCCCGCCAGGCTTTATGATGCCTCCCCCTTCTTATGAGGCCGCTGTTCAAGGAGTGGATCCTGGAGTACCTGTTACTGGATGTGCTGGACCCCCGTATGCACCACCAACTGCTTTTGGGAATCCCATGTACGGACAGAGAGGGTCTGGATATCCACAGCAACCGTATCCTCAAGTAGGACCTTACGCCAAAGGTCCGTACAAACAGCCACTTCCGTATGGTAAGAGATTCAACCTCACATATGGGAATTTTAATACATGCTCTTTGTTAATAAACTCTCAACTAAGTTAGTTATCCTTTTTGTTTTGTGAAATAAGTGGCAATGGGTAATCCAGTGAAAAGCGGCCCACCTCCAGACTATGAAAAGGACCAGTTCGGAGGCTTTGGACTCGATAATAAAGTCATCAGAAGGATGTTCATTCGAAAAGTAAATACTGATACGGAGCAATCCTTCATGACAGCACAAATAAAAAGATTCAACACAGTCAAAACAAGATTCAAGTTCAACGGAAAGCATACTGTATGCAGCATCATGTTCTCATGTGTTCCCTTTCAGTCGGGTAACGTTCGACTTAGTCGATCGCACCGACTGATGGGATCACGCCAGGGAGCCAGATGTCTTCGATATAGTATACAAATCAAGCCAAATGAGCTTTGGCAGGTGCGCAATTCACACCCCGCACTGCAGCACGGGTATAACCGGGAAGTGGATGCACCCACCATTCATTCTTTTCGCTTAGGAGCCGATCTGTTGTTATGTCGATATCTCTGAAAGTGTACTTTAATAACAAGCCTGTGTGTGTCGGCACTTCTATTGGAAGCTCTCCCAGTGCAGTGGTGATCGCGAGCTTCTGAATCTCTTAACTGCTGTTCTCACAGCAACCTTTGTGTTTGTTGGCTGACGGTTGGTTTAAGGGCGAGGAAAGTGAGTGCTTCGTCAGTGTCGCCGCGGACATCCCTGTGTGCTCCAGCACTGGTGAAGGGCGTTATTCCAAGGAAGTAAACACGGGTGAGTTTTTCATCTTTCTTCTCTGGAAGAAGGATGTCTTTCCACCTGTGCGCTGCTGGATGTGGTCGTTACCTAGCCCTCTGTGATGGTCACAATTTCTGTGTCGCGTGTTTGGGCATACAACACGCTGAGGCAGCTTTTGTGGATGGTGCATGTTTTCTGTGTGAAAATATGCCTATCTCGGTGTTCAGATATAGACTCTCATTCGCTCGCGAATGTAGAGTCCCTGATTTTGCGCCACTCCTTCGCGGGTGGTGTGAGTCAGGTGATCGCAGAGTTGTGTTTGAGGCTCCGCCTAGAGATTATTCCCCGTGGACTCATCACAACTCCTTCACATCGATACCTTTGGATTCTAGTGTTGAGCGCACTGATTCATCTGTAATGGGTGAATTAGACGTTCCATTGGAAATTCACCAGGGGGATAGGATGCCGACCACTACATTTGAGGGCAAGCTGTATACTGTTGGGGACGATACCCCGTGCTGTCCCCCCTGGGTTGTACAGCATGGCCTGAGTCAGATCCACAGTTGTCAGCTATGCTGAAACGGGCCGCCGAGGCTGTCGGGCTCGAGTGGAATCCTCCGCCCGGGCCCGCTCAGTCTCGGCTGGATGATTGGTTTCTTGGAGCTTTCTTTCCCGAGATGCATGGGGAGCTAACCAGGTCATGGAAGGCACCCTTTACTGCCTTAAGTGACCAGGATGGCTCCTCCCCCCTCGCTACCCTTGAGTGCAGAGCGACGAGTGGTTATACGGCGATCCCTCCGGTGGAGCGGTCTGTTCTGGCACACCTGTGTCCGGCGGCCGCTACATCCGGCTCTGGAGAACCGTGTTTCCCCTCACAGGCTCTGGAGTCGTTGTCTGCTTTGTCAGAGCAACTTATGGAGCCTATGGGCAAGCCGCCGCCTCTATGCACGCCTTGGCCTTGTTACAGCTTTTTCAGGCTAAAACACGCCAGGACGTGCAAAAGGGTAGGCCAGACTGTCAGCTCATGGGTGAGCTCTGTAAAGCAACCGACTTGGCTCTTCAGAGCACAAGTGTGGCAACCTGTGCAATCGGTCTGGCAATGTCCACTCTGGTGGTTCAGCAGCGCGATCATTGGCTCGGTCTGGTTGATATGGAAGATGCGGACAAGGTTCGGATCCTGGACTCCCCAATTTGCCAGACGGGGTTGTTTGGCGACGCTACAGTGGGTGGTGCCCAACAGCCTTCTGTAGCTCAGTCGCAGGTGGAGGAAGCCCGACACACCCTGCCGCGATGGCCTGCTGAGCTTCTCACCCCGTCGCCGCTAGCAGTCACTCCATCAGCACGTCGCCGAGGCAGCGCCCCCCTAAGCGCCTTAGGGCCCTCCGGGTTGGGTCCCTGCCCTCCACTTCGCTGGCCTCCTCCTGGTACGTCAGTGGTGCCACGAGCCCCCCGGGTACGGTTTCTGCAAGCCTGGAAAGACCTCTGCAGACCGTCCAGCTGGCTCCTGAACATCATTGCACGCAGCTACACGATTCAGTTCCACCGGCACCCATCCAGATTCGCTGGCGTTCACTCCACGGTTGTAAAGAGCAGATCTGCCCCAATCTTGCGTGCAGAAATTGCTGTCCTACTGGCGAAGGATGCAATAGAACCGGAGTCTGTAGCCGACATGAAGCGAGGATTTTACAGCCCTTACTTCATTGTGCCAAAGAAAGGAGGTGGATTAAGACCAATCTTGGACCTACGCATCTTGAATCGGGCCTTTTACAAGCTCCCGTTCAAGATGATAGTACTCAGGGACATATGCAGATGTGTCCGTCCAGGAGATTGGTTTGCAGCGGTAGACCTGAAGGACACGTACTTTCACGACTCCATCCTGCCGCGACACAGGCCATTCCTGAGGTTTGCGTTCGAGGGTCGGGCGTATCAGTACAAAGTCCTACCCTTTGGACTGTCTCTGTCCCCCTGCGTCTTTATGAAGCTTGCAGAGGTGGCCATTTCTCCCTTGAGAGAACAGGGCGTTTGTGTCCTTAACTACCTCGACGACTGGCTGATACTGGCTCAGCCGCAGGAACAGTTGTGTGAACACAGAGACTTGCTGCTCCAGCATATCAGTCTATTGGGTCTTCAGGTCAACTGGGAAAAGAGCAAGCTCACCCCCGGGCAGAGCATCTCTTTTCTCAGTATGGAGTTGGACACGTTTTTTACTTAGGTTCCTCTCTGAACCTTAGTTCCTCCAGTCCCCTTTCGGTATAGGACGTGGCGGAGCGTTTGGTACCAGGTCTACCACTAGTGAGGTTGTGGAACTTGTTGGAGGCTGCGGGGGACCGCATGTTGTATAGGGGACGCCTTCCCAGTGTTATCCAAAGGTTAATAGCAGGGGTGGAACAGCAGTAACTTCCCGGGTTTTAGCCCTATCTTCTTCGCCCCAGAACTGCTGCGAAAAGATTAGGAGGCTTTCTTCTGGGCACTGGAAGGTGGCAGTAATAGTGGCGTGTTAGAGGATCCCATCAGTCGGTACAATCGACTAAGTTGAACGTTACCCAACGGAAAGGGAACGTCTCGGTTACCAATGTAACCCTCGTTCCCTGAAGGAGGGAACGGAGACTTAGTCCCCTTGCTACTATTACTGGACCACCGCTGACCGGGTTCCGCTCGGCTCCTCAGCGAAAAAAAAAGAATGGTGGGTCCATCCACTTCCCTGTTATACCCGCACCTGCCAATGCTCATTTGGCTTGATTTGGATACTATATCGAAGACATCTGGCTCCCTGGCGTGATCCCATTAGTCGGTACGATCGACTAAGTCTCCGTTCCCTCCTTCAGGGAACGAGGGTTACATTGGTAACCGAGACGTTATGATTATTAAAGCAGAACTTGGTAACTTTTTTAACTTAATAAAACTGTCTAGATATCATTTGGATGGTTCAACAACCTGTTCTGGTGATATTGGTGACTTTACCTGCTCCCCCCATTGTTCCCAGGCGGAAAACCAACCTTGCAACTTGGGGACTACCGTCCCGGCAAGATAGAAATTGGAAGTCTCGTGAGAAGCGAGAACGAGAACGAGCGCGAAACACGAATTGCTTTACGGCAATTCGACATAAACACACACGCATGTATGATGTATTACCAGATTACCCACCTCGGTAGACATAGCTCCACACGATACAGTTGGCTTGCTCCGATCATAACAAATGCACTTGAGCAGCGGTTAGAGAGGGGGAGAAGGCCGCCGCAAGTGAGTTTTTTTTCAACAAAAGGGAAAATCAGCGAAGAATTGACTAGAGTTCGCTAGAGTTGCCGAGTTCTGCTTTAAAGGGTTAGTTTACCCAAAAATGAAAATTATCCCATAATTTACTCGCCCTCATGCCATCCTAGGTGTGTATGACTTTCATCTTTCAGCCAAACACAATCAGAGTTGAATTAAATAATATCCTGGCTCTTCCAAGCTTTTTAATGGGAGTGAATGGTACCTGAGAATGAGATTTTGAAGCCCAAAAAAGCTTGTCCATCCATCAAAAAAGTAATCCATATGACTCCAGGGGGATAATAACGGCCTTCTGGAGCGAAGCCATGCGTTTTTGTAAGAGTAATATCCATATTTATAACTTTATGAACTGCAATCACTGGCTTCCGGTAACGGGAAGAGTGACCTCTGATCTAACGCAAGACGCATTGACGGATGCGGAAGCGCAGAGGACAGAGCAAAACAAAACACCGCTCACAAGTTAGAAGTCTAAAACGAGAACTTTTAAAGAGAAATGTGGGAGGGGCTTAAGTTTGTTGCCCAGCTCTATTTGTTTGAACCGCGTCTACTCTCACCTAAGCTTTACGCTACTCCTACATCGTAAATTATGCGCCGGGTATATTTATTAAATATATATATTTACAAACTTTTATGTTAGATGCGATTAATCGCGATTAATTGATTTGACGGCTTTAATATGTGTGTTTATATACAGTATATGTATGAATATATATATATATATATATATATATATATATATTCTTTTTTATTCAAGTAATGAAAAAGTTTTTTTACGTTTTAGTTTAAGGGATACTTCAGCGATTAGCATTAAGCTTTGTATCAGTAGAAACCCGGTAGTATTTTGGAATGACCGTGCTTCCCTCCCTCATGTCCCACTGAGACGAGAGATTTCTGTATTGTGTGTCTGGAAAAAAAACCTCAGATGACACAAAAATCGTCATTTAGCGTCATCAGAGTCCAGAGGCGAGAGACTACAGCCAGTAGGGGGAGCTCGTTCTGCATGTTTTCAACCCGCCCATAGGGGGATCTCACGATAAAACGCCGTCTTTTCAGTTTCATGTCGACTAGTAGCCTAGTTGTATCATTTCTTCCGATACTGCCCTCTGTAACCGGTAGGTGTGGCTTGGGAGTGTCCTCGTAGGGCAGTGAAACAAGTGCATTCTGGGAGTTGTTGTCTTTCATCCACATGAGCCAAAAAATACATTTTCTGGCTTTTCTCAGTCTAGAAGGCACCAACTTCTAAAATAATTTCACATTTCTACTACATAAATGACCTAATTTAAATACAAATTCATCTTTCCAGCGGTGAAATATCCCTGTAACTATAGTAACTGTGCAATAAGACCCGCTAAAACCCAACAATGAATTTTGACGTTGTATTATTTCTGTACTTGTGTTCAGGTGTTCGCTGTTTTAAGTTTGCAGCTGGCAGTGACCTGTGGCTTTGTGGCCCTCTTCACTTTTGAGCCTCACGTCAAACTGTTTGTGATGAAGAACACGTGGACGTACTTGGTCGGCTATATAGTTTTCCTCGTGCCCTACTTCGTCATCCTCTGCTGCGGAGACTTTCGCCGGAAGCATCCCTGGAACCTCATTTTTTTGGTGAATCTTTGATGAAACAGATTCAAATGGAAAACATTTTAAATTCTCCTTTCATGCATTGTACTGAATGATTTCCTGCATTTCAGTCTGTCCTGACACTGGCGATGTCCTACATGGTCGGGGTGATATCCAGCTTCTACGATACCAAAATCGTGGTGATGGCTGTTGGCATTACGGTGCTGGTTTGCTTTATGGTGATCGTCTTCTCTCTACAGGTCAGTGCTCATCTTGCCATCTCAATAACCGGATACTTTCATATTTTTCAAATAATTGTGTCCGATTAATACCTTAATCAAGTTTAGTGGTTTGCTCTTCCCTCATATTTAAAATATTTTAAATATATAAAATATTATCCTCATATTTTGATGGTTTAATCAAAATTGTAGGGTTTTTAATCTCCCCTCCAGACATCACTTTTGGCCACTACTGTAAAATATAGTTTTTGAAAATAGAATTCTATTTTAGTCATCTCTAGTGTTAGTGATGTCATTTACAAAAGCTGATTTTCATAAATATCTCCTGTCCAATCACAGACCAAGTTTGACTTCACTTCCTGTTACGGGGTGCTGTTCGTGTGCTTCATCGTCCTGTTCTTCTTTGGGATCCTGTGCATCTTCCTGTACAGCAGGATTCTGGAACTCATCTATGCGTCGCTGGGTGCGCTGATCTTCACCTGTGTAAGTGCTCCATTTATTTAGCTAATAATGATTAATTCAGTCATAAAAATGTACAATAACAATAAAACACGAAAAACATGAAATAATTTGATTTGTTTTCCTGCATGTCGTGACTATTATATCAGAGAACTATGAACATGCAAATATTAAGTTATTAAAATAGAGGTGTTTTCTGGGCCCTGGAGGTGTTTTGACATGTCAAATATTAACCAAACTAAACTACTGTATAACTAAATATTAAATCTCAGGGTCCAAAGAGTTTGGGAATCCCTGCTGTAGATAACATGCTTCATTTCGACTCGTATCATACAAGAAAATAAATGAAATAATGTCCCGATTGTATTGCAGTTCTTGGCCGTGGACACACAGCTGATTCTGGGGAACAAGAAATTATCCCTGAGTCCCGAGGAATATATCTTCGCTTCCCTCAATCTGTATTTGGACATCGTCCAAATCTTTGTATACATTTTGCGAATCTTTGGAAGAAGCAGTAGTTAAAATTCCACCATTGGAGATCATCATGCGTTTGTGCTTACAGAAACAAACGCAGTGTGGCGTTTTCTTCCATGCTTAAATGCTTTCTTGTGTCCCAGTTTGATATGCAGACACAACTATGATTAAACTATTTGTACTTCCTGAAATGTAACAATGTCTAGTAGTCTCTATGATCAGTTTAATATAATCATTAGCAAATACACTGATTAATTTTCCCCTCTGCTGTTCTTATGTTTATGTTATCACTTCTTGCTATTTTTATGCATTCCATTTTACTTTTAAGAAGGGAATAAAGACGTTTTTAGGAACAAATTCATTGTTTTGGACATTTTCTCATTTCTCATCTCTACAGTTACATTCCGGTTCCATTGATTACATCATAGTAGCATTCTGATTCTTGTGCTTTTCTTAAAAACAGAAGTAAAATCATTTGTGTTTGATCTGGTGGAGAGTAAAATGGATGAGGTAAAAAACGGTTCATTGCAGATGGACATTGAGGAACTGTGTCATGACATGGATCGTTTAGATAGTGAAGAAAATGCTGAGCTGAACAGATTTACATCAACCGATGGACTGATCAGTCATACCGGTAGGAAAGGAGCCATAGTATTTAATATTGATGAAGAAATGTAAGATAACTTTGTTTGGTTGTGCTGGCAGAGCTGATATAGTGCAGATTAGGGGATTATCATTACATAAAAGAAACCATTAAAAACATTTCTGTTCATTGAAATAAAATAAGATATAAATATTAGTTGAAAAAACAAATTGTTGCCAAGGCAATAAACTGAAATAAGTCGAAGCACTAAAATTATAAACTGTAAATAAATAAAAACTAAAATAACATGAAAACTAAAAATATAAAAATCAAAGCTTATTCAAAATATGAATAAAACTGCATGAATTCTTGAATATATCATGAAGCCACACTGTAAATATATAGTGCATATCATGAAACCTCCTTTATAAATTCACATATTTTTAATCTCTCCTACACCCAGTCCAGACTTTGAGTTCATTCATTCGCTATTTTTATTGTAAAGACTTAATTTTATTGTGACTGTAATCAAAGTCTCTTAAGTGCTGTATATAAAGTGTTTGCTGTAATTCAGGCAGGAGATTGAATCTTGAGTGTGTGTCATCCACAGTGGATGAGAGCAGATTCAGTGATGAGCTTTTGAAAAGAGCCCAGAAGACGTCCTCACCCGTCAATCTTCTGCACACACTGTCAGCTGTCAATCATGAGGAGCTGCCCACACACTCAGAGGTGTGTGCAACCTTCATTCACACTAGGGTTACTATTCAAAAACAGGTCTGTTACTTCAACTGAAATCAAATCATTGTAACACTTAACAATAAGGTCTCATTAACTAACAATAACTTACTTTTGACTCACTTAAAACTTTTGATATAAAAAAGTACTAGTAAGTGTTGAAAGGATTAACATTAACAAAGATTAATAAATGCTGTAGAACTAATGTAGTTCACTAATGAAACTTTTTTGTAAGTGTTACCAATAAAATATGCATGAAAACATTTATTTCTGTGCGCCAGTGCATCCGTGCCGAGGGTCAGGGAATAAAACAACTGGCAATTGGTCGAGTCCGGAGAGGCAAACAGATCTATCTGAGCGGCTCAGAAGAAGTCCCATATGAGCTGGACCACCTGGGGATGGAGACGCCACTCTCCCGGAATCATAGCCTGTTGTGAGAGCTCGTCGGCTGCACGATTGAGCACGCCAGGGATGTGAATGGCACGAAGCGACCTCAGATGGCAGGCGAGTTGCGGCATGCGGCGGGAGTGTAGACCACCTTGACGGTTGATGTACGCAATCGTCGCAGTGCTGTCCGTACGGACCAGTATGTGCTTGCCATGTAGCGGCCCTTTGAGGCGGCCCAGCGCAAGGCGTACTGTGAGCAACTTGAGGCAATTGATGTGCCAATGCAGTTGAGGCCCTGTCCACAGACCTGAAACTGCATGCACATTGTACGTGGCCCCCCCAGCCGGTGGCAGAGGCATCCGTGAACACCACAGCATGCCTGGACACTTCTTCTTGGGGAACACCTGCCCATAGAAACGAAGGGTCTGACCACGGGCTGAAGGTTTGGAGGCAGTGCGGGGTGATGTGCACTCGGTACGTGCTGCTCTGCCACGCCCATCTCGGGACTCGGTCATGAAACCATTGCTGAAGCGGTCTCATATGAAGCAATCCGAGCGGCGTTACTGCGGCTGCGGATGCCATATGCCCCAGGAGCCTCTGAAAAAGTTTCAGTGGGACCGCAGTCCTGCTCTTGATTGTACTCAAGTAGTTCAACACTGACCGGACGTGCTCCTCTGTGAGTCACGCTGTCTGGTTGACTGAGTCCAACTCCATATCGAGATAAGAGATCCTCTGCGCAGGGGAGAGTTTGCACTTGTCCCAGTTGACCCGAAGGCCTAACAGGCTGAGGTGACAGAGCACAGTCCCTGTGTTCGCACAACTGATCTCGAGACTGAGCCAGGATCAGCCAGTTGTCGAGATAGTTGAGAATACGAACGCTGCGTTCTCGGAGTGGAACAATGGCTGCCTCCGCGACTTACGTGAAGACACGGGGTGACAGGGACAGCCCGAAGGGCAGGACTTTGGACTGATATGCCCGACCCTAGAACGCAAACCGCAGGAACGGTCTGTGTTGAGGAAGATTCGAGACATGAAAGTACGCGTCCTTCAGGTCGATCGCTGCAAACCAATCTTGGGGACGGATGCATTCAAAAATGCGTTTCTGCGTGAGCATCTTGAATGGGAGCTTGTGCAGGGCCCGATTCAAGGTTCGCAGGTCCAAGATTGGCCGTAACCCACCACCTTTCTTGGGTACAATGAAGTAAGAACCCTGTCTTCATATCGGCTGGAGGAACCGGCTCGATCGCATCCTTCGCCAGTAGAACATCGATCTCTGCCCACAAGACTTGGGGAGGGCACCGGGCAAACTGAATCGCATAATCAAGTCTGATGGTACGGATGAGCCAGCGAGACGGGCTGGGACGCGCTAGCCAGACTCCCAGACACCATGCAAGCAGGACCAACAGGACCACAGATGTACCCGGGGTGGGGCAGCAAGGTGGAACACAGGGACTCGGCTCGGGAGGCACTGAGGCGGCCCAAAGCGGAGTCTGAGTGTGTTGTGCCACCCTTACCTGGTTCCAGGGTGGGGCAGAGGGTGCGTGGGAAGGCTTGGTGGCTTCCCCGAGCCGCACGCTGCTGCCCGCTGGCGATGGAAGAGGGGGATAGGAGTGGCAAGGCATGGGAGTGTCGCTCACTGCAATCCGCACTGGACGGGCTGGGCGCTCCTCTTGCGACCGGCCAACTGCTGCCTGGGTGGAGGCTGCTGCTACTTAGGCTGAGCAGGGGCGGAGGCGGCCGCAGGGGGGCGCCCTCAGCGACGAGCAGACGGAGGTGCCGCCGCCGACTGGGTGAAGGCAGTAGCTGGTCGTCGGGACAGGATGTGCTTAATCGTCTCCGTCTGCTTCTGTGCTGCGGAAAACTGCTGGCCAAAGTTTTCCACAGCATCGCCGAAGAGGCTCACGCATGACTGCCAGGTTCAGCCACAGGTGTTGATCCTGGACCACTAACGTGGACATTGCCCAACCCAGGGAGCGTGCAGTGACTTTCATCGCCCGGTGGTCGAGGTCCATCGATGTTCCTGCATAACCCCTGGGTCGGAACTCCCCTCGTGCAATTCCTTGAGCGCCTTGGCCTGGTAGACCTGCAGGAGCGCCATGGCATGCAGGGCAGAGGCAGCTTCTCCACAGGCTGAGTAAGCCTTGTCCGCGAGAGTGGACGAGAACTTCACGCCCGGGAGGGGAGGCGTGGACTTCCCCGCCAGGAGGTAGCGGTCTTGGGACACAGCTGCATCACCACAGACCGCTCCACCGGGGGGGATCCCCACGTAACCCTTCGCCGCTCCGCCGTCAAGGGTAGTGAGGGGGGAAGAGGCACCAGAACGGTTTCGGGCAGAAAAAGGTGCTGTCCATGGTCTGGTAACCTCTTCATGCACTTCCGGAAAGAAGGGCACTGGGGCGGGGCGCTAAGAACCAGCTGAGGCCCGGGAAAGCATAGCCGTGAGCTCCAGGTCTGATTCGGACAACGCTGGTACACCCGAAGGAGGCAGCGCAGCCGAGTCTTCATCCCCAGAGGACATTAGCTCACCCTCCGATGCATGGTGGAGCGCCAAAAGAAACGACTTGGACCGCTCTCTTGGGGGCTCCGCGGGTGGCGTTACAGAGGAGTGAAGGACCCGAGGAGACTGGCTCGGCGGGTTACCTCTCACTGTGATCCTCAGGTCACCAAGGCTATTAACCGAAGTTAAAGTTCTGCCCAGCAGAAGCAGTGCTAGATCGGGGAATAAGCGAAGGGGCTCCACCTCTTTCGAGGTAATGGAGTCTCGACTGTAACGCCGCGATGGTCATGTCAAACATTGGCCGCATCCAGAAACACACGATCTGAATGACATCTTGAAAAAGACGCAGACAGATCGTGTTAGCTCTTTTAGAAGTGCTCTGAGGTGCTGAAACGCACAGGGAGATAGCCACGGCTACACACCAGGAATGCAATCCAGTGTGAGCACTCAATCGTCACGCCCACCGAACCGACAAAGCTATGAAAACACCTGTTTATGCTGAGAGAGAAGACGCAGAGAGATCGCGACCCTCGCTGTCAGTGCCGTCACACCAACACCACGAATCAGTTTCTTTTTGGCAGAGACTCGAAGACACTCAGTAGATTTTGCAGGAGATAAGAACAGCATACACCGTCTGGCTCCGAAGCGAAAAACAAGGATGCTCATAACATGCTCGCGCCGCGATGCACGGCAGCTGGTGCAATTATCGCATGCCAATGTGTATTGGCTCGTTAGTTTCATTTGAAGTAGATAAGCTCTTGCAAGTGATCCCCATTCGTCAGAATCACTTCTGACTCACGTCATAGTAAGCTGACGAAGGGGAACTAGATGACTTTTGAGCTCATATAATAAAACTTTGTGCCATTTATTAGTGATGGCAAAATGAGGCTTCCTGAACCTCGCAGCCCATTGCTTCAGCCAAAGGTTCATTACTCGAAGCTTCATTCAGAATTGCTCACTATAGTGACACCTAGCTACTGTGCAAAGAAATAGCAGACAACTTAATTCATTCTGAACCAGTGATTCCCCCCCCCCTTTATTTATTTATTACTCTCTGTTAATGTCTGTAACCTTTCATTTGCAATAATAAACAGACCTGAGCAGACATTTGTCCATTACCTGTGTATAATATAAAATATGTATCTTTCTCTGTCTGAATTTACTTGTGCAGAGACAACTGTCACACACACAGTTAATTAATTATTCATAAATTGTTTGGATAGTGACAGTATGAACAACAAAAGTGACACTGTGTTGAGTGCAGTGCTTATGTTGGAGGGAGTGTAATAAAGTAAACTGCAACAGAATAGTCTGGAAAGAAGGATTACAATAGATTTTTATTGAGAAACAGAATTATTTCAAGTGTGTTGGGGTTTAGACAATTCCTCTTCTCAGACAAAAACTCTCCAGCCTTGGAAAAGATCCTTTCACAAGGAACAGAGGATGCAGGGGAACATAAAAATGCCAGTGCCAGCTGGTATAAATGAGGATACTGATGCTTCTGTTGAGGCCCAGACAGGGGAGGATTTCCTCTTTCTTGCTGGCTCCATTACCAGGAAAAAGGAAGAGGTCACTCTCTAGTGACTACTAGCTAGCATAGCTAGTTCCTTTGCCACCATGTTTGCGACTGACGTGAATCAGGTACTCAAGATGGCGGCAGACAAGTTTTAGAAGTGAGTGACGTCGGTGAGGAGACGTTGGTGACATCATCTGATATTCATGTATATAGTGGGGAAAAGCAGTAGTTGAGTGAAAAAGTATGTACGAATCCTTAGTATTCATAAAAGAGTAGGCGAGAATTACCTGGGTGACGTTCTCGCGAGATTCGGACGTACGTATACTTAAAGTGCGTTCGAATATGCCTTCTTATACTATATAGTAAGAGAAAACAGTATGTGAAAGGAGTAGTATGTTCGAAACATCATATCATAAAAGAGTAGGCAAGAAGTTCCCGGATGACCTACAGCTTCCACCCAGATTTTCGAGTGCTCATCCGATGGATACTTTTCTATCCCAGGAGGCCACGTGAGAGGATACGTCATAATCGAATGTTCAAAGGAACAGAGGATGCCGGGGAACATAAAAATGCCAGTGCCAGCTGATATAAATGAGGATACTGATGCTTCTGTTGAGCCCAGAAGGGAGGATTTCCTCTTTCTTGCTGGCTCCATTACCAGGAAAAAGAAAGAGGTCACAAAAAGCAAACAAATCCAAAAGGGCAATCCAAATCAAAAAGCAGTCCAGTCCAGATCCAAAAATCCAAATAATCTTATCTAATTAATATAACAAGACTATAATATAGCTAGGCCTACTATAATTAATAATAACGATATGCTATAACTATTCTAACCTGTTGATGTAATAATATACAGCCCTAACACATATATGACACAATAATGACAATGACAATGATAGTTATCTAACTCTCTGACACTACTACAAATGCTTCTACTACTGACAACACCCAGAAGGTGGCGCGAGTTTCGAACCCCCTTTTCCGGAAGCTACACTCAGACCGAACCGATGACGTATCCACACAAACTGAGGCCTCGTTTGTCATTAGTCACGTGATTTTCACGTTAACAACATAAGCCTCAAATCTCGGCTTCATCTGGCACGCCCATTTTTCTCGACACAAGCCTCGACGACTCGCTTCAAATGTCACATCACTACCATTTATTTTATTTTTGTAAAGATATGTATAGACATATCTGTCTATATTTGACACATTTGTCTACAAACTATTTTCATGCATGATATCACTTCTAGTTTAGCTATTTTACTTTAGTTTTTGTTAACATTTTGAATGTTGTTTTTTTTTACAAAAAATTGTTTGTTTTTTTTTAAATAAACTTAGACTTATTTTAGTTAGTTGCCAAACCGCCTGATGTGTGTATGTAGTTGGTCAATGAAACTGAAACACCTGGTTTTAGATCATAATAGTTTATTAGTATGGTGAGGGCCTCTTTTTTCAGCCAATAGGCCTACAGCATCAGTTCATCTTGGGAATGACACATACAAGTCCTTCACAGTGACCAGAGGGATTTTAAGCCATTTCTTCAGAAAAAAAGGTTCAAAAGCTGTCACTGTGGCCATACCTTTTAGACATATTAGTCCCTCAAAGGTACATATTGGTTACAAAAGTGTACATATTAGTACCTAAGTTGTACATATTAGAACCCTTTTGAAGGGTACTGTCCCAGTGACAGCTTTTGTACCTTTTTTTCTGAGAGAACGTGTGATGCTGGTGGAGGAAAACGTTTTCTGACTCGCTCCTCCAAAACACCTCAATAATCTTCAGATCTGGAGACTGTGCAGACCATAGGAGATGTTCAACTTCACTTTCATCTTCATCAAACCCTTCTGTCTCCAGTCTTGCTGTGTGTATTATCATGCTGATACACGGTTTGAACATCAGGTGCTCATGATCCTCCAGAATAGTTCGGTAGTCCTCCTTGGCAGTGACGTGTCCATCAAACACAGTCAGGATTGTCATGATATTGCAGCTCAAACCATCACTGATCCACCCGTGCTTCACTCTGGGGTTCAAAAGTCTGGGTGTTCAGACTCTTTAGGGTTTCTCCAAACCGTAACTCACACGGATGTGGGAAAGATACTGAAGGTGTTCATCAGAGAACGATATGTGTTTCACATTGTGAACACTCACACTCACACTTGTGGACACGACGACAGCACAATCCTGAAGTGTCAACTAGTCTCTCTATAATATATCTCTATATCACATATATATATATATATATATATATATATATATATATATATATATATATATATATATATATATATATATATATATATATATATATATATATATATATATATGTACATATATATGTATATATATATATATATATATATATATATATATATATATATGATATAGATATATATATATAGCGTTGAGTAATTTTACACATATATATATATATATGATATAGAGATATATATATAGCGTTGAGTAATTTTATATATATATATATATATATATATATATATTTAAATATATATGAAAACAGGTAAACAGTTTACAAGACAGATTTATCAAGACCTTCATATAACATAAGGCAGTAATCTGTAGATACACCCTCTTACGTAAATTACGTAAAGTTGCATAGGCCTACTGTATTACAGATAATATCAATACAAAAACCCTTTCCATGTATTGAAGGACTAAATACACAATAAAACAGAAGAATGTGCAGCAACATGTGGTTAACACTGACACCTGCTGGATGCTATGTCAAATTACTATTAGTGCAACATCCTTTACCCTTAAAAATCAACATTATTTATTTTATCTAGAAAGTTTTTTGTATTAAAATCACTTAGATGATAAAAAAATAGATATACCCATGCATAATATTAAAATATAAAATACAATGTACACACCGATGCAGCATCAGTTGTGTCCCGCAAGGCGGCGCGCTGCACTGGTCTCTTCTCTAAGGAAGCGCGTTCACGAGAGAGTCGTGGTTTGTTCGTGTTTACTGAAGAGAACTGAGTTTTTACGACGAATCTTCAAGTTTAATTGATTAGGTGTGTTAATTAAGTTCGAAAACCCAACTCTACTCTACAGCGCGCAGCTTCATGTAAGTTCAGATACTCTTCATTACTGAAGTGAAAACGAAACAGTGTGTCATGTTGCGCAATTTTACACAGATTTGTCTCTTTTGTTCTCTTACATTGTTATTTTGTTTCTGTAACCATTTGTATATTCGTATTGAATATTGGGATCCTAATATTATTTCTCAACGCTCTGTTACGGCGTCTTACCAGAGATTTTTTTCATAGTTTTACACCACTTTTGACGTTGTTTTTTGACGTTGTTATATAAGGGAAGTAAAATCCTATTTTGAGGCCTGGAAAGGCATAGAAATCATTAAGACATTAAAGTGAACGTACATTTGTTATAGTAAATATATTTTGTCGTTATGCTGTATGTATGTTTGTGAATTATTTCCTAGATACTGCAAGATTTTCATTCAGTGAACACTGGAGTGCTGATGGTCAGGCTTGATAGGTACATACATACATATACACACACAGTATATATTTATTTATTTATTTATTTTACAGTACTGAGATCCAGTCATGGCACAAAACAAAAATGGATACACTCGCTTTGACAACCCCCCACATGTCAACACCATGGTTCAGCCTGCCCCGCCAGGCTTTGTGATGCCTCCCCCTTCTTATGATGCCGGTGTTCAAGGAGTGGATCCTGGAGTACCTGTTACCGGATATGCTGGACCCCCGTATGCACCACCAACTGCTTTTGGGAATCCCATGTACGGACAGGGAGGGTCTGGATATCCACAGCAACCTTATCCTCAAGTAGGACCTTACGCCACAGGTCCGTACAGTACGGGACCCGGACCGTATGAACAACCACATCCGTATGGTAAGAGATTCAACCTCACTTTTTAGTGAGTTTGGTTCTCGATTGGAATTTCGATTGGAATTTTAATACGTGCTCTTTGTTAATAAACTCTCAACTAAGTTAGTTATCCTTTTTGTTTTGTGAAAGAAGTGGCAATGGGTGATCCAGTGCAAAGCGACCCACCTCCAGACTATGAAAAGGACGAGTTCGGAGGCTTTGGACTCGATAATAAAGTCATCAGAAGGATGTTCATTCGAAAGGTAAACACTGATACGGAGCAATCCTTCATGACAGCACCAATGAAAAGATTCAACACACTCAAAACAAGATTCAAGTTCAACGGAAAGCATACTGTATGCAGCATCATGTTCTCATGTGTTATGATTATTAAAGGGTTAGTTTACCCAAAAATGAAAATTATCCCATAATTTACTCGCCCTCATGCAATCCTAGGTGTATATGACTTTCATCTTTCAGCCAAACACAATCAGAGTTACATTAAATGATATCCTGGCTCTTCCAAGTTTTATAATTGAAGTGAATGGTACCTGAGATTTTGAAGCCTAAAAAAGCTCATCCATCCATAATAAAAGTAATCCATACGACTCCAGGGGGATAATAAAGGCCTTCGGAAGCGAAGCCATGCATTTTTGTAAGAATAATCAGTGGCGGATTTAGCAAATTGGAGGCCCAAGGCGAAGGTATGTATGGCGTTGCCAAATACTTATCGGCGTCTTTTCGCTTTTTTCTTTTATTTGAGCCGCTTGGGTAACTTCATTTAATTTTCGTGTTTAGACTCATCTTGCTTCCTCTCTGTTTGTGTACTTCCCAGTCCTCCTGTCACTGCGTGTTTATCTTTCGCGCCACGCACCATTACGGACTAGTCCATTTCATTGTGAAAGTAGGGGGTGTATGTGTAGGGACAGATAACCATGAACTGGACAATTTAACTACTACTTCAACGTTTCAAAGTATTTCTTAACAATATTAATACAATTTACCATGCTTTTGAAGTGGTCATGATGATAAGGTTTTTTTTTTTTGAGGTTGGTTGGGGGCCCCCCTACTATGACCACTGGTAGGGGGCCCTAAGCAGCCGCCTACCTATGCCTTTATGTTAAGACCGCCACTGAGAATAATATCCATATTTATAACTTTATAAACTATAATCACTGGCTTCCGGTAACAGGAAGAGTGACCTCTGACCCAACGCAAGACGCATTGACGAATGCGGAAGCGCAGAGGACAGAGCAAAACAAAACACCGCTCACAAGTTAGAAGTCTAAAACGAGAACTTTTAAAGAGAAATGTGGGAGGAGCTTAAGTTTGTTGCCCAGCCCTATTTGTTTGAAACGCGAGAAGCGTTTACTCTCACCTAAGCTTTACGCTACTCCTACATCCTACGTCATGCGCCGGGTATATTTATTGATATATAAAATACTATTATATTTAAATAATAATAATTTCTTTATTCAAGTTATGAAAATGTTTTTTTACGTTTTAGTTTTAGTTAAAGGGATACTCCACCGTTTTTTCATATTAAACTGTTATTCCCTTAACTAAGACGAGTTGATACATACCTCTCTCATCTCAGTGCGTGCACTTAATCGCTCTAGCGCGCGGTGACACTTTGAAAGCACTTAGTTTACCCCAGTATATTCAATGGTATCTAACAGCAATGAATTTAGAAGTGACCAAACACATCAGCGTTTTCCCTATTTAAAAACAGTTACACGAGTAGTTATACGACCAAGTATGGTGACACAAAATAAAACGTGGCGCTTTTCTAAGCGGGTTAAAAAGGATAACAATAATGTATGGCGTAATAGCACTTTTGGAAGTACTTCGACTCGGCGCAGTAAAAAGTCACGTCTGATCCTCTTCCTCTCACTTCTGTCAATGGTGGAAAGAGGATCAGGTGTGACTTTTTACTGCGCCGAGTCGAAGTACTTCCAAAAGTGCTATTACGCCATACATTATTGTTATCCTTTTTAACCCGCTTAGAAAAACGCCGCGTTTTATTTTGTGTAAAGACTTATTATTAATAATAATGTTATTTCAACATAATATCTCGTTATTTCGACATAATATGTGTGCGTGCAACAAGCAAGATGTGCATTTGTAAATCCGGTGACGCCTGCATTGAGTTTTATTAATAAACTAGTGTTTTCTGTGTCAGTGTTGGCTGCAAATATGAAGTTGACGATCGACCTGCTTTGGTCTTTCTTGGGGGTGCTGAAACACCTGCTAGCCCCTCCCTAGCGCCGCCCATGTTTAGCATCATCGGAGGCTTTTTTGGCCAGAGGCGAGAGACTACAGCCAGTAGGAGGAGCTCGTTCCGCATGTTTTCAACCCGCCCATAGGGGGATCTCACGATAAAACGCCGTCTTTTCAGTTTCATGTCGACTAGTAGCCTAGTTGTGTCATTTCTTCCGATACTGCCCTCTGTAACCGGTGGGCGTGGCTTGGGAGTGGCCTCGTAGGACAACGAAGCAAGTGCATTCTGGGAGTTGTTGTCTTTCATTCACATGAGCAAAAAATACATTTTCTGGTTTTATCAGTCTAGAAGGCACCAACTTCTAAAATAATTTCACATTTCTACTACATAAATGACCCAATTTAAATACACATTAATCTTTCCCGCGGTGAAATATCCCTGTAACTATAGTAACTGTGCAATAAGACCCGCTAAAACCCAACAATGAATTTTGACGTTGTATTATTTCTGTACTTGTGTTCAGGTGTTCGCTGTTTTAAGTTTGCAGCTGGCAGTGACCTGTGGCTTTGTGGCCCTCTTCACTTTTGAGCCTCACGTCAAACTGTTTGTGATGAAGAACACGTGGACGTACTGGGTCGGCTATATAGTTTTCCTCGTGCCCTACTTCGTCATCCTCTGCTGCGGAGACTTTCGCCGGAAGCATCCCTGGAACCTCATTTCTTTGGTGAATCTTTGATGAAACAGATTCAAATGGAAAACATTTTAAATTCTCCTTTCATGCATTGTACTGAATGATTTCCTGCATTTCAGTCTGTCCTGACACTGGCGATGTCCTACATGGTCGGGGTGATATCCAGCTTCTACGATACCAAAATCGTGGTGATGGCTGTCGGCATTACGGTGCTGGTTTGCTTTACGGTGATCGTCTTCTCTCTACAGGTCAGCGCTCATCTTGCCGTCTCAATAACCGGACACTTTCATGTACTGTGATCAGGGTTTGAAATCCAGAACTGGTCCTGTGCAACAAACGGTTCTTGATTGGCATGTTTTTTGAATGATTGCTAGATTTCTAAAAATACTGGAAACAAAAGATTGTCATGAACATCTACTCAGTGTTATTTTAGTATCGTTGGCATATACAGTAGTGGCCAAAAGTGATGTCCGGCCTAGGAAAATTGACATCTTCACCCTTTATTAAAATATTATTAAAGATATTGTAAGCATATTGCATAGTTGTGCTTGGGAGTCAATGGTTGTATTTGTGATAACGCAATGAAACATGCCAAATTGTGCCGAAATCATTTTAGGCCAGACTGCCATACAAAGAAACTAGGAACACGTGCAAAAATAGGACAGAACCAATGAAATATTAATAACTGATTATATTGTAGTCCATGTTTGCTTTTTCCTGAGATATTTTTGTTTTATTTGCATTTTTGTTTGCATAGTAAAATATAAACTTGTAGCTGTAGTTTGCTATTTTTTCCAAATAATTTTGTCCGATAAATACCTTAATCAAGTTTAGTGTTACTTATAAAATATTGTCCTCTTATTTTGATGGTTTAATCAAACTTGTAGGGTCATTAAAAACAAATCTCCCCTCCAGACATCACTTTTGGCCACTACTGTAAAATATAGATTTTGTCAATATTTTTAATTACATTTAATTTGTATATTTTCTGTTAATAATTTTAGCACATAACTGAAATTTTACTCATTTTGTTTTCTTTTTTAAAATATGCCTTTATAGTTTTTATAGCTTTAATGTTTATTTTATTTCAAGTACCTTTTTCATGGTTTTAGCTTTAGCTATCGATAATAACCTTGTGTCTGCTTTCCTGCGTGTGTACAGGACAAAATACGAAAATAGTTTTCTATTTTGGTCATCTCTAGTGTTAGTGCTTACATTTACAAAAGCTGATTTTCATAAATATCTCCTGTCCATCACAGACCAAGTTTGACTTCACTTCCTGTTACGGGGTGCTGTTCGTGTGCTTCATCGTCCTGTTCTTCTTTGGGATCCTGTGCATCTTCCTGTACAGCAGGATTCTGGAACTCATCTATGCGTCGCTGGGTGCGCTGCTCTTCACCTGTGTAAGTGCTCCATTTCTTTAGCTAATAATGATCAATTCAATCATAAAAATGTACAAAAAAAAGCAAAAAAAAACGCGAAAAATATGAAATAATTTGATTTGTTTTCCTGCATGTTGTGACCATTATATCAGAGAACTGTGAACATGCAAATATTAAGTTAAATGATTAAAATAGAGGTGTTTTCTGGGCCCTGGAGGTGTTTTGACATGTCAAATACTTTAAAATATATATCATACAAGAAAATAAATGAAATAATGTCCCGATTGTGTTGCAGTTCTTGGCCGTGGACACACAGCTGCTTCTGGGGAACAAGAAATTATCCCTGAGTCCCGAGGAATATATCTTCGCTTCCCTCAATCTGTATTTGGACATCATCCAAATCTTTTTATACCTTTTGCGAATCTTTGGAAGAAGCAGTAGTTAAAATTCCACCATTGGAGATCATCATGCGTTTATGCTTACAGAAACAAACGCAGTGTGGCGTTTTCTTCCATGCTTAAATGCTTTCTTGTGTCCCAGTTTGATATGCAGACACAACTATGATTAAAGGAACACTCCGACTTTTTGGGACTTTAGCTTATTCACAGTATCCCCCAGAGTTAGATAAGTCCATACATACCTTTTTCATTTCTGTGCGTTCTGTAAGTGTTATTTGACGCACCCACCGCTAGCCTAGCTTAGCACAAAGACTGGATGTAAATGGATAATGGTAGCATACTAATCCCAATAAGTGACAAAATAATGCAAACATTTTCCTATTTACATGTTGTGATCTGTATAGTCACAGCGTGTACAAATAACAAGGCTATATGAGACAGAGACCATTTTTAATCGTATAAATACTGGGAACTATATTCTCACTAGGCGTATGAGCACAGCTAACGTTACTTGGGCGGAGTGATTAGCGCAGCACACGAGACACCCTGTTGATGGTTCCGTAAACAAAACAAACGTGACTAACTAGGTAGTAGCGAACGTGACTCGTGATCATGGCTGACTTTGAGGAATTGTCAGAGGAATTTTACTGTGTATCAAACCAAGATCCCGAACCATATAGTTTTGAGCCAGAATACACAGACGAGGAGTTACAAACTTTGGAAGCTGTTCATTAGCAAGTTAAATGTTACAGTCCTGAGAGTTACATTTAGCGCCGCTCATTTGTTATTGAGCGATACAGTGTTCATGACAACACAATAATAACAATAAAGGGGATACACGGAGCCCCTATTCACGTAATAGTGTCACTACTAAGGTTACATTACATTAGCATGGCACTGTGACTGTTACAGTATGGCTAATGTTAGTCATCTCAAAACATAACGGAACACTTACCGCAGCAACAGGTGATCCAATTTGTCCTGCCTTTATTATCGATGGGATGGCTGTATCCTTTAGCACACGTTTCATGGTCTGTGTGGCAACTTGCATTTTTTCAAAATAGTCGTCTATAGTAAAACGTTCAGAGCAAACGAAATACTTCGTGATGCTGTTTACAGGTGTGTTTGTAGCCATTGATTCATCAGGTCAGCGTTTTTGGTTGGAATTCTATGAAACATCATAGTATTAGGCTACCTGGTCTCCCCTGTTTATTGACGCAGCTCTTTACAATACAGCGAACACCCATGATTGTAAACTATAAATTTACTATCTAGTAACTGCTGACTCTATTACTCCAACTCTGAGCGAACTCTCTGCTCCTCACCACAGGGTGTCTCGTGTGCTGCGCTAATCACTCCGCCCAAGTAACGTTAGCTGTGCTCCTACGCCTAGCGAGAATATAGTTCCCAGTATTTATACGATTAAAAATGGTCTCTGTCTCATATAGCCTTGTTATTTGTACACGCTGTGACTATACAGATCACAACATGTAAATAGGAAAATGTTTGCATTATTTTGTCACTTATTGGGATTAGTATGCTACCATTATCCATTTACATCCAGTCTTTGTGCTAAGCTAGGCTAGCGGTGGGTGCATCAAATAACACTTACAGAACGCACAGAAATGAAAAAGGTATGTATGGACTTATCTAACTCTGGGGGATACTGTGAATAAGCTAAAGTCCCAAAAAGTCGGAGTGTTCCTTTAAACTATTTGTACTTCCTGAAATGTATAACAATGTCTAGTCTCTATGATCAGTTGTATGAATATAATCATTAGCAAATACACTGATTCATTTTCCCCTCTGCTGTTCTTATGTTTATGTTATCACTTCTTGCTAATTTTATGTATTCCATTTTACTTTTAAGAAGGGAATAAAGACGGTTTTAGGAACAAATTCATTGTTTTGGACATGTTTTTCTCATCTCTACAGTTACATTCCGGTTCCATTGATGACATCATAGTAGCATTCTGATTCTTGTGCTTTTCTTAAAGACAGAAGTAAAATCATTTGTGTTTGATCTGGTGGAGAGTAAAATGGATGAGGTAAAAAACGGTTCATTGCGGATGGACGTTGAGGAACTGTGTCATGACATGGATCGTTTGGATAGTGAAGAAAATGCTGAGCTGAACAGATTTACATCAACCGATGGTCTGATCAGTCATACCGGAAGGAAAGGAGCCATAGTATTTAGAAATGAAATAAGATATAAATATTAGTTGAAAAACGAAATTGTTGCCTATAGGCAATAAACTGAAATAAGTTGAAGCACTAAAATTATTAACTGTAAATAAATAAAAACTAAAATTATTAGCAAAATTTTAAAAAATAATAAAATGCCAAAATTAACATGAAAACTAAAATAAAAAATGTGTTCAAAATATGAATAAAACTGCATGAATTCTTGAATATATCATGAAGCCACACTGTAAATATATAGTGCATATCATGAAGCCTCCTTTATAAATTCACATATTTTTAATCTCTCCTACACCCAGTCCAGGGAAATATGATAGACTGAGTTCAATCATTCGTTATTTTGATTGTAGACTGAATTTTATTGTGACTGTAATCAAAGTCTCTTAAGTGCTGTATATAAAGTGTTTGCTGTAATTCAGGCGGGAGATTGAATCTTGAGTGGAACGGCACAGTGGATGAGAGCAGATTCAGTAATGAGCTTTTGAAAAGAGCCCAGAAGACGTCCTCACCCGTCAATCTTCTGCACACACTGTCAGCTGTCAATCATGAGGAGCTGCCCAGCTGCTCCGTCACACACCACACACTCAGAGGTGTGTGCAACCTTCATTTCACAGGGTTACTATTCAAAAACATGTCCGTTACTTCAACTGAAATCAAATCAAATCAAATCTGCTTTGCATGGCAACGGTGTGTAACTAACAATAACAAATATATACAGCATTTATTTTCATGTTAGTTCACGGTGCATTCATTAACTAATGTCAACAGATACAACTTTTGATCTTAGAAAAAGTACTAGTAAGTGTTGAGAAGATTAACATGAACTAAGATTACTAAATGTTGTAGAACTAATGTAACAAATGGAACCTTATTGTAAAGTGTTATGAAAACATTTATTTCAGTTAGTTGCAGAGGCAACATTTAGTTTAGCTTTAATGTACTAAAATACCTCAAACTAAAACTTAAATAAAAATGAATAAAAATTAGAAAAAGAAATAAAACTTTGTAACATTTATTTTATTTTTGTAAAGATATGTATAGACAGTTTACAAACTAGTTTCATGCATGATATAACTTCCAATTTAGCTATTTTACTATTATAGTTTTTGTTAATATTTTGAATTATCTTTTATTCTTACATTTTCTTAGGTTTTATTTTTGTTTAATTTAATGAACTTAAACTTATTTTAGTTAGTTGCCAAACCGCCTAATGTGTGTATGTAGTTGGTCAAAGAAACTGAAACACCTGGTTTTAGATCACAATAGTTTATTAGTATGGTGAGGGCCTCTTTTTACAGCCAATACAGCATCAGTTCATCTTGGGAATGACAGATAGAAGTCCTTCAGTGACCAGAGGGATTTTCCTCTTCCAGAACAGTGTCCAGGACACTATATGATGCTGGTGGAGGAAAACTTTTTCTGTCTCGATAGTTTTAGTCAACAATAATAACCCTGGCACACAATTTAAACTGCAAAAACTCTGAGCAAACAATGAGTTTGAACTTTTAAAGTAAAAAGCTTCAGCTGATCCTCATCTGGTCTTGTGTACTGATGGTTAATCTGATCTATTCCTGCAGATCACAGCAGGTTGCAGGGTGAAATTGCCTTCCAGCTGGACCGTCGAATCCTCTCACATGTTTTCCAGGAACAGTCTAGACTGTATGGATTCACCGTGCAGAACATACGAGATAAAATAGAGCAGGTGAGCGGGACATGATATTGAGACACATGTACAATTGACTATAATAAGAAGTTAATTAGCTTCAAGAATATTAAATCCAGACTATTAAATATATGTATTTAGTTAGCTTCATTAATGTTCAAGAATATTAAATCCAGACTATTAAATATATTTATTTAGTGCTGCATGCAATGGTAAAATGCATTCATCATGACTTTAAAGCTGAAATGTGTCATTTTGTGACTCTCAAAATGCTTTATGTGCAGAGACAACTATAAGTAATCCATTCATATTTCCCCTTCAAATGCAAATGGGATTATGTAATTGTTAAGTGTTCGCTGGCTGTAGATTCAGACATGAGCCTGTGGGATGTTTTGACATGTATTTGCTGTGTTTCATTCAATATTTAACATCAGGTCTCCATTCACCCCCTGACTGGGATTGTGGATGAAGCTTATAAGTTCCAGCTGTTGGAGAGACACACAGAGATCATGAACAGGCTTCATACCCTGGGCTATAACATGCGCCTACACCCTCCCTTCAGCGAGTTCATTGTCAACACCTACGGGATCCTGAAGGAGACGCCTGGTGCCCAGGAACAGGCCTACTCCAACCCTGAGTTTTTGCACAGGGTGATTGTTGAAACTGCCCCGTCCAGGTTGCTGAAGGATCTTCTGCTGCTGCTCAGCTGCTTACGTTTCATGGCACGACTGGATGGACGGAGTCTGTTCCTGTGGTAGAAACTTCTCAATCCACATGTCCCGTCCTGCTTTGCTCCTTTCTGGAAATAAACAACCTAAAAATGCAAGAAAACAGAGTCTGGAAGTGAATGGAAAGATAACATGTTTGAATGTGTAAGTTAGATCGGCAGGGTGAATCATTTTACATAAACTGGATGGGGGAAAACTACGTTTAAGCTAAAAAATAGCCTATATAAACAAAGTAGCCTATTTGCTCGGTCCCTTAATTCTTTGCAACTGTTAAAATGAGAAAATGTAAATTCAAGCTTGGAAATGACAACATATAGCCTACTGTATGTATATTATAAAGCAGTAACACCAACATATTCCCAAACATCCCCTCAAAAAACAAGCCAGTTTCAGCAGAAGGGCTTTGCGGAAGTGCGCGCACACACGGGGATGTGGACGGGCGCGCGCATGACCTACTATACTGTATACGTGGTGCGTGTAGAAACCGCTGGAGGAGCACGAGCAGCACAGAGACTGATGAATCAGATTAAATGAATCAGCAAGGTGTCCAATACACAGACTGACCGCAACATCAGCTCATGTTCAAAACAAAGCCTGTCGCGCGCCACAAACAGAGTCAGGTAAGACAGGTAAACTTTACCAGCTCGCGACTGCTGCCATTTCCGCCCTGCTAACCGGGATCTGGTCACCAGTGGCACGTGACTGTAGGTAGATTACAGAAAGCCGTAACAGGGTTTAGACGGGAGAGGGAGAGAGAGAAAATAATCATAATATGATAATTTCGCGCAGATGCATGATGACGTCAGCACACGTGTGGAGTTCATCTTGCATTAGATCCAGTGCATGTTCTGACCTGTGCAATTTAACATGCATCTAATTTCATTATTCATCACTATGCATTAGATCATATCAGTGTCGATCGATAAATCAATAGGTATTAATCCAGTTGAGTGTGCGGTCAACAGAAGATCCCTGCTACTGTAAGTCTCTAATCTATAATAGTGCATTATTGGCTCCTGAATAGTAAACTGCCATATTATAGTATACCATTTCTGCAGTACATATTCACGAATTAACCAGGGCTGGTGGCAGAAATGCACCATGATCCTCTGATGTTTATCTCTTACACATGTCATAGTATCCTGTTGTTGTTATTGGCAGTGCTGTTTTGCTGACAACATTTTTATGGGTGAGTTCCCTCATTCAGAAACCCTATGACTCGGACATATCCCATGATACCTGGGTGATATTAGATACAGGCAGTTGTGAAATGTCGAGCAATTGAAGAAACACAATTTTGGAGCAGAAGGAGGTGTTTTTGTTTTTGCATTATAGCCTATGGGACATTCCACCAGAAACGTACATTTCCACTTAAAAAAATCTTGGGGGAAAATTCTTATAGCTTATGAATATTGAGTCATATGGAGGACATGTTAAACTATAAGAAACACATATTATGCCATCTCAGCATGTTTTTATAATTGAATGTATACATTTGTTTTTTACTTTTAACGCCAAGGTCATGGGTTCCATTCCCTGGAAATGTGTGTAAGTCTGCTAAATGCTTAAATGTAAAAGATTTATTACCCACAATTAAAAAAAAAAAAAAAAAACACCAGTAGAACTGAAACATTTCATTGAACGGAAAGGAAAATAAATTCTAACCAAAGGTTATGAAAGCTTGTTTCTCCTGTTCAACAGGCTGCATTGAGATTATTGTGTTTGACAAAGAAGCCATTCACAGAACAAATGCATTGAAAAGAAAAGGGATTGTCAAAAGCCATCCACTAACTGACTAGGTGAATAGAAATGTCGTCCACTTCTCTGAAAGCATTTTAGCTTTATTTTTCTGGGCTTTCATTAAGACAGACTAGTCACAGCGTGTTGTTCAAGCCAGTGTTATTTTAGTTTTTATAGATATTTTGAATATTTACTATTATTCTAACATGGATATAATAGTCAGTGTGTCTGAAGTTTTGACTGCTGTGTGAAAGTTATTTTAGTATCAATGAGATGCTGTTTTTGATATTTGAATATTCAAATATTTTATTCACATTTTCCATTTTCAATTTTAGTTAAAGTTTTAGCAATTTTTATTTGTCCTTTTGTCATTTTTTAAATGTCTTTATTTTTATTTTAGTACTTAAACTAAACTAAAATGAGAAATGCTTGTTGGCAGCTAGCTGAAATAAAATACGTTTGTTTTTTTATATTTTATTTTAGTTTACGTTTATTTTATTTCAAATACATTTTAGTTAATGATATAACCCTGGTTCAGAGTTATTTTATTATGTTATATTTCAATTAACTTTTATTTTTTTATGGTTTTATGGTTTAGTTGGTTTAGGAATAGTTCACCCTAAAATGGAAATTATCCCATAATTTACTCACCCTCAAGCCGTCCTGGGTGTATATATGACTTTCTTCTTTCAGCCAAACACAATCAGAGTTATATTAAATAAAATCCTGGCTCTTCCCAGCTTTGTAATGGCTTTGACTAGTGTCCGAGTTTTTGAAGAAAGTTTTTCGTAAGAAATATATCTATATTTAAAACTTTAGAAACTATAATCTCTTTAGTTTAATAATTGCTAATTATTAAAAATTATTAAATATAGCTAATTGGCTTGCTTAGTTGGAGACATTTAAACATTCAACAATATTATTGATCTGCCTTACTTAAGGTGGACCATGACGCAATTTTCTTCGAGAAACAAACTTTGTTGTATTATTTTCATGTTATCACTGTGAAGCTGCTTTGATACAATCTGTATTGTTAAAGCGCTAGGCCTAATATAAATAAAGGTGACTGATTTGACTATAATCAGTGGCTACTGGCAACAGCCGTATATTTTTGGGTGAACTATTCCTTCAACAATAATAACCCTGGTTCATACAATCCACTGACTAGTTGATTTGCTAAATATATAGCTTTTCACTTTCCAAACGTTGCAAACATTCTAACATTTTCACCTTATTTGTAATTTTGCCACAGAGTTCAAGTGGTTATGTGGAAGATCTGAGATGAGAAGGCTTCTTTCCGAGGCGTGCGGCGCTGAGGCATGTCTTTAAGAGAGTCGCCTTTCCCCAACTGTTTCCTGGAAGGTCTCCATGCTATAGGATGGAGTCTCATCTTCCCGTGTTTCTGGTTCCTGGACCGTCTCCTCGCCGTCTGCGTCTCCACCAGTCTGGAGCGCGTGCTGAGGCGCGAACAGGAGTGCTACCTCCACCCGCTTAAGCTTGTCTTCGGCTCCGTACTGTTCCTCATCCTGTTTATACTTTCCACACCATTCGCCCTCCTGGGGTTCGTATTATGGGCTCCACTCCAGGCCGTACGCCGGCCGTTCTCGTACCGCCATCAGGTGCAGATCCTTCACACGGAGGATCGTAATTCTAGATGGGAGGAGACGAAGAAGGTCAGTTTTGGGTTTCTGACGGGAAACCTGTGCCTGTTGCCCGACGGCGTAGCGCGCTTCAACAACCTTGGGCATACGCAACAGCGCGGGTCAATCATCGGGAAAAACATCGTGCAGGGTGTCACTCGCCCGCACATCCGTATTTTCGTAGATTCTCCGAGTAGCTGCGGCACCGTTACCCCGTCCAGCAGTTTGATGCCGCAACCGGCCCCGTCCTCGTACGGATCTGTAGACTTTTCCATCACAGGTCAGAAGGACGGGACCGAAGCGGATGAAACCAATGGCCCAAACCAGCAGCTTCCCAAACCCAACTGCAACCAGAACTCCAAGCAGCACAAGCATCCGCCTCGTCCCTTAAGAGACGGTGACATGCTGATGGAAGTGTCCTCTTTGTTCCCGTCCTCGGTGGATATAGTTTGCCTCCAGGAGGTTTTCGATAAGAGAGCCGCTCTGAAGCTCGCACAGGCTCTCGGGTCGCTCTATGAACATGTTCTCTATGACGTTGGCGTTTACGCCTGCCAGCCTGCCGGAACGTGCTCCTCTTTCAAGTTTTTCAACAGTGGTTTGTTCCTGGCCAGTCGCTATCCCGTGATGGAGGCTCAGTACCGCTGCTTTCCGAACAGCCGAGGAGAGGACGCGCTGGCTGCCAAAGGCCTGCTGGCTGTAAAGGTACTGCAATATTGCTGCTGATCTACAATGTTTTACATATAGGTTTGGAAATGAAAGGCCCCGGTAAACTCACAGCAAAGTTATTTTCCGTTCTTCGCTTAGGAGTAAAAAGAAGTTCAAAATACCTGAGCAGCGGTGTCCCAACTAACTGGGAACGATCTCAGAGTTTTGGCTAATGTTTTGGCAAGGTTCTCTCAACGTTATGACCAAACGTTCTTCCAGTAACGTTAATAGAATGTTATCTAGTCTATGATTTCAAAACATTAGCACAAAAATGTTATTTAACTTTTTTTTCTGAAACGTTTGTCTAACATTTTTTAAATGTTACTACTTGTTTCAGAATGTTCAGAGAACATTATACATTAACGTTCCCAAAATGTTTGTCGAATGACAAAATGGAATGTTTCCTTAAAGTCCCCCTGTAGTCAATAACTTTATCCCTTAAAACTAATTTTTGATCACCAAAATTACATATTTAAAAGTTTTTTTCCTTGAAAAAAAATCTTCATGCCTTAAAATAGATTGAATGTAACTCTACACCCTTGCCTCTTTTACGCGGTTCTATGAATATGCAAATTAGTATGTTTTGTAAATATGTGACCCTGGACCACAAAATCAGTCACATGGGTAACATTTTTTAAATTGAGATTTATACATAATCTGAAAGCTGATTAAATAGGCTTTCCATTGGTGTATGGTTTGTTAGGATAGGACAATATTTGGCAGAGATGCAACTATTTGAAAATCTGGAATCTGAGGATGCAAAAAAATTGAAACATTGAGAAAATCTCCTTTAAAGTTGTTCATTTATGTAGGCGATTGTGCTGCATTCACTCACAAAAATAAATGTTTTATATATTTACGGTAGGAAATTTACAAAATATCTTCATGGAACATGATCTTTACTTAATATCCTAATGATTTTTGGCATAAAAGTAAAATTGATCATTTTGACCCATACAATGTATTGTTGGCTATTGCCACAAATATACCCGTGCGACATGTGACTGGTTTTGTGATCCAGGGTCACATATGTTTTGCACGCTTTCTTCTCAATAAGTGAACACAAGTAAAATGAGAGCTGTGAGAAAACAGCAGTTGTGACGTGAACATGTTCACACCAGCTCTGCAATTTGGCACTCCAGTCGAGTTTATTTAGATCGCTTTAAAAGCAAGCAGCTTTACAATATTAAACAGGAAAAACTGTCAATGTCGCTTTTAATTAGTATTACAACTTCAATTTCTACTCTAAGGCAGCTCTCTCTCCAGTGTGTTCATGTTTTTACTTGCATCTGACCTCAATGGACTGAAGAAATGAGTCAAAGAAGGCGGAGCCTCAGAGCCACACCCACCCATTATGTAATCGCCACGGACCAATGGTAGTTTGAAAGTGTTTACCAACAGGACATTAGTTTGGAATTTGTTTCGAACTCCCGAAACAAACTTAATTTTGGCCTGGTTTTGTTCAAAATTATGGTTGCTTGAAGTATATCGGGGCCTTAAACTAACTATACTAAAAAGTGTGCCTAAACCAAATTATTTTCTCACTAGGTGGAGATAGGGTTAAAAAAAGGGGAAAAGAAAATGGTTGGGTATATTAACTGCACTCATCTGCACGCTCCTGAAGGCAAGTGTGTTGTTATTGTTATGATGCATCTACAGAAATAGTTCACCTATAAAATGAATGTCTGTGTTTGTTTATTTATTGTCATGTCGTTCCAAACCTGTATGCTGTTAAATATTGTGAAATATTTACTTGAAGCCTCCCTGAGATTTTATAATAATATTTCAACATTAATTACTCGCGTTTACAGTTCCCTAATGTCAGTTAATGCTTACAGTACATGCAGATAAACAAATAAGATATTTAATATTTTTAGTGTTTTATTTTGATTGTTTTTATTTTAGTTCATTCTTTTTTTTATGATTTATTTAATTTAATTATTTATTTTTAAAACAATAAAAAAAATATTTTTATGATTGAATTAATTACTTTTTATCAACTCACACACTTCAGATAGAGAAACCCTGCCACACGACAAAAGTTCATAGTGACCATATCTGCTCCAAAAAGGACAAAAACACCATTAAAGTGCCATAAAAGCATCATAGCAGTAGTCCATCTATCCATATAACTTGTCTTTTATATTACGAGTCATAGGATAACTTTATATAAAAATTAAAACACTTGCACCAAAGCATCTCAAATACAGGTTTGGAACAAAACAAGGATGAATAAATATTGACAAAATATACATTTTTGGATATTTTGTGTAATGTAATCCAATTAAATTAAATTGTATAGAATCCCAGTGGTGAAGACGGATTGTTTTTTTGCATAAATTTTTTTTTGAATCATGTACAAATTATAATTGCACAACTAATAATTGCACAAATATGTATAATAATATGCTTTGAAGCATATCATATATTAAGACATTTCTGGTGTTTGATCAGGGGAAGGAGAGATACGCTTTGAGCAGCTTAACATGTTGACCAAATGGATCAGCGAGTTTCAAGCAGTGACCAGGCGAGAAGATGAAATAGTGATGTTTGACGTGCTTTGTGGGGATTTTAACTTCGACAACTGCTCCCCTGGTATGTATCTAACCCTAACCCTGTAAAACTGTACATCTTGATTAAATATTTATGCAAAGGAAGTTCAGAAAAAAAGTGCCTCGTTAAATCAGCGTTTTCATGTGTCTTTACGTGTATTTACTAGATGACAGGTTGGAGCAAAGCCATAGTGTGTTTGAGGAATATACAGACCCCTGCAGAGCTGGACCCGGGAAAGAGAAGCCCTGGGTCATCGGTAACACTCTCGTTTGCTTCTTAGGCCCTGTTTACACCTGGTATTGAGATGCGTTTTGGTCGATCGGATCACAAGTAGACGAGGGAGACACATACCCGTTTAATCCGTCTCTTTTGTCCACTTTCAACCACTTCTGTCCTGATTTCTTTGAGGAGAGGGTCTATGGGCGGGTGAATGTATGGACTTTTTCAGATCTTTCAATCTAATGGACAAAATAAGCTTGAGCAACTTAGATATGAACGCACACAGAGTCAAAACATACTGAGCATGAGCTTTAGTTTCTGCTCTGACAGACACAAGACCAGCCGAATGATGAGTGTGTGTTAGAAATCAGGGATGGTGAGAGAACATTGTGCTTGGTACGTCTTTCATCTTCAAACCAAACGTGGATCTTCAGCCGACAAAGTTTAAATCCCGTCTGGCTAGAGCGCTTCCCATAATGTTTAGGCATTAGATCAGTAGGAAAGTCTTTTTGTGGCTGTTCGAACACATTCGACCACATGAGCGTTTACACTACGACAGCAATCCGGTCTAATGCGTTTTCAGCTACCTCTGGAAGTGGTCGAAAGTGGACAAGCTCAACGTTTTAGACCCCGTTTACACCCGTATTTAGTGTCACCTACTTGTGATCTGATCGATCAAAACTAATTTTAATACCAGCACATTTAAACACACTTTGTGAAATGAACGCACGTTTTGGAGTGGAAAGTTGCCGTTTCGGATATTCTGTGGTTACATTCAAAACTTTATTATTTATTTATTTTATTCCACTTTAATTTGGGTATTACTATTAGGATGTTGTTTCTTTTCATTCTTTATTGTATGCAATTGTATTATATAGTTATAGTTTTGCATGAATAATTTTAAAAAGTGTACAAATACTTAAACACAAAAACTTGTGGTTTTAATTTGCAGGAACCCTGTTGGAACAGCCAACACTCTATAATGAGAACATGAGGACTCCAGACAACCTGCAGCGGTGAGATATGGATATACAGTACAGGTCAAAAGTTTGGAAACATTACTATTTTTAATGTTTTTGAAAGAGGTTTCTTCTGCTCATCAAGCCTGCATTTATTTGATCAAAAATACAGAAAAAAAATGTAATATTGTGATATGTTATTACAATTTAAAATAATTGGTTTTCAATTTATTATACTTTAAATTATCATTTATTTCTGTGATGCAAAGCTGAATTTTCAGGATCATTACTCCAGTCTATCACATGATCCTTTAGAAATCATTCTAATATGATGATTCATTATCAAAGTTGGAAACAGTTCTGCTGCTTAATATTTTTTCAGAACCTGTGATACTTTTTTTAGGATACTTAGATGAATAAAAAGAAAAAAAAAAAAGAAAAAAAAAGAAGCAAATGTTTTAGAAATAGAAATCTTTTGTAACAACAATATACACTACTGGTCAGTAATTTTTTTTCTTTCTTTTTTTTGAAATAAATCAATACTTTTATTCAGCAAGGATGTGTTAAATTGATAAAAAGTGATAGTATAGAAGATTTATATTATTAGAAAATATTTTTTTTATTTGGAATAAATGCAGTTCTTTTTAACCTTTTATTCATCAAATATATTAGGCAGCAGAACTGTTTCCAACACTCATAATAAATCAGAATGTTAGAATGATTTCTAAAGGATCATGTGATAGACTGGATGTCACATGTGACACTGAAGACTGGAGTAACGATCCTGAAAAGTCAGCTTTGCATCACAGAAATAAATGATAATTTAAAGTATAATAAATTGAAAACCAATTATTTTAAATTGTAATAATATATCACAATATTACATTTTTTTTCTGTATTTTTGATCAAATAAATGCAGGCTTGATGAGCAGAAGAAACTTATTTCAAAAACATAAAAAATAGTAATGTTTCCAAACTTTTGGCCTGTACTGTATATCCACTTGAAATATACATGAAATGAAGCATAGCATAGAAAAATCTGCATAGTTTGAACAGGTTTTGATTCAGTCTAATCTAATCTTCTCTGTAGAACTTTGGAAAGTGAAGATCTGCGCAAGGACTATTTATCTCCCCCGGTGCCGGTCGACGGCGTTCCTCTGGTTTATCCTGAGCCGGATCAACCCTGGGTGGGTCGACGGATCGATTACCTTCTGTATCGAGAGAGCTCCGTCGCCAGTCACTGCAAAACGGTGAGTTTCCTGATAAGAATGACATGTTTGTGCTTCAGTGTTTAATAGACCTTATTCACAGCAGCGCCATCATTGATTTTTAATGGGAATGAAAGCGAGGCCGTGAGGGACAGACATGCATCTCTTCAATGGGCTGTACTGTTATTTAATGTGTTTTTGGACTGGAAAAATATCTTTCCAAGAAATTTCAGTTGACAAAAAACTCCCGATAATATAAGCTGTGGAAAATTGTCAGTAATCTAGGAGCTTTATACAGCTTTTTACAGCGGATGCTATTGGAAACATGGTAAGTCTGTCCCTCACAGCCTCACTTTCATACCTGTCGTGGCGCTGCTCTGAATAAGGTCTATACACTTGCCGTAAAAATGTACTTTAGGAAAAAAATATGTTCTGAAGTATTTAAATCTTTGTCTTTTTCTCGTGTAGGTTGTGGAAGAGTTCACGTACGTGACTCAGCTGGCTGGACTGACGGACCACATTCCTGTGGGCTTTAGACTCTCTGTGTCTCTGGATTCAGAAGATATCAGCCCATGTGTGCTTTCTAGTGGACCAGACTACTGATGACACTTTAAAATATATACAAGTAAAGTAATGAATGCTTTAGAGGAATAGTTCAGCCAAAAAATTATTATTATTCACCCTCATATGGGTTTGGAATAACATTGCCTATCATTTTAAAATGCTTGAGATGTGGAGAAAACACCAAATATCACTATATGAATATCACTATTTGAACAAAGCAATAGTTCTGACACTCTGTCACTCTTTCCTATGCATATCCTCTCTGTACAGTGCCAGTAATGTGGATAGATATGACACAGTTTAATTTCTGTTTTTTTTTATTTTTATGACACTTTTTCATGACAACACAGAAATTATATTGGAAATATATTTTAATAAAAAGGTTGATTTTTTTTTTTCCATATCATGCGTCTCTTGACACTTTTTTCTGAGGTGTTTCTCTGGTATTATTGTATTATGAGCATATCAGTTTTCTGAGAATTGAGGCTCGGATCTAATCTAGATCAATCCTGATGTTGTTTTGAATTTCAGAAAATACCAGGTCAAGAGAATTCAAATCAAATGCTTTATTTTCTTGTCAGAAATAATACATTTACATGACCTACTTTTATTTACATTTACAAAAAATGTATACCTTGAAATGCAATGCAAGTCAGTTTGGATAAAAGTTTTTTTTTGCCAAATGCTTATTCGGTTTAAATACAATAGTATATAAATATGTTACAGTGTAATAGTATGTATCAAAGCCCCACAGTATTATCATCTGCTAGTATCCATGTATCTGTACTTTATTGTAAGAACATGTTTGAAATGTTTGATTTAAAATCTAGAATTTACAAATATGTTTTTTTTAAATGTTTTTTTATATAATTGCTGTAATGCATAGAACTATAGAACCCCGTTTCTGCCAATCTTATGACATTAAAAGTCATATTTTTTATTTATATTAGTGCTATCAAAATGATCGCATCTAACATAAAAGTTTGTGATTGTAATAACCGATTCGATTTGACAGCACTACTTTTTTATAGTCATAATTATGGGATAAAAATAAGCCTACTTATAACGAGATTACAAACATAAAACGGTGTTAAATAAAATATCAAAATACTGTTACGTTATTGTACGTACTGTACGTTATTTTAAAAGGTTGTTTTTGTTTTGCTTTAACTTTTATTTTGAAACAATTCTGCCTGGTGTACCAGAGGCGTGAATTCTAGCTTCACTTTCACAGTTATGGCGGCGTCGGAAGAGGCGACGTATTTCGTTGTTAACAACATTCCTGCCCGGCTCCGATCCGCAGACCTGAGGAACTATTTCAGCCAGTTTATAGAAAGTAAAGGATTCGTGTGTTTCCATTATCGCCATCGCCCGGAGGTTCGTCTGCAGTTTCCCGCGGCAGATGCCGGAGTCAGCGAGCGGACGGAGGGTTCCGAAGGGCCTGGTGGGAAACCCCCGGGTTTGTGTTGTTGTGTGGTGTCGGTTCGCTCACAGGAATCCGACAGATTCATGAAGATGTATTCAGGGAACCAGTGGATCGACTCTAAAGGAAACTGCCTGCGGAGAAAATGTTTGATTCGGAGAGTTAAAGTGTCAGAGCAGGCCGGTGAGTGACCTTTCAAAATAAAAGTTCCACCATATTAACACGATGTTTTGGATTGTTCAACCAAGTGTTCAAATTTCTACTTTTCACTGGCCCTAACACACACACACACAAATTATAAAATTCACTTTTTTATAATTTAAGATTTATCATTTAATGTTTATAATTAAATGTGAAAGTAATAAATGTATTTTTTTCATAAAAATTGATTGACCAATATTTACAATATTTTATATTTACATTTAGATATTTTTATAATTAAAATTAAGAAAATATAAATGTATTTTTTCATAAATTAAGATTAATCATTGTATATTTGTTTATGTTTTTAAAATGAAAATGTTAAACAATGTAAATGCATTTTTTCATAAATTAAGATTTATTGTTTTATATTTACATTTATAATTTTATAACTAACATTAATATTAAGATACATTTTTTTTCATAAATTAAGGTTTATTATTTTATCTTTACATTTATAATTTCTTATGATTAGAATGATATATATATATATATATATATATATATATATATATATATATATATATATATATATATATATATATATAAATGTCATTTTTCATTTAATATTTACATTTATATATTTTATAATTAAAATAAAAAAGGATAAATGTTTAGATTAAGATTCATAATTATATATATATATATAATTATGTATATTTAATAATTCAAATTTCATCAATTAATTTTTATCATGCTGTTTACAACATTTGTTTTTTATAATTCAAATAAATAAAAAGATTTTTGTAAATAAAAAG